>NC_134172.1:1620879-1947672 GCF_964188355.1 Buteo buteo | reverse complement strand
GAACTGAAGGCCCACCAGACACACTGCACTGGGCATGAACCCATGTGCTTGGAAAGCAAAAATTACATTCATCACTGGATTTTCTTCTGTGCACTTGGAAGTGCTTCACATACCACCAGCAGTTCAGAAACCTCTAGCTCTAGTCAGCCTGAACAAGGCGGTCAAGCTGCCCATGGCCATGTCTGCACTAGTAAATGAGACGTACCAGGGCAATCTTTGGTCCTGCGTGCCCTCCATCACAGCCGTCAGCTGGTACAACACATCCTGCGCCCCCATTATTACTCTGTTTTCATGCTCAGAGCATGGTGGCCACATGCTGACTGCCCACTGGAAGTTCTTCACCCACATGAACCTCCAAACCATGTCCAGGAGTTGCCTGGGAAAACTGTACTTGACCTGAGTCAAAACAAAACTCGATGCTGCTGTAGCAATTTAGCAATATACACAGTTGTGGCCCTGATGACAAGTGATGCAGTATGGTTGGTACAGCCAAAGTCTCTTTTCCCCAAAAAAAGGTTGGCTTCCTCTATATAGCATAGGGGAGGATGTTCTTGGTACATGGTATGTCCTTCTCCGTATGCAGACAATTAATGAGACTTGTCTAGATCACAAGTTGGCATGGGTCAAAGCTGTGCTGCAGAGCATGCTAACTATTAAACAGCATCAGTTGGCAAGTTCCAGTTCTTAAGCCTTGGTTTTGTCTAGTTTACAAGTATTTTCTAGAAGCTGTTGCTACCAAAAGATTTTACGCTTCATTATGTGAATAGTCCTAGTGAATTCCTCAGGGCTTCTTACAGAGTCTAAAGCCAAAGAAGTCAACAAATGCTGAAGAAAGACTTTGCTCATGGTGCATTGCACTGTGTTTTGAGTTTTCTCTCTAGGCTGTTTGGACTAGGAAACCTCTGGTTAGAGAAAAAAAAAAAATTAAAAGTTTGAAATATTACCATGTTTTGCAAAAGCAGAGGGAAGAGAAAGATTATGATATGTTGCCACCACAGAGATGAATTTTGGGGGAAATCTCCAGTCCTGTCCCCAGTATCAGATCAGCGCTACTGATCAATCTGGTAGTAGGAAGAAAATTAACATTGGCATCCACAAATGGAGGCTGGATCTAGAAAGAACAGGATTCATCCTGGGCAGTTTTAGCCATCAAAAGGTAACATCTTGTCTAAGCTTATTATCTAGTGCCTCTCCAAGAATGAGAAATTGCCTTCAGAATGCAGTGCAGGCCATCTTTGCTGCACACCAATCTCAGGGCAGAACAAGCCACCCTCTGCAGTCCCTGACCTCTCCCTGTTGAGTTTGGAGGGAGCCTCAAGAGCTGCTGTTGACTGGATGCCCCATATTTAGGCAGCCGCAGTTAATGGAGATAAATCCCACCCACAGAGACCAACCAGCTGGTTCTTTCTCTGGGGCCTCTCACCACTTCTGTCGAGTCCTGTCTCTGTTGCATCTCAGTCGCGGACATAACCCAACATCTCAGCTGGAGGCTGCTCCTTGCTGGACAAGACAGAATAGCAGACCACAGGGGTTGGTATGTGGATGCCAAAGCCTGCAGTGCCATGAGATCACTCCAGAGGGCAAAGCGGGGTAGTGCCACAGATGGTGTGAACCATCCAAAATGTGAATCTAGCATTTTCCATTGCTCACTTTGCTGAGCCTGCAGAGTCTGAAGGCAGGAGGGGAAAGGTGGAATAACCCAGCAGCTGGTCCATCACCCCACACAGCTCAGCCCAAGCCCCATGGGAGCAAATGGAAGGGATTCCCAGGGCAGGATGGCACCCTTTGGGTGAGGGCTGCTTCTCAGAAGTCCCAAAAGACGAGGAGAGAGGGGGAAAGGACTTAAATGAAAGCACGGTCCTGTCTGCACCTAGGACTAAACATGTGCTGTTCTTGGCCGTAGCTGTTTTCAAGCTGTCGGCATCCTGACAAGGCATCTCTGTAACCTCTGGGATGATGTATCCCTGAGGATACACGTTTATGATATTCGGGCTATATGTACATCTGCTTTGACTCTCGTCAAGGAGCCTTTATGCCAGTCGGGGCTGAAGAAGGTGGGAAGGTTAGCCTGTATTGAAGCAATAAGCCCCATTTGAAACAGTGCCTGTCTCATCTTACCCAGGACTGCAGACAATTACACAGGCTCTTTGCAAACCATTCCTGCAACCTTTTGGTCTTGGCAGCAGAGGTCTGACTATGTTGGCAGTGGGAACACATTCTGTTCCCCTATCTTCAGAGACAAACTGTCGTGGTTTAACCCCAGCCAGCAACTAAGCACCACACAGCCGCTCACTCACTCCCTCCCCACCCAGTGGGATGGGGGAGAAAATCAGGAAAAGAAGTAAAACTCCTGGATTGAGATAAGAACAGTTTAATAGAACAGAAAAGAAGAAACTAATAATGATAATGATAACACTAATAAAATGACAGCAGTAGTAATAAAAGGATTGGAATGTACAAATGATGCGCAGGGCAATTGCTCACCACCCGCCGACCGACACCCAGCCAGTCCCCGAGCGGCGAATCCCTGCCCCCCCCTTCCCAGTTCCTAAACTAGATGGGACATCACATGGTATGGAATACACCGTTGGCCAGTTTGGGTCAGGTGCCCTGGCTGGGCATGAGAAGCTGAAAAATCCTTGACTATAGTCTAAACACTACTGAGCAACAACTGAAAACATCAGTGTTATCAGCATTCTTCACATACTGAACTCAAAACATAGCACTGCACCAGCTACTAGGAAGACAGTTAATTCTATCCCAGCTGAAACCAGGACACAAACATTTCCAGGTAAAGTCAAATCTGAGCGGAAGTGTGGTTCCTCTAGCCACAGAATGAGCCAGACGGTTTGGGGCAGACAAAGTCCTTCTATAGGAAAAGGCTTCATTTTTCTGGCAAAAACTCCTGCAACACTTTACCATCCCATGCCTTTGGAAACCAGTGAACATGAGTGCGCAGTTTGCAGAGGACAGGGGAGAGAAGAGGCCCAGAAAGATGTTCCCAGGAGGTATAGGACTTGATGAAGGCTGGGAGTTCTGGGAGGTTTCAGGAGCATCCTCTGCTTCAGAAGCAGCTGTTTGGTCTTATTGAAATTACAGTTTATATTGCGGAAGCACCTAGAGTCCCACAGCAAGGTGAGGAGGTGGAAGGAAAAGGGAAGCACATTGTGTTAGCCCACAGTCATTTGAGGACTGATGCAAGGAAAGCAAAACCAGAATTATTGTCCTCTCTATACAGATTTGGGAATTAAAGTCCAGAGAGGGATTAAGCTATTTCCCAGGTAGGTAATGATCACAAACTGAAGCCCCATCACCTGAAACTTTGTTCAGTGCTGCTATCAGAAATCCTGTTTCCTTCTCATCTATAGCTGTTAAAAGAGGGAAAAGATGAATGCAACAAGAATATCCCTCCAAAGGCAAAAAAAAATATTATTTTTAAAGGTGTCAGGTTGGAGCTAACTTTGTTCGCCTTTTCTTTAGAGTGGGATATAACTCTAAGGGATTTGCTTCGGTCCAGTTCAGCAGAACCTGTTGTGACTGAAATCACAGACAGATCCTGAAGTGATGACTAAAAGCCACTTTCAATAACCTTTGCTGCCCAACATTGCTGTTCCCTTCCTCAGAAACTGCTCCCTTGATAGGAGCACGTCCACTCCCCTCCTAATTGGGTTTAAACACAGCACTCTCCATCACCTTGGGGTCTGCAAAGGACTTGTATCACACAACCGTGCAGACCGTTTAATTGCTAACAAGCTCCATGGTTGTTCTAATAAGGGCCTTCCTAGGAAATGCACTGTTCAGGAGCAGAAACTGCTCCCAGTAGACAGTATGAACTAGACAACCTTATCCAGGTATGTGTTTTGGGAGGGGAGCCTATGAAAGAGTCTACCAGCATGGGCAAGAGCTGTGCCATGGCATAGGCAGCACCCCAGGCATCAACACGTGCACATGCATCTACACATATACGCCTACACTCATACACACATATTCCTGCATATAAATTTTGGCACACTGCACTTTTCATCTCATCAGCACGAGACAGCCCTGAAGAATATGTCCAGATAATATTGAGAATATGTCCATAGAATATGGAAAATAAGTCCAGGGAAAACTTTTTGCAGAGATAGATACCTGTTTCCTGCTCTCTGAGCTCAAGAAAAAGCCCTGGAAAATGCAGTCTTACCAGAGAAGCCTATCTGCAAGGAAGGGTAGCAACAACAGACAACCACACTAACAATTCAGTGAATCACCTGAGAAACATATCAAAAGGGAGATCTTTGGCTTTTTCTTGCAAATTGGACTTTTCACAGTGAAAAGCAGACATGTTTTGGAAAGCACTATCCACAAAGACCCCAATTTGGCATTGAAAATATCCAGTGCTGGCTGTGTGTCCGAGGTTGAGTACCTGAGGATTGCCATCTCCTTCACCAGTCCAATGTCAAAGATGTGGAAACCTTTAATAAATCAGGACATAAGAGGAGATATCAGACTAAATATGAGGAAGAAATTTTTGATGATGAAGGTAATAAAACCCTGGCACAGGTTGCCCAGAGAGGTGGTAGATGCCCCATCCCTGGAAACATTCCAGGTCAGGTTGGACGGGGCTCTGAGCAACCTGATCTAGTTGAAGATGTCCCTGCTCATGGCAGGGGGGGGTTGGACTAGGTGACCTTTAATGGTCCCTTCCAACCCAAACCATTCCATGATTCTATGAGGAGCTGGACCTGTGGAAGGAAGATGGGGATGCAGGAACATCCCACGCAGTGCAAACACTACAGATATGAGCCACTTGCCTTTGCTTTTGTTATCAACCAGCCAAGGGTGCGGTTGTGCAAAATGACATAACCCAGAGCAAACTCAGCCTGTAGTTACACTGGGCTGGGGCTGTTGGTTAACACATCAGTCTCACCTCCAGTTACTGGGCATCATTATCCTCTCTCGTTGCTGTAATTCAAGTATAATTCCAGGGAAGTTCAACAGACATTCAGCTATGGAAAACTGTTGGAGGCTGATTAGGATAATTTCTGAAGTCTCTTACTACAGAAATGCTGTAGCATTTCTTTAGCTTCAAGTCTAGACCTTTTCTATTTCTGCTGTGTTTTTTGAAAATAAAACCAGAGTGCAATAGTCAAGGGAAGACTATACTGTCCCATTTTATATTTATGGTCTCCCGGTCACCAGCCCAGCAAGCACAAATGTGTCTGATCTCAAAATAATCCTCTGCCAGCTCCTACTTTATTTTTTTATGGCCATTGAACACTGAGCAGATGACTTCATTGATTTTAACACAGTGGTGCCCAAATAGAGATAACAAATAACTGAGCAAAACCTTGTAGAAAGCAGGCAAATCAATCATGCATGGCATGATGGAAGTTGAGACAAAAGATGATGCAAAACACTGTGGAGGATCACACCATGCCGAAAATAAAAGAGCCCTCTCGGGTCACGTACTTCTCCTGGTATGGGCAAGATTCCTGGAGAAGCAGTTCAATCATAGTTTACACAAATCTGCAACAGGAAAAAAAATTTACAATAAAAAGGCAAAAGCAAGCTCCAGCGATGTATGGAAGTGGAAAATTAATTTAGACACATTCAAAGTAGCTACTCAGTGCACCTTTTTCATAGTGATGGCAAATAATCCTCTGGAAATGGGGCAGGTTATTCCTAGAAATGTGGGCTTGGGGTGTCATTTTTCATTTCCTCTGAGTCCTTTTTTAAATACTGCTACATGGAAAGAAACGAGAACTAGGTTCTTGAAACGAAGGGTCCCCGCATTACACAGTCTGGTGTCAGACTCACTGGATGACATCTCCAGTTTATATTCTGCAGCAATCCGGATCATCCTATGGGTTATTTATGATCTTACTAACCAAAGTCAGCAGATACAAAGTCTTGATTATCTGCTGTTTGTTTGCACAAAGAGGATGAGAATTGTTTCTACCACTAGCATGGTACAATTTATGCTCTCTTTGCAAAAAATGCAAATTATTACAAAGAGCAAAGCCTATGCTTCCTCTTTGCTCTCTAACTGATCTCCCTCAGGCAGCACTTTATATACAGTATTTCATAAAGGTCAGTTTCCTAACGGGGTTTATGCCTCCACTGGAAAGTTCCTTCTGGTGATGAGACCCAAACACCTTGATGCATACCTGACATGCATGAATAGCTGAAAGTTGCTGGTACATTGATAGGAACAGAGAAGTCTGGAAACAACAGACCTGCGGGAAGAGGTAAAGGAGGTGAGAAAGAAGGGAAAACAGATTTAATATAGACACTATTCTTTTCACATCCACAGTGAAAAAACTTGGAGAATATAAGGCTTTCAACATGCATTTAAAAAACAACACGGGCTGCAAGTGAAAACCTGGAGAATGCCAGGGAAAAAGTAAAGGAGGAGAGAAAACAGAGTGTGAGAACTGCTCCGGCTCTTCCTGAACACTGGGGGATTCAGAAAGGGCCGAAACCACAGCAAAGAGCCAAAGATGAGGAAAGCCACAAGCACGTTTTGAGCACGGCCAGCTCCACTCGAAGCAGATTAGCAGCGCCGATAATTGCAGAGTGAAATGCCTGCCATGTGCCACAAGACTCAAGCTTCCCACTGGGGCCTTTTCCAAAAAACATGCAAACAAGATGAGCATGCACAGCTATAACATGCTGAGCAGGGAAAGAAAAAGGATTAAGTTCAGACCTCGGACCCCCGCTAAGCCAAGAGGATGAACAGTCCACACCGAAGAAGGTCATCAGAGCTGAATGTTGAACAACATCTGAAAAAAGGGGCTGTGAGGAAAGATACAGGTACAAAACTTCAGCAAAATCTGTGCCAAGGTAACAAAGTTTGGGGGGGAGAGAAGAAGGTCTTTCCATCAAGTTTTGCTAGCTGCAGGATTCAGGTTTAAGTCCCTACTCTGTTTGACCTCATGCAAGTCAAAGATGATCAGGCATCAACAATAACAAGGTGTTTCTTTAATTTTAGTGTTAATCCTTTGTTTACATTTCCTGAACCTTTCCCTTTCAGTCTCCAAGATGTAAATGAAAGTATTGCGGCTTGCTTAGCCTCTGAAGTTGATGAAAAAGTTTTTTAAACAGGCCAAGGAGGACTCTTATGTGGTAAAAAAAGGCATTGAACTGGGAAAATACACAAGCATACTTAAATTAGGATTGCTGTGGACTTCTGTGAGATTTCATACATGCTTGGGAGCTCGTTTGAACACTTTCCTCAAAGAAAAGACCTCTCCTGGCCCACCACTGACTCATGTCACCTTCCAAAAGATAATTAGGACTGAGAGGCAGGCTCTGCGGGAAGGATGGTGTGCTCTGCAGTGATGCCTTGCCCAGCCATCCAGCTGCGATGTTTTCACCACCTCCAGGTGCCGAACGGCATTTGAAGGATGGAAGGATCTTCTGCAGAGAAACTTTTGCTACACTGCACGTTTGGGATCTGAATCTGAGCGCTCAGTTCCCAGCTGTGCCAGTCTCCATCTGGGACCTTGGGGGCTGGCTATAAAATTAAACTCTGCACAAGCAGGGTTTCTGTACAAGCACATCTTTGGGTACCTCTAGAAGGGAAGAGTCAAAGCACACACATTGTTTCAGCCAGTACCCCAGTCTCAGCTGTTTCTGAGCACACAAGATGTTCCCATCAATGACCAAATAAATGGTAAGTGCCCAGACAGGCAAATGGCCCTCTACAACCTACATAGGAGCCATCTCCTTGCCTTGCCTGGAGAAGAGGCTCAGGGCCTGGCCCAAAGACTTAATAGAGCAGGACTTATTCATTTTGAGGTCTTTAAACCATGCACAACGTCTTTCTGTGTATCACTAACCCATACCCCAATCCCTTCCTCCTTCATTTGTACGTCAGTGGTTTGAGTAATTTTTTATGGCTGATCTCAGCTGAGGCACTGATTGCAAATGTGAAGTGTATCTGAACAGAAAGGTTTTCTCTGATCTGATAGGTGAGACAAGTACTAAAAATATTGCAGCTAATCATAACATCAAGTTCTTTCCATAAAGACCTCAACAGCTTTACCAAGTTTCTGTATTTAATAACAATAGAGCTGAAATTGTTGATGGCCTATAGAGTTAATGACATCACTGCTGGAGGTTTCAAGAACACACTAAAGAGACATCTTTCAGGAGTGGTTCACAGAGCTCTCAACCTGCCTTTAGATCAGAAGTTGGCTCACAAAATTGCTGAAAGTCCCTCCCGGTCCCGTTTTCTCTGAGTCTACAAAGTATTTGCAAAACAGCCTCTGTTCTGACACCCATCATTTTTTCTTTTTTTTTCTGAAGAAAAATGGAATTCAGTCTGAAATAACTCCCTTGCTGGTAGGACTCACAGCAAGTGTTATATTTCAATTAAGTAATAGAAAAATGTGACTCTGTCAAAGTTTGGAGGGGCTAGATTTTGGGTTTCTCCATTAAAATCCTCCCACTGCATCAGCTGTCCCTCTGCGTATGAAACTCTTCGGCAGCAATATATGGTCCAGTTAAAACATGTGCCAGTCCACCAAAAGCTGTCTTTGCTCACTGTGCTTTTACTGCTACTTTCCTTTTTTTTTGCTCTCTTTATATTTCCTGTAGCAATTCAGGACTTTATGGGCTGAAGGAATGACAGAACAGTGATTTTTTAATTGCATCCCTCCTCTGCTTTCCTCTGTCTCTCTTTTTGTTTTACTTGCTTCTAGACATTGGAGATGTTTTATGTGTGACCAAAATAAAAGAAGGGGAAAACCAAGAAACAGAATTTCTTAGAAAAAAGTATTTTAAAACCCAGTCTATTTTTAAATGAACTCTATAAAATAACCTATGAAAGTAAGCTGAGTTATGCAATGGAAATAACTTCTAGACTTCCCACAAAATGAAGTTACACGGAAGCTAGTTTAGGTTGTTAACAATGCATGAGGCATAACCTGACACCATTAATAATTACTCCTCTGAGTAATTAGACAGCTGTGCTGTCTCGCAGACAGGCACGCGATACTGCCTGGAGCTCAGGTACTCCTCCCAGTGGGGTGGCTGGTCAGGGGCAACATGGGACTGATCAGGATGGATCCACCAGATGGGCTAGGACCCACCTCAAGGAAACATGGGATGGATTTGTCCCTCCTCCTGCCAGGTTTCTTGAGCTATTTTTTTTCTTCCAGAGCTTTGCCATACTACAGCTGTGTCTGCTCGTGTCCCTGCTCCTCAGCCCACCACAGAGACCCATGCCCAGTGGTGTCAGATAGATGCACCAGCTTCGTTTCATGGCCCCTGAGACACCCCAGGATACAGACCCCACCTCTGCAAGCTGAGGTCCTGTAGCTGAGGTGGACTCTTCTGTCTCTCCAGCAAGAAGAGGAGAAGCCATTTTCAGACAGGGCTACATTTTCCTAGTTTAGGCCAAATTTGAAAGGCTTTGAAGAAGAGGGTAAGGTCCTTTCGTCGCATGTGAAGTGTTTTGAGGTCTTCAACAGGAAGGGTCATAAGAAAGTATAAAATAGGCTTGTTATGACTTAATCAACACACAAATACCCTCATCTTAAAACAGGAGGATCTCCAATAAAGCCAAGCCTTCTTTCCAAAAACTGATTTCAACCTTGATCTGGGAAGAAAGAGACCGAGAACAAAAGGGAATCAATACTTATCTCATAGGCCACAAAGCAAGAAAAGAGTGCATTTCAATTAATTTTTTAAGTGCAAGTGCATGAGTCAGGGCTCTGAGCTGTCCTGATAGCATTGGCACCCAGCTCCCTTTCTCCAGCGGAAAAATCCCACCACCACCAAATGCTCCACTGCAGCCCTGGCACCTGGGGACCAAAGCAGAAACAAACAGGACCATCAAACAGAGGTCAGGAGGACCACAGTGGTGGAGATCAGAGAGAGAGGGCCAGATAGGAGCCTGGGTAGGAGTGACCGGGAGGACATAGCTACTAATCAAAGCCAAACAGGGACCTTCCTCCGTGGGGAGGATGGAGTTAGCTGGGAAGTGAGGGATGGCTTGGAAACAGGCAGCTTTGTCCTGGCTCCTGATAGTGACATGCACAGAAATACAACAGCGTCATTATCCCGACCAGAAATAAAAAAAGAGAGAGAGAAATAAAAATAAATGTGTTTGCTTTCCATGACACTCTTAAAATGAGAAACACCAGTCATTTCTTATTCTAAGTGCAGGGTGGTGTTGTCTGTGGTGTAATACCTCCATACCACAGTGTGCTAACTCTTATTTTACTAGGAGCCACTACATACCAACCGTCTCCTTAGGATGTTATAGATAGAGGTTTTTAAAAAAAGATACCCTGTGTGAAAAGCAGGTTTGCTTGGCTAAGCACAGAAAAGTCAGGAAATGCTGCAGCCATGGTTATTATTGCTGTTCCTAAAGCAGCAGGGCCACAAGCTTCAGTCAGTGTGTCCTTTATCTGTCCAGTTTGAGAAGGTCTTGCAGGGCCTGGAGGTGAAGATGGCATTAGCTCAAAGCAGCAAGTCCATGCAGGTCCTGGCAAACAGAAATTCATTTCATGCCCATGCCACTGCAGCTGCAGCACACGTGCACTGCACAACCCTGTGGTCCGGCTCCCATTCTCTGCCCCCAAGGGGCTCAGCTCCAAGGGGCTGAGGAGCCATATCTGCTGTCCACCAGCCACTTTGGTCCCATGCAAGGAAGGAGCACCAACCTAGCAGAAAAGTGATGGCTGCGGCACTGGGCATTGCAGCGCTCAGCTGAGCCTGCAGGCAAGCGCATTTCCAAGGCATGGTCCAGAAGCCCAGCCCCACTCACCCCCCTGCTGACAAACCCCATCCCAGGAGCCAGACCAGTGCTGCTTTTTGCTACGTGGGGTCAAAATTATTCCAAGTCCCTTCGAGCACCTTCCCAAGGCACGAGTCTAAGGCACTAGTGATGCTCGCTGCCTGCAAGAGTCAGGGCAGAGCCAAAAGCAAAAGCAGGAGGTGAACCACCTTCTCCATTGCCCATGGAGGGGACCTGCAGTGAGTACAAGCCCTGCCTTGACAACATAAGTCGAAAGATGTGAAGCCACAAATCCAGGCCTTGACACATTAAAATCACCCCCTGCTGAACATTGTGCACCAGTTTCACTTTTGATTTTCATCACCGTAATGAAACTCAATCAAACCTCCCAACCCTATCAAACTGGGGAGGGATTGGCAGGCATGTGATAACCAGAGCCCCCACTGAGGCACGACTCCTGAGTGGGAGAAACTTGGCAAAGAGGAATGCAAAATCCAGTGTCGGACTCTGAGCCAATTCCAGGATATTAAAATAGAAATAGTAACACGCCTAAATTTAGCCTCCCGTCTCCAAATGCTGAAGTTATGGGGCCTGGTGGAACAATATAGGCTGTAACGGTGCACCTCAGAGGGATATGGTTTTGGCTGGCTTTTAAGGAAAAGAACCTTATTTCATTACCGGCCTTGTGTATTTCTGTCTGTGCTACCCACTGGCCAGTTCCAGCCTTTTTGAAGAACAGGGCTGAAGCTCTTGAAGATATTGGGTTCCTGCAACACTTCCAAAAACAAGCAGTCAGGTCAAGGAGACCAGCAGCCCTGGTCCCCTCCCAGCCTGCCTGCGCCCTGCCTGATATAAGGCTGCTCCCTTGCTACATTGGGTTAATCGCTCTTCTTGCTGCCCAGAGCTTGCAAACTCAGCCATTGGACCCAGCATCCTCAGGTCTGGGGTAAAACAGGTTTGTGCGTGCTACTTGACATATAAATCACCGACTTTGAAAAAGCCACACAGAGGCAAACGCAAACAGCAAAGGGAGGAAATTGCTACGTAGATATCCCAATTAGATAAGAGCGTCATTGCTGCACAGCAATAATGTGGAGAGCGAAGTTAGGTCTGCAGAAGATAAAAAGGTGCCCCAGAGATTACAATATTTAGAACAAACCACATGAGGGGCTGTGAGCAGAGTAGCAGACTTATCAGAGAGAAGTGTCTAAGAAAGCAAAACACACTTTAATTAAAATGTCAGCATTGAGCAGGTTGGTCACAGCAAAGCCAGCTTGTGAAGGATGGCTATCCCCAGGTTTGGCCCTGCTCTCCTTAAATCTGATTGCTTCTTGCGTGTGTTCATAGGAAAGGAAAGATCCTGGGGGGGAGATGGGGGTGACTTTTTGCAATCGGTCACCCTGGGCAGGGTTTGTGCACAGCGGGTGCTTCGAGAAACCAACCAAACCCTCACACGACGCACTGACTCGGTCCAGCTCCCCTGGGTAAAGTGAGAGCATTATAAAAACACTGATGTTTGCGACCGATGAAAACAAAAGCTGAAATCTCCTGCTAGGGCGAAGTGGTCTCAGAGTGCCTGTCGCATCTCAACCATCATCTGTTGTCAAAGCAGTCTGGCCCAAAATATACTCAAATCACTGCAGAGCCAGGGGGAAGCTGAAATCTTGTTGGGTTTTTTTTGACATGGAAGTCAGCATCAATCACAGAGACAAGGCTGCGGTAAACAACCCCTCTCCCAGTGCAGTTATTTACAAGCCATGCATTCTGAATAGCAGTCAGGTATTCAGGCAGGAGGTCTGTCAAAACCATCTCTGCATTTTTAAGATTTCTGGGGCACGCAGCATCCTCAGACTGTGGTTTCTTTATACGCAGAGCATCAGAAGACCCTGGCTCCTGGGAGGGGTCAGAGAGGTGGCCAGGGTGTTGCTTGAGAAGGAATAACAAGGACATATGTGCGTTTGGTGCTCGGCAGAGGATCACACCGAGTGCTGAGCACAGCCCTGCTCTCGCTGTTGGGGCTATCTTCAATAGCATCCACGAACTGGTTTTCTGGCTCATGTTACAAATACATTCATGCCATGCCATAGCTCTTTACAGGCAGGAAAAATGATCTCCCCTTCCCCTGCAGTCCTGCTGGCTTAACCCTTGAAGTGCCTTGGGAGTACTGGAGCAGGAAAAAGCACTCATGACTTGACCAGAAGGGCCCAATCCTGAACCTGATGAGGTGGACAGGAAACTTTCCCTGAGCCTTGGTGGAGTGTGGTTGAGTAGGGAAGACCTCCCACCAGCTGGGAGGCTGGCAGTAAGTGGGAAGATCATTTTGGTGCTTTTGATAATGAGGAAGGCAAGGCAAATTGTCCCTGTTGTTTCCAGATGGGAGAACTGTGGATGGAGGATGGTCAGAACAAGCCCATAGAAAGACATCTCCAAAGATGGAAGGAGGAGTCCTGGTGTGAAAAAGGCTGCAGCTTGCAATGCTCTTGTCATGTACATCTGTTTGCCTCTCTGCAAACAGGAGCTGGATTTTGCCACCCTCTCATCTCATGGTGGCCCTAGAGTCTGTGAGCACATTGATACCCCACCATACACTGAGCAGTCCTGGTCTCACGGTCTCCCAGAGCAGGGGCACTCCTAGCTTTATCACACCACAGGAAGATCCAAGTCTGGAGTCTTTTTCCTCTCCCTGTGCACTGAGTAGAGAGAGAGGGGCATCTCCAGGTGGTAATTCAAGGTGTCCAGGTAGTAATTCAAGGTCCCCATCTCTCTTGGTCACTCCATTGACTGGAGGGACTGACAGTGATGGAAATGGTTCAGCAGGTGTTATCATTGCAGCCTGTACTATCTGAGAGAGGAGAGATTCCTGCACAGGAAAATCTATGTTCTTCATTAAACTTCTTCCATCCTTTGATTCCTCAACTCTATCACATGGTAACTCATCCCTATGACTCCCGCAATTCCCCGAGGTTTTCTCTGAGTTATGTGCCCTCTGACTAAGAGAGAAGCTCACCTTGGTCTTGCGTCAGATGCTTTTGCTCTGAAATCATAACTAGAAGCTGCAGCCACGTTGCATTTTCTTTCCTTTTTTTGAAGGTAAAGCTATAAATCAAGCGAGGAACACTTAGCGCTGGGCGCTGGCTTGCTTGAATCATTTGTGAATGATAACAGACCACTTTGACCTATTGGGGCTTTGCAACAAGGGGCAGCCTTCCTCGTCCTATTGGGGTTTGGATACCTGCCAAAACCCAAGCTGAGCGCATTGAGGAGTTCAAGTATTGTAGAGAAGGTTAAAAGATGACCATGTCCTAGTTGAGAAAGATATAGAATGACAGAAGCATCTGATATTTCAGAGACTCTTTCATGTGAGAGGCAATGACAGAACAAACCCCTAATGGCAGTGAAAACCAGAAAGGTCCAAAGTAGTAATCATGCACAGAATTATTCTTTTAATGGCAAGCATAATTCAATCAATGGAACAACTCCACTGAGGAAATACAGATTCTTCATCTGAGAAGATTTATCCTGGAGATGAAAGAGGTTGTAATAATCTCCCTCACACCCATTCAGTTACCGCCACATGGCATGACATATGGTCCTTGTCATAGGATGGGAGATTAGCTATGGGCGGGTTCAGCTGCTATCCAAAACATGGCCTTGCTTACATTCTCTAAATCAGGACCAGATGCTTTTTTTCTGGAGATACACTGTGGCCTAGCTCCAGGTTATGGAGTTGGATATCACAGCATCACAGAATAACTGAGGTTGGAAGGGACTTCAGAGGTCTCTAGTCCAATCTCCTGCTCAAAGCAGGGTCAGCTCTGAGATCAGACTGGCTTTTTACAGTTGGGTCTTGAAAACCTCCGGGGATGCAGACTGCAGAGCTTCTCTTGGCAAACTGTTCCACTTCTTGACATATATAGAAAACCGTAGGGTGAAATTCAAAGGGTTTTTTTCCTTCCACCTCCCTGAATTCCAGCTTTGCTGTAACAAGTCTTCTAAGTTTGGTAAACACCTAGCAGTAGCATCTTCCTACTCAGGAGGGCAGGCTGTGGGTCTTCATGAATCCTACCGTGCTTGCCAGCAGGTTTTTCATCTGTTGTCTCTATGGTGCCTCTCTGATCTTAAAACTAAGTCCACATATGCCTCCAGTGAATACTGAAAGATCCCAATAGATCCCACCACAGTTAAAAAGGTCACATATATTTAGAGATCTACAACTTATTGGGAGAGGTAATTTCTTTATTAGACTTGATGATATAAAAAGCCTTCAAGCATACAATCCCTTTATCAGGTCTGACAAAGAAGGCAAAGAGTCTAAATGAAATACAGGTGATAAAAAATAGCTCCTTGTTTGACCTAATTATTTTAAACATTTTGAAAACAAGAGGAAAAGGGCTAGTAAGCAGTGTGGAGTGGAAATGCAGGCAGGCAACTGGCAGTTCACTGACCTTGGGGCGTCACTACTCCATCACATTCAGGGCTTATTACAAAACATATCCTTCGCAGCCTTACTCCAAAATCTTATTTGCTCTCACTTCTGCAATAAGAGGCCAAGGAGACTCAATCATTTCAGTCAGAGCTTTTTTTGAAACCATTCTTGGCTCTGGACAACATTATTACTACCTACATGTGTCTCTTCTCCCTGAATATGGGACATGGTTCAGAGAAAAACCTTTTAAATGTAATTGCTCCTATAAAAATGCTCTACTGATTGCACTTGGATTTACTACCACTTGTGTTCAATGAAATGTAATGCACTGCCACAGCACAGTTGGAGGATGTGATTTATGCAACACTCATCAAGGGAGCAGTGAGGCACTGGAAAAGGTGATGGCAGTCTAGTTGTCAGACATGGGCAACAGGCTTCAGAGAGATACAAGTTTTGCAAGTGAGAAAATACCATTTATTGTTGTCTCTAGCTGCGGAGTTAAGGTGTGACTCCTTTCTCTTTACTCCCGACATCTCATCTAGGAAAGTCTTCAAGCTGAGATGGTCATCCAGACCCCCTTACAGCTGAGAAGCAAGCAGGGGTGTGATTCAGCTGGCTGGTCTTGGACATCCACTTCAGGGTGAGATAGGTTGTAGCCTAACCTCCACTGGTGATGTCAACCGGACCCATTGACAAGGGAAGCCCAGGGTAACTCATTCAGAGGCTGGTGCTTATCATGTAGACACCTCTGTTTAGTCAGTTGAATCCAGCCTGAGATCAACCAGAGATCAAAAAAGCCCTTGAGGCAGGAATTCATCGCTCTCCAATCCTGAATCTTAAGGATATACTCCAGTGAACATGAGGCTTCAAACACTCTTTATTACTGCATGAAACTTCTTAATATCATACCAATGCTCATCTCGCACTTTGCAGACCAGCAGGACATCTGGGACTTACTACAGCCAGGTTTGTGCCCCAGAGACCTGCCAGCATCACCTTGTTTGGCAAGATGTGGAAAGACTAGTTCACCTCAAAGAGCTCCACCAGCGAAACTCCTGTTGGGAATGCAAAAACACGGGCAGAAAAGAGCTTTTGTTGTCTATTTATGCCTTCTCAGGAAGGTGAGGTAGCACTGCTGCCAGCTGCTTTTTTATCATTATTCATAGCCCTTTGTCTCCATTGGGGCAGGAGCTCTGCAGAAATCCAGTTCATCCTACCAGACTGTGGATGCACTCCCCCAGCGCATCTCATGTGCTTTCATATGACAAAGTTTATAGGTGCCTACTTACTTTCAAGAAGCTCATATCTATTGTACTTTCTTTTAGAAGGTGGCCACTGCAGGAATAGACCAAATACAGAAAGATCTAAATATTTTCCTTTTCCTGGAGGACACTACCGATATCAACCAAAATTATTTTTTCCTGCTAATGTCAAAGCCACAGTAGGAAGATTTACTGGTATGCAAAGCACAATAATGAAGATTTTACCAAATACAGTAATACTAATATCACAGCAATCTGAAGCACCAGTCATGGACCACAGCTTCACCTCTTTAAATATTATCCTTGTCCCAGTTTGAGAGAAAATGACAGTCAAACGGTGGCTGGCTAACCTGCCTAACCAGCAAATTGTGAGCGCTTTGTAGACCTTGCAGGTGGAGGAGATATTTAAAAGCTTCAAAAGTGAACAATAAAGCAGATCTTCAGATCCCAGCGGGGGGGGGGGTGAATACAAGGAAAACTAATGCTGTAACATTTCTGCTTGCCTCAAAAGCAAAGAAAATGAGAGAATGGCACAAAGAGGTCCAAACTCTTAGGCATTCTCATCTGAATACAGTGTCCAAAGGATGATTCTCAGTCAGCTAGACCTGCCTTTCTCTGTTGATTAAACCCAGCAGCACTCTGCTTAAAATGCACTCTGCTTAAAAATTTCTTTAAGTGGCATCAGACTCTCATTAAGATCCTGGGGCTGAGGCTGAAGGATGGCACCTACTCACTTGTTCCCTGCTACTACCATGACAGATTTTAAATGACAAACTGTTATTCATTTTTAGCAAGAAAAGGGAAAACATGCCACTTACAAATTTTGAAATGATTGGGAGCTTATTGGGATAATGGGGGACAACGCATTTAGTTTTGCCACTCAGAATCAGTGATGAAATGCGGAGGTAAAAAAAACACAAAAGCAACTTCTATTGTGAATTGACAGATTGCAGTCTGATTCGTCTGGGACTGATTTTCTTTAGTGGCAAAGGCACCATATCCTGCCTGGGAAGGGTAAATTATTGTCATCTCTGCTATAAAGGTGTTTCTCAAGTGTCGGGAAGGTTTCAGTAGCTGTCTAGCTAAATAAAAGAGAGGACTGGTGAGAAACTATGCTTAAAAGTCTATAGGCCCAGCTGTCTTCTTTGCAGCACTTTACAAAATAAACAGAAAGCTCAATAGTGTCAGGATTAGGGCTCCTGGCTGACAAAGAAACAAAGTGGAAAAGGAAGAAACACAGAAAGAAAAGGCGTGAACATCAGCCTAAATACAAGCAATTTTGACTAGTTTTGCTCTCAATTGGTTAACCAAAGCGAAGTCATAGCAAAGATGAAGCCATGAACTTGGCTTGCTGGGTAGTCAGGAGGTCCCGCCAGGAGGTAAATGCTCCTTTTCTCCATAGTCTTCACCCAGCCCCACTTGCTCCTCCAAAAGCCACAAGCTGCTACAAGGAGGGAGCTGCAGGGAAGAAGATTCCAGATGAAGAGCAAGAGAAAGGACTGACGACTGAAAGCTCAGAGCACAGCTTTCCCTCAAGGACGTACGTGGTGTTCGACCCGTCTTGCATGACCATGCTCATAAATATCCCTTTTCATCCTGGTCTGGAAAGCCGTGGTAGACCCAGTCCATCTCCAAGGGGCCAGGGTGGGCAGCGAGCACTGGTATGAGGCACAAAGTTTTGCCAAGGAGTGTGGGATTTGTGGGGAGCAGGCAGTGGAAAAGAAGATGAGATAGCCTTGTGCAAGAGGAAGAAGAATATCATTAAGAAATAAAAGGCCACCAATGCAAGTAGAGGGGAAAGTTTAAAAAAAAAAAAATGGAGGGGAAAAATAATCAAAAGGCCTAAACATCCCCGGTTTGGTTGAGAAACTCAGCATAAAGACAGCCTTTTTGGGAAAGAAAGACAAAGCGCTACCTTTTCTGGAATTCAGGGATACAGACGTCTCTTTTTGGGAATTGTTTACACCTGGACACCAGGGAGTGGACTGAACAGCCAAAAAAGACTGAGGTAACTTTGAAAAAATCCGTGTTGGGACTGTGGGTTTTGTTTTATATTATTTGTTTATTTAAATACTTTTTTTTTCAAATGAAGCAGCTAGTGTTTGAAGAGATTGAACTTGGTGGGATCAAGGTACATTTTTAGGTTAGTGGTAGTGCTATTTATCATTTTTAAGACAAATTTGATTACCCTGATGGGAATTCATGTCTTCAGGGAAAGCTGCCCAGTTGTCATATTAATCATTGCTTTTAGTGTTTTCATTAGGGTTTTGGTTTTTGGTTTAGTATGGGATATTCATTTTTTTTTCCCCTTTTAATTTAGCTTTCAGTTGCCCCAGGGCTTTGGCCTGGTAACCTTTGCAGAGTGTTTTTCCTTCAGTTCCTTTCCAACCTATGAATTTTATGAAGACTGTTAATTCGTAGTACTGCCGTTGCTAAAGATCTGTCACTCCTTCCACTGATGGGGAACTGGTGTTCAAGGGATTCTTTCTTGCAAGAAAAAGAAATAAAGAAAAAAATCACAGAGTGAAAACAGACATTTACAATTTCAACTACGGAGCATATTATGTTGATGTTCTCCCAAAGTCTTTATGGGTCACTGTTGTTATCTTCTCCTACTACGGCAACACCTCAATACCTATGTCACGTCTCAAGACTGCCCTGTGCTTGGTGAAGAAACCCTGAGTATTTCTTACTCCAGCTAGTTTGCTCAGGTTCCTCTGAGGGTCATGGAAGTAGTTGTCTCGGTGACGTTCACAGATTACTGGAAGGGGGGAAGATGGTCCAGTCTGAGCTTGTGGAAGTTTTAGGCTTCCACCCAGTGACTCCTTCAACATCAAACCTACTGGTGAGAGCACTCGATCTGTAGAACAATGCATGGTGGGACATTGTGTATAAACCATCCCAGGGAGACTGTTGGTGGGTTCAGATGTGTGTTTCCTAGCTGTGCTGTAGTTCAACCGTGAGGTGTTAGTCCTGCTGCAGCCTTGCTGTGTCCTGTTGTTGTTCAAAAGTCAGAGGAGAGAATCACTCTGGTCCAGTCCATAAAACACGATCATCTTCAGGGGACCTAATCCACTAACATCAGAAAGACATGGTCAACCAGGCAAACTGAGGCAGCTGTAGAAAAGAAGGACCCTGTATCAGGTGATTCATCCCAGATATCCAAACACCATCTTAGGATGAGATGCATCAGTGGAGGGTCCTGTCTTTTTCTCATGATGACTGAAGGCGCTCAGACCATTCCTTTGGAAAAGAAATCTATGTTTTAGACAATGAAAGGAAGATGAAATCCCAACTTAAATAAAGAATGGGACATTCTTACAGTGTGCCACATTCCCCAAGAAAAATGTTAGATCTGAGCAGTAAGGAAGTTGGAGATAACAGTTTTACAGCTGGAGCAGACGTTTTATTGAAATCACAACATATTGCCAGAATGCTGGAAAATATCACTGAGAAAATGCTGAAACAGATTGCTTCTATTCTCCCATTTTGTTTCAATGGTGCTTAAATACTTCCTTTGATAAAGAAAATGCATCTATCCCATTTATCATTGCGAGTCACTCAGCTTTGACTTGAATTTTACAAGCTGCTACTTTCAAAATCATGTTATATTTCTTATATTTCACTTTATCACAAATTATGTTGCTATGGTACTTTCAAAACAAAACCATTTTGTATTGCCAAAGCAAAGTAATTCAACATTATCACAGCAGACTAGGTCAGCATTAGTAAAATGAAATACTTAGATACTCTTGGAGATCAGCATTTTTTATTTTCTTTCCTGTAAGAAATGTTCCTCTTTGGAATACAAACCAGCGGTAAAAATGTTTAAATACCCAATAAATACAAAATTCTCTTTCTCACTTAGGGCTAGTAAGTAACTAATGGCAATTTGGGGGAATATAAGGCAATTCGCAATAATGCAGATGGGGGGAAAAAAGGAAGTAAGACATCTGCCATAATGGCCTCAATTCTCGTTAATATCTGAAATACAAGAAATACTTAAGAACTGTTGCAGTCAATAAGAGTTGAGCCCCATCCTACCTGCAGGTTTTTAAGGGCCCTGGGAAGACCTATAATCATCCACGCCTACTAAAATACCAGTTTGAAATGTTAAGTTTGGGGCATAGCTGGCTTCAGGTCTCTGCAGGGATAGGATAGGAGCCCCTGTGCTGGGGGCTTCCTGTCCCCTTCCCCTGCCCTACCCACAGTGGGGTCAGCCCCATGGGAAGGGCAGACCCAGACCCAGATCCAGACCCAACAACGGGCAAAAGGGTGGAAGAAGTGACAGTTCTCCAGCTCTGCCCACCGTGGCATCTCCCCTCCATGTCCCAAACCCTGGAGCACAAAATTGAAGAGTTGCAGAGAAAAACATGGTCCTGAACTGGGAAAGCATAAATGCCAGTGCTGGGCAGGGACTGGGTCAAGGAAGAAGGACAGCAGAGGACACCAAAGCCTCGGCCGCCTCCAGTACATCCCTATGGTCTATGCAGACACAGACCTGGGGGTGAATCAGACCTTAGGATAAGGGGAATCACCCTTTTCGGAGGAGCTGGATCCTCTGTCACGACGGCAGAAGGAGCCTGGTTTAAGGAGGCTTCTGTCTTGGGCATCTCCATTAAGTGGCTACCACCGATAAGAAAACCAGGAGGTGAACATCCAGCTGCAGCAGGAGGGACCGACCATGCCACGGTGTCAGCTGGACCATTCGCCTGTGCTTCACCCCCACTCCCTGAAATGAGAACAGGAAAACAGTCAGTAAAAGTTAACTAGTGGACATATTTAAAAGAAATTAGAGGAAATGGACCCACATCCTGTGGAATTCACCCCTGCCAAAGTCTGCAAAGTCGAGTCCTGTGGCCAGATTTAGAAAGGGAGCGGAGGATTTAATGGCCAATAACATAGCTAAGCAAAAACGCCAGTGCACGCCCCACAGTCCACCATAGTGAGGCTTATGTTTCTGCTTGAATAGCTGAAAGCGTCTCTGTGACACAGGGCAGGAATGCACGAGGCATCCCCCTAAATGTCTCAGTTACGTTTTCAGACATGCAAATATTATTAGCACTACAAGTATAGCAACAAGGGCACCCAGGAGACCCAGGGCTGGGCAACGCATCCAAGGCTTTAGAGAGGTAAAATCTGTCACCCCTCAACTAAAGCTACCTAAAGTTAAGGTCTAAATACTCTAAATTTTATCCTCAGTCCAGCCCACTTTGCAAGAGGTCACAGAGAAGCAAATTAGGAGAAGTTTCTACCCCTGTGTGCTGAAATGGTGCCTTCATGCAACAAAGAGCTCAAGGGAACAAAGAGTGTGAACATAAACCCCCTGGTTACAGCACTTGTCTGAGAAGAGTTTCGGGTGCTGGTCCCAATTTCCAAAATGTTTCTGAGAGCCACTTAAGTGGTAATAACCACTCTGCAACTCTGCTCCCTTCATAGTCCAAGTGCTGGGGTGTCTGATGGTTTCTGTCATGAGCAAAGGTTCAAGTTCAGCTCACAGTAGAGAAATGATCCTGAAAAACGTTGGTGATTTCAGTTCAGTAGTTACAGGAATCACAGGAGGCAGCAAAACTTGAGCTGAGAAAGACAGCCTGTCCCAGCAAGCCTGAGCCTGGGACCTCAGAGACCTGGCTCCTCTTCCCAGTGGCTCTCTGAGTTAGTGGACCAGCCACGTCACCACCTCATGCCTCTCTTTCCTCATCAAGCTCAAAAGCCTGTGCAACACATTTGCAGATTCGCGTTATCTGTCAGTGAGATACTCGAGCCATTTTTCATGACTTGTATGAAGTCTGAAAGCAGTCTTCCCTTCTCAAGAGGTTCTTCTCATATAGACAGAATATTTGCACCTTCAAGTTCAACAGCAGCATCTGCCACCCACAGCAAAATCCCTGTTAACCAGCATAACAAGGTGATGTCCATAAGGGACGTTGCTGAAAAAATTCAAGGGAACTTGGATTGCTAAACCCATAGGCATGAAAACATCCTACACCCAGTCCTTTCTGTGGTAGTTTCAAAGACTCTAGTAATGTTGGGACAAAACTGGTGATGCAGGAAAGTGTTTTTTCTATCCTCTGACCCCTTGGTTTGAAATCCAGGCATGGATTTAGAGGAGTAAAAGCAAAGAGGAAGCAAGAAGGAACTTTTCAGCAAAGACTCCTATATAACACCAAGCGGTAGATTTCACACCCCACTGTTAGCAGTAGGGTTTTCCCTTCCATATCTTCTCACTGAAGCTGCCCACAGGTCTGAGAAATGCTTCATCACCTGCAAGCATCTATTATCACCATGCTGCTAGCTAAATCAGATTACAATCTCCAGTTTTTGTTGTGAGAACAGCAAAATTTGTCCTGCTATCACCTATTCTGCAAGTACCCAATCCTGCTTTCAGAAGAGCCAAGCTCTGAAGTTCAGAGCAGGGACATGAGGATGGTCAGTGGTGTGAAGCAGATCCCAGATGGGGAATGACTGCATGGGCTGGCACTCTTCAGCCCGTGAAGGTGATGATTTATGGGAGACATAAAGGTGTCTACAAAAATCACAGTGCTGCAGAAAGAGTGTCTGCTTTTTATCTCTTCCAGAACAAGCCATCTACCCCAGTGCTTCACTATTTTTAGGACAGAAAAACCCCTTTAGGATGGAGTTCTCAGTGGTAGACTTGAAGTCCCTCATTGCAAGGAAGGCTGTGACTTCCTATTGTCACAAATGGTGCCATGGATTTTTTCAGATTGCTTAAAGTGTGGACAAACTAGAAAGAAACTGGATCTCTATCTATACAGCGGGGTTCAGAAAAATAACCAGAAATAAAACCAAAGGGGGAGCTCAAGAAAAGCATTGGGCCATACTGCCGTGTGCTGCAATTTTTAGTTCCAGCAGAGTTACTGGAGTCCCATCAGTCAGCACCAGCTGGGAATTTGACCCAACACAGAGCCCAGATGTTATCCTTCTTACCCAAAGACCAACATAGGATCAGGAGATAAAAGCCGGATTGCTTGGGCTATTTCAGACAGATTTCCAACCAAACCTTAGTGACTCTGCTTTCAGGATCCAGCCCACATTGGAGCACGAGAGAGATTATCTAACCTCGGAAAGTTTTCCCATTTCCAGAATATAAGATCATATAAAATGATGACATTCAAAATGAGGTCTGGTTGTTTAAAGCCTGTTCTTTCAGTGCTGGACCAGAGGCTTCTCATAAGATCCAGGTACCACTCATATCTTGCTTAAGGTTTATGTGCAACTTAAATGATCTATGTGTTTCAGACAAGCAGACACATTTCCAGTATCACTTGAGAACTAATTTGCATGTGCTGGCATGTTCCATGTCAGATATCTGGGCTATTTTTATTAGTTGCATGCTCATGAAAGTGAGATCAGAAATTGAAATGTCATCTGCTACTTGATACTGATTACAAACTTTCTTGACGTATATTTTCCTCTTAATATATTTCACATGGCTATGAAAGATTGCAAGAAAACATCCACAGTGTTGTTTAATAAACTGAACAGGCTTTGTTATTTTCATTTTTCCTAAGGGCCGAGGCAGCCCTTTCAGCAATTTCTTCAGTGCTTTTTCCATTATTTCCTTCCAAATTGCTGACACTTTGCTGGTATCAAGATGTTCAGATGCCTTTTTTCCTACCATGGATCTGCCTGGTGAGACTCCTTGCTCCACAGTGTTGATATGTATATGAACTCCAAAATTCCCCTGACTTTTATGGCTTACATGGTATTGTAGTATTGGATCTAATAAATCACACATCACCTCATCTGGTATTTCTGCTTTCTAGAGTGCTTCACAACTCTGGGGACCAAGAACGATGGCTCAGCAGGATCTGAAAAGATGCTGACGGTACCACTTAGAGCCTGAGCCCCACAGGTGGTTCCCAAATCGTCCAAACAGGCTTATGGAGAGCAAGTTGTCTGGGGAATCTCGTGTCCTGACAGAGACGAGATACCACAGGAATGTGCATCTGGACTGTCCGCCTCACAGCACAGACGCAGGCTGAGAATACACAGTAGTTGCATTAACAAGGATCGAAACAGCTCAAAACCAAAAGGTGAGAGACGTAGCTCCCACCTGGCGTTCAGAGACAAGCTCTGAATATTGAGCATGGCCCATAAGCATCACCATAGCCATAATCAGAGATCTCCTCTCCACAGACCACGTTTTGATGCAGACATTTGGTGGGCAGCAGCATTCAACATGTTGCTCCAGAGCTGAGTCCTGCCTCAGTGTCCTGCTCAAAGCCAGAGGTGATGACAGTGACGCCCTGCCCAGATGTCAGCCATGCACCCCTCCAGCCTTCATGGTACATGTGAGGCAGCTGGGACTCAGCACGTCAGCTCCAGGGTTGGTCCTCCAGATCTGTAACACCCAAAGCCACTGACTGAAAGAAGCAAAGTCTGAGCAAGAGAAGGAGAGGAATACAGGATGATCCTGATCCTCAGAATCCCAAATGAAAAAAAAAAGCTGGAAACAAGATAGCAATAAAAAATAATAGTAACAAAAAGCATTCCTTTAGCCCCTGTGTGGATGTTGTTAAAGTACAGCCAAAACTACTGTCATTGAAGATTTGTAGAGCCCTGAATAAAAAGAAAGCTAAAAGGCAAATAAACACATAAGCAGACTATTTAAATGGCATATCCAGAGTCTTCATTCAAGCCAAAGGACTATCCTTAGACCATGCACATTAGCCAAGCAATGTCAACAGAAAGTTGATAAGGCATCACATGAAAACAGGCTGCAGGGGAAATTTAAAGAACAGCCAAGGCATGAAGGCAACCAGCAAAAAAAAAGGTGCATATCACAAAAGGGACACCAACAGATTGGGAGAGAAAAAGAAGAGAAACTTCACAAAATCACCAGAACTATAATATCTCAGTGAGTGTTTTCATTAGCAGACCAGGGTGTGCTCTGCCTCAGAGGGCCCATGGGAAGATGTCAAAGTGGATTGATCCTCCAGTGGTGGCACTGGGTGCAGCTCTGTCTATGATGGGGAAGAGGTTCTGAGAGGCAACAAAGGCATCGCCATGGCCCACAGCTGAGCACAAGCCACATCACGCAAGCCAGGGTGCAAAGGCAGCTCACGCTGCTTTACTATCAGTAGGTCTGCTCTCACCAGAGAAGTTCTGTGGAAGGGCTCAGAGCTTGTACCATGAGTGGCCACCTCCTCAGCTCCGCACAAATATCCTTGTATGGCCAAGAGCCACCTGCAGAGCTGGTCTGGGCTAGCAGTGAACCTGCAGACAAGCAGTGATGGCAACCCAAGCCCCTACACATGGACCATCCTACTGTCAGTCATGTAAACGCAAAGCATCCAACTCAGGACCATCAGTTAAACACTTTTCCTTTGCTACATTTGAGTCTCCACTAGTGAATACAAGAAAAATGACCCAAAAGATGGATCAGAATCAGAAAAAACACTTGAAGCTTACAACAGTCCTTGTCATCCCAAATGTATACAAGAAACAGAGATCATCTTATTTTTATTCATGTGACAGCAAGTAATGTTTTCCAAATGGATGATTTTTAAGTAGCTGTCACAATCCCAAATTAACTCACAACGCATGATCTATAAAACTGGGCAGATAAATCATTCAGAAACTCCAGCCACAGTCTCAATGGAAAGAGAAATGAATCCACAATATTTTTTCATCGATGAGTTCTGAGATCCGGTGAGATGACAAGCAGCCAAAAAACCCACTGTCCTGACAGCTAAATAAATATATTCTTCCTTTTCCAGCTACCAAAATTCAGATGGGGTTTTGTTTTTCTTTGTAACCTTGTTAATTTACGATTAAAAATCACTGACAATCATGAAAACATCATGCAAAACCTGAATACTGACTGAATTTGAAAGGATCTCAAAATGTGAGGCATTTACAATGTGCTGGAATGAAGCCCACTTTGCAAAGTGAAAAAAAGCACTCACCAATGAGATTTTACAATTTTTATGAGTGTATAGCTGATGGGAGGTGTGGGAGGTAGTAACACTGTGGATCATCACCTACTCCTTAGTCCCTTAATACCGAGGATGAGGGTGACGTGGCGATGAGTTGCTGAGAGGTTTCAGTGCGTGCTGTCTCAGCACGGACCCTGAAGGATGCAGATCTAAAGCTGCCTTCCCAGGACCCCCTCCAAGTCCTCACCCAGCTGGCAAACTGGGGCTAGGGACGGTTGCATGGTGCCTCCCAGACTGGTCTCCCCGAGCAGTTGAGTGATGGCTGTGGAAAGCAGAATGGCCAAATTCAGTTCTTACGGTGCTTGTTCCTGTCTCAGCAGGAGGAAGAGTTGAAATGTTGGAGTTTTCCATTCCTGAAGAGGTCAAAATCCTCTGCTGAGACATATGAGCAGTGTTGGTTTAAGGGGAAAACCATAATTATCTGGAACAGCTTGAACTCCTGGTGTAAAGGACGGGTCCTGTACTTCACAGATCCTGGGGTCTGTCTTCTTCCTCAAGGATGAAAGAGTTCAGGTTGACTTGGCTTGGCTTTTTGTCGTCATTCCAGTTGTGAATTACAGCCTCTCAGCCAGAGAAGAGACCGCAGTACGTCACAGATGACGTAGTCTAGTCAGGGCCCATCCAAGAGAACAGGGGATGAGCCATGGAAGTGACAGCTCCAAGAAGTATCAATGCAGATAGACCCAAAAATGTATCACTCTGCTTCCCAGAGGCAATTTGGAAAGGGCAAGGGGATTTGGTGAAAACAGCGTTTCATCAAAATATGTTTTGATAGAAAATATCCAGTGTTTGTGTATAATGGGCAATATCCATGCAGACACTTGTCCCAGTGTTGGGATGAAATGCTTGTCACTGCCTCCTGAAGGCCAATTAAAACAAAGGTCCAGAGCTTCAGTTCTAACGTTCCAAAAATATGGGCCAACAGTCAAAAAAAGCCCTGGTCACCCTCATTATGCTGTGGTCATGTAAAAAGTAGCCAGAAATTCAGTACCAAGCAGGAAGAACTTTTTCTCGTGTGTTTGGGTTTTTGGATGAGAAAATCAATCCAGGAAACCACACTTGTGCAAACCAACCATGCTATCCCCAGACACCTCCTTCCTTCTTCTGTCCAACCTTTTGAGCGATCTGAATCTCCATGTTGATGTCTAGAAGTTTTCCAGAGCTCCATCTAGCCTGGAGCATCAAGTCAAGGAGGTGGTGGGGTCCCAGCTGCAGCCCTGGAGGAGAGCAGAGCCCTGGACAGCAGTGAGAGCGCGTAACATGCAGGTGCAGCGATGCTGCTTGCATCCAGCCCTCACTGCTTTCTGTCGTTTGGACTTCACAGAAGAAGAACACCAGGCACAAGCCTGGATGAGCCTGGAGAGAGGATGGAGTTCCTCAGGTAAAAGGTAGATATCTTCACCTAAGCAGGTTGCTCACCGATTATGAAGTCCCCAGTTCAACTCATCTTATCTAAACTAAGCCTCAAGTTAGGTCAAGTGAGTAGCTCTTTAGAGTCCCTATTCCTCTTCATTGAATAAAAAAAAGGGAGCATGAGGAGAGGCAGAGGCTAGCTTCATGGAAACACAAACAGATAACTAAACAGATCTCTACACTTAGGAGAGATGCCCACACACCTCCCCAAACCACAGCATTTTCCAGGGCCAAATCAGGACCAACAACTGACAAAAAATAAATTGCATTATGGTTCAAATCTGGAGATCACCATCCCAGTTGACCTGTTCAGGAGACAGAGTTCACCTTTTCCTCAATGTAACAGCCCACTCCAGCACTTTCCTCTGACTTGTCTGGTGTAAACTGAGTAGTTCTTTCCTTGTTCACCACCCTGAAAGCTTGTCCCTATGCTTTTATATTCTAGCACAGAAAAGGAAAATTTAGATACCTCTGCAGTAAGGGCGCTGCAAAGTAACTTTCCCAATAACTCTGCCAAGACCCATGTATGAAAAACGTCTTCTCCATCGGAGAAGAGACTGCGCTTTAGCCCTTGTGCAGTGAATCTCACCTGGGAAGGAAACTGGTTTGCACTGGGTTGAATGGAAGGTGCACATTCCTCCTGTCTTTGTACAAGTCTGGAGCACTGACAGTTTGGATTAATTACAAGAGAGGGATAGTCCAGGGTGCTAGTCCAGATCCCAGCTCTGCCAGAGGTTTCCTGGCTGATCCCTGACCAAGTGCATGTCACTGTATCTTCACTCAAGGAGACATGAGTCTGATGCAATGAGTCATGGGAGCAGGAATGTCCTTTTTGATGGAGTTTTCTGGGTAAAGAGTGTCACTACAGAGGCCATCTCCCACACCAACAAACCCCACAGCTTTTGAGCCTGCCTGAAATCCTCTCTGTGGGATCCCAAAGGTCTGTCTTCAGCTGTCAACTGTAATGAAAGCCAAAATTATGAGACAGAGTTTTGCTAAGCCCAAACGGAGTCAAACCAGTTATTGGATTAGCCTTTTGGGTCAAAGCACAGAACTGGAAGAAGCAGAGAAGATAGCTCAGCAGCAGCTAGAGCAATCAACAGCCACAAAGAGCAGAAGCTCAGACGATGGTCGTACACATAAACCACTGACTATAGCTAAGCAGCGGCTGCTGAGTGACTTGTCCAGCGCAATTGTGTATCTGTTACACCTGAGAAGCAAAGGACTGACCTATCTGCACTGTATGTTATCTGTGCATCTCTGAGCAGGCGAGAAATATTACTGTTAATACCATAGCACGGACCCAGGGCTAAGTTTCTTCTCTAACTGCCTTTAGAACTACGCCCTGGGGTAGTCCGATGATTTAATGGTTCAGTTGGGTAGTGGTTTCTAACCATTGATCTAAAAGTGCTTTCAATAACATCTGGATCCACCTACAAACTTTTCAGAGTATTAAAACAACGAGCAGTCATACCGCATAGCTCCAAAAGCCTGCCAAGCTGAGTGTCCTGTCTTCAGTAGTTACCAATAGCACACAGAGACCACTGGACTTAATTATACACAACTTCATGCAGGGGCCCGGGGGTCCTCCAGCAAGGGAGAGGTCACAGCAATGTGACTTAAACGAACATGATCCGAGCCCAAGAGCTGGGATGCTGCAGACAGTCCTTCCAGCCATGAAACCACCTGGGAATCTCCCCTGCCTGATTTGGTTTAAAATGCTCTGGACACTGAGAGAGGGGCGAGAGCTTTACTCATCTTCCACCTACTTATGGCAAGAAGAGAAGGACCACGTGCAACTCCTCTTGTATGTCCTTCCTGCAGAGAATGCAAAGGGAATCACTCCTGACAAGGAGATTTCTTGCAAAGGGACCAGCTCACCAGGGCTGCCCTTTCCTGCTGGTCTGCACAAATTGCAGGGGAATAGAAGGGGCAGATTTCAGAGCATTTGCAGCCCAAGCGTTTGGTGCCCTGCTCCATCAGGACCTCACCGCTCGTCCGAGGCCATCAGCGACGCAGGTAGCGAGGCGGCTGGAGCCCCCGAGCCTTGCAAACAGAGTTTCTCAATCCCCACTCGGAATGAAGGGGAGGAGGGAAGCTGAATGAAAATAAATAATTTCTGGCTGCTCTGAATCAAAGCCTGTTACAATCAAAACAGCCCTCCGTCTGCAGCCAGTGCCCTGGGGCCTCGTTCGTCAAAAATTATATGTGTGCTAGAAGCCACAGGGAAAGTCTCTTCGACAGAGAAGACCCTCCTGGTGTCAAAGAAGGGAGCTGGGGAATGCTTTTAATCCTCTATCTCTGTCCCAGGCTTTCCTGGAGCTTGTGTCGACTCTTTGTCCGGTGTCCAACCCAGAGTGGGTTAATCCTCCAGCTCTTGCTGCAGAGCTCGTAGCAGACCCTGCCCATGGGAATGACAGGCTGCCCGAAGGGAAAGGAGTGTAAGGAAATGAGGATTTGGGGGATAAATTGAAATGGGAAGTGGACAAGAGAGCATTGAAGGAGCCTGGCTGGAGAAACCCTCCACACAAATGCAGACAAGGAGCCCTGATTTTGGTTTTTCTTAGAGTGGTGCAGTGCTACCAATTTCGGGGGAATTATTCCTGATTTACAGCAGTATAAATGAGATTTGAAGCAGGTCCTCTGCCTTCAGGAAGCTTATGCACTTAGTGTCATCCATCCGCCTCTGTATGTGTGTGTGCGTGCACATATAAACATGCATGTATGTATGCACAAGAATACAGCAGTTAAAATGAGAAATGGGAAGTCCCAGTACGAGAGGGTGAAGATGTTTGGGATTGCACCCCCAAAAGGCACTGATTTATGCTGAATAGCTGGACTAGATATTTCCCTCTTTTCAAGATACAGGCTTGCAAGCTCCAGTTTTCCTTGAAGTCATCCAGCAGCTGTCTGCTCAGGGTTGCTTTTATGGCACAGGTATTTGTGAGTGACCGTGGAACAACACCTCTCGTAGCAGGGATGTCATTTTGAGTAAGAAAGAGCTGTGTCCTGGTGCTCCAGGGGATCTCAAGAGCAGGTGCCTTCCCACTGTGTGCCAGGCTGTATGGGTAGGGCTGGTGGGGAATCTGCATGGAAAGTCACGGCACAAGCAGGGTGAAGCAGCAATTTTGCTAATGCCAGAGACCCCCAGGTGCAGCCTGCTCTCCAGAAATTTCAGGCAAACCTTGACACATTGGCTTTGCTAAGAGGTTGGAGAGGAGAGAATACATAGGCCAAACTCAGCTACTTGGTATTTTAATTTCCCTTTTCTTTCATACCCTGTATTGCTAATATAAAGGCATAATTTCTTTCAGCCTGAATATAGTCAAGGTCATTTCATCTCATGTATAGAGAGTGTTTTGCTTCAATGGGCAAGTCATATTCTGCAGTCTTTCTCTTTCTTAGCACTCACATAACCCTACAAAGATATGCAAATTCAGTCAGACCCCTAATTACCCTGAAGGGGATACTGTAAGCAAAGAAGTGTGAGACAAGTAGGGAGCTGGACCTAATGATGTCCAGCAGTGCCTCCCAATCCCAGTTAGTCTGTGATTTTACATTAGTGTGAAACAAAGCCATGAGTGATACCACAGTGCCCAAAAGACAGGCATCGCCTGTGCAGAATCTCGCAGGAAAGAAGTGAACAAAACCCATCTTCTGTTGGATTCTCCAGAAACAAGGACATTTAAATAGAGTCAGTTGGATGTTAATATTGCGATCTGGAAGCAAAAACTCAATAAAAAGAGAAGCTGAGAACAAGCAAGGTGGGAACTGGAGACTGAATAACCTTTAAGTCAGTTACAATAGTCCCCCTTGTCTTGCAGCTGGAGTCTGGCCAGCAAGGTCATGAACAAGAAACTGCTCATTCCCTGTGTGACATATATTATTTCATTACTCAGTTTTATTTAATGTGGCAATAAATTCATGTATCCTACAGGACAGGAATGGTCTGGGGTCTTGCTTATTACTGCCTGGCCACTTAAAATTGCTGGTGCAAAGTGAAGAACCAGCTATAGCCAGATGTCTCACCATCTAGTCAATAGACAGATTCAAAAGATGATCCAACCCAATAAAGTATGAATTTCTTACAAGATGAACCTCTCCATGGATTACAGAGAGACCCCAAGACTGTTCTTGGTTAAAATTATGAGAGGGACTCAAAACAGGACAATTCAGCCTCTGCTCTGCTGCATCACCAGATTTGCCTCAAGCCTGCCTTGGTGAGTGCAGGCTGTGATGCCTTGCCCAATCCTGCATGCAAATGAAGATTCATCTGAAGACAAGGAAGGAAACTTGACTTTGCAGTCATTAAAATTCAAAACATTTTAAGTCACACTAGTAAGATTTGTGGTATGTACTGTGGAGGGTTCATGTTCATTGATACAACTGTTCAACACTCTGATTTTTCCATGGGATCTCAATAGGTACGGGGCTTTCAAAGCTTGGCATAAGTCATGTTAGGAGAGAGGTGTGAAATATATTCTCTTACAATTTACAAATATTTAGTGTGTCTCTATTGACCTATTGTTTGCAGTATGCATTTTAGTCTGTGCAACATCTGTAGCGATCTGCAATGAGAGAGTTATTCTTCAACATACCAAACAGGATTTTCCTGTCCAAATTTAGACTTCTTATAGGGCAGACCTCTGTGTCTGCACTGGTTTGTGACTCCCTTTATAGTCACTGGAAAAAAAGACAGATTCTGCTATGGTATGTTTCACGTGACTTATTTTAAATGCCTGCCTTAGTGTGAAACAACACTCCCTCCACATCGCCTATAAAGATGTCTTGATTGGTGTAAAGGGGAATACTTGTACAGGCAACTCTCCACAGTTCCTAAATCAGTTCAGACCTGAAACAGGCTTATCTGGAGGCATCAAAACTGAGTGATCAAAAAAAATTTCATAAGAGCCATGCAGAGAAGTTAACTCACCAATAATTTGATGGATTGACTCCAGCAACTGAAACCCTCCTGCTAATACTCACAAGTGATCCCGTGTGTTATAGACAACAACAAATGTCACAGAACTGAAAAAACACATCCTATTTATGCTTGAAAAGCAGATGACCTGTGAAATAAGCCCAGGTCCAACTGCAGAGCACAGGACTGCTCCACACAGCATCTACACACAGATGCTTGAAGCCAGGACAGCAGAGGTGCGAAGCATCGTTGCCTCCTCTCCCAGATCTCTTGACAGTGGTTAGATCACTTGCAAAACCTGCTGTGTATCCAGAGACTTAGGTAGGGCTGATTTAAAAGATTAAATTTTTTAATTGTTGGTAATCACTGACTTAAAATGAGCGTTTGCAGAAGCTCGTTACTTGTACGCAAGCTTTTCAGAGTCAATAAACTGAGCCATGTTAAAAAATGGCCTAAGAAAGGAGAAGAACCCCATCCACTCAGCTGCCACTTGTCCCCTGGATGTCCTCTGCAAGGACCTCCTTCCCACCGGCCGTGAATTTCCCACCAGCTGCTTCACTCTCGTCACCCTCCTCCGCACAGTGATCAGACCTGCCGGTGAGCGGCAGAGGATCCCAGCCCATGCAGCAACCCATGGCGATGAAAGGAAAGAGGGATCCCACCTAACAGACCACAACGGGCCACTGCAGCTCAGTCCGGGAGCGCTGCCGTTGCTCTACAAGTAAATTAAGTACCTGAGTGCCGATACCACAGGCCGTACATCTAAATAATGGCAGTACAGCTGCTGATGAGGCTGCTGAGAGACATTTTTCCTTCCTTTCCTGCCAAAGCTGAACATGGTGAGATAAAGAGCGGCAGAAAATTACTCCCCGTGCTGCTATGCTTTCCGAATAGCTGGTATTGATGATGGCTAGTTGGTATTGATGATGATTGGGGCAGGATCGTAGCTAAGATACACGCAGTTGTCCCTAGGAAGCCTAAGAATTGGCGTCCAGAGTTAGGTAGCACTCTAGGAATTTGCGTGTATTACCATCAACCCCAACAGCTGCCTTAGCCCCCAGACTGAGCAAGAGCATGAAGACACGGCACGTGGGAGGACCGTGTCCAGGTGCCCAAGCATGTCTCAGCACTACCAGGCTTTCCTACCTCTGAATGCTGCAGAGCCAGCTTTTCTCTGAAATACATGGATTTGGGTGAGTTACTGCTGGGAACGAAGGAGCAATTACTGCCACAGATGGTTAAAAAGTTGTGGGTTTGAGCTCATCTAACTTTCGACATCTGTTACACGGACATTGTTGAGGCAGCAGACAAGCAGGCTGAACCTGCCTTGGTTCAGGTGAGCACCTCTACGCTGAAAGCAGCATGTCCTACCGGTCCTTGGTCCTGGGTTTAAGAAGGAATTGAGGCGGGGAAAGACTTCAGAGCATGGACGGTTTGGCCACTTGTGGATTTAATAATAAAAACCAAGCAAGAAATCTGGTCCAGAAGTCAGGTCTCTGAGAGACCCAGGGTTTCTAACACTTGCTTGTTGCATCCTCACAAAAGCTCAGGTCAACTGTCTGTGCTTCAGTTTTGTTCCCTGCCTTTAGTCCCTTTTTCCTGCTCAGTTCATATGTCACTTTAGGCTGTTGCATTATAGTAACAACAGCCCCCCTTCTTGTTTGGAGACCCCTCATGCCAGTTGTAATTCTAATGAGGTATATATATCCTTACAATAATATCATATAACGTAATACATCATTATATATTATACCATTATTCTAAAAATAATAATATACTGCACAAGGCATGCAGCGCTGTGCCAAAATGCTGGCTTTTGGGTTTCCCACAGTATTTTAATGACACACTAAGTCACACTGGTATTTCAGCTAAAGCAAATTGCACTATTAGTGCACATTGTCATCTTCTCACTTGCTAAGTAGAGCTGTCACAATGCTCTGAGCTCAACATCCTTTTGTCCTGAAGCATAACTGGGTTTTAGCACAGGGAGCCGTTCCTGGCAAAGGTTTGTGCTCAAGCTTTGCTTTGCCTTTTCTGTTTTTCCAAGTGAAACTTAATCTACAGTCTCCTCTGCTACTTGAAGGATATTATTTGGTGGATGTGGTTTCCAACATATAGTTCAGTGCATGATTTAGGACCTGATCCAAAAGGCAGTAAAAGCCACAGAAAAACTCCTATGAACAACTTCAGCAAGCCCGTGGATGGAAAAGGAAAACTTCTCTGGGTGTTGCTGCAACTTCCCATCCACCAAGAGTAGCCACAGTCATTCACTCCCATTGACGAGATTAGAGAGAGCAAAATACCTTACAGGAGCTATTTAAAACCTTCACATGACAGGAGAGAGTGAGTATTTTCTTGCATTTTCCAACTCCAGACTTGCCAGTCATAAAGACCCACTCCAAATAGAAAGAGGAGCCGCCAGCTTTATCTTGGAGTCACCAGTCCATTGCAAGCACACGGGAAGGTCAGGTTATTTTGGTCCCATCTCTGTGTCTGTAGTCACATACCAGCACGTGCATTCTTTGATTTGCAGATATCTGGGTCGTGTATGCAGAGACACGCTGGCTCTAGTGATCTCTGGGACTGATTTTCTGTGCCGTTGTAGCACAACAGAGATCCTGCCAACCTGTCAGCTTCAACATGGATGAAAGTGAAGTTCCTTCTTTGGAGATGAGTGGTTAAACATATGTATTTTTCCCTTGCTTAGCCCAACATAATATACAGAATAGTTCTTCCTGGACTTATGCTGACACAGTCAGAAATGGGATTCAGCCATTTAAATATACAGCAGGTTTGCACAGACTTATCACTGACAGAGGAGTGGGAAGAAAAGAGTAATCTAAGATTTATGTCCCTTGCAACAGGCTCATTAAAATTAAGTTAGTGTCAAAACATCGCTAAAGTGCTTCAGGGGCCCAGCTGCACTCCTAACACATTTCTCAGTGCTCTAAAAGCCTGAGAGGGTTTCCACAAGGACAGGATGCATATGATGGGGAAAAAGATGGGCTAAACTGGTATTTGTCCAATCTCCGGCTAAATAAAGTGTGCAAGCAAATGCCTTTGGGAGCTGCAAGATTACATTAAGCATGCTCATACTGCAGACTGCAGCATCAGCAAACCTAAACCTCTCCCTTCACCCATGGCCAAGAAGCCACTCCTTGACTCGAGGACTGATGATCTCCAGAAACATTGTGGTTTCATGGTGAAGTTCTCCACAGTGCTGACAAAGGACAGATCCATCCATGGCTGTTGACCATGGTGGTCTGATGCATCTCACAGCCCCGGGACACCTATCCCACCTCGCTGCTGGTAGGGTAGTCTGGGAACCCTGTACTCCTGTTGGGGGCGGGGGATGAGAGAGAGAAAAGGGGTTCTGTTTGCTTAAAGAATCACCTCCAATTGTATTAGCGATAGAAAAATTATATAATAGAAATTTATATAACAGCGCTACTTCACAGAATTTGATGGCAAGGTTCACTCTACTACTTAGTACATGGAAGAAATGCACTCAGGAAAGTTAAGTTAGAATCAGACTAAACTTACGTATATAGAGACCGCAAACGCAATAAGTTAAAAAGAGGACTATTACAAAGAAAAATCGAGTTAGAATTAATTTCTTGTGATTTGTGCAAAGATCAGGAATGTGGAGAAGTAGGGGAGATCGTCCCATTGAGTCATGAGGTTCAGAGAAGACCCCCTTGCTTTCTAAACTCCTTTCGGAGTCTAGGTGCAGCTGGATCGAATCCTAGTCTCAGACTTGGACAACAGTTTGTACCTAAAGGGATTATGAGTGTAATAGCAGCCTAAAATTCATTCACAGCTGAATAAAAATTACAACAGTAATTTAAGTATAAATTTGAAAGTAACAACTTATAATATAATATACTTGCTATAACAATATAATATGCTTGCTATAACTTACTTATTATAGACTATTCAGTTTAGTACATGCACATGCATAAAGACACTAAGAGATATACATATAAGAGAGTAAAAGAGGTATACCTGTTAAAAATTCCCCTTGAGGTCAGTGAAAAGGTTCGCTTTGAACGCTTCACCATCTTTCTCAACATGCGAAGGGTCAAGCCTCAAGGAGCGGACGGTACCAGCCCAGGTCGTGTTGGCTTTCAGACAGACCTCCAATTTTCGCAAATAGGAAAGTTTGCGAGCTCTGAGAGACACCCCGCTCAGAAGGAGATACTGGTCCCAGCCTGCTGTGGTCCAGGAGAGCTCAAAGGGCCTCACTTAGTACCGCTGCTTATAGGTTCAGGTGATGATTGACTTTTGTCATCAACAAATTGCTGGAATCCAAGCTGCACTGGTACTGTTTCACATGCAGATAAGGAAAGCTCCAAGGCTGGCTGAGAATAACTTAAAACATAGATACAGGATGCTCCAAGATTGTCAGACTGTGATGTCTCAAGGTTGTTATGAGAGAGAAGGAGCTGCAGGTCATTTAGTAGGGCATGGTCCCAAGGGTCTCGTGTCTGGACCAAAGGGATTATATTTATCCCAGTTAAGAGAAAAATTGAGATTAAACTGGGGATAAACCGCCGTAGTCACCATTGCCATCGATACAGATCCATTTTCTCCTGACAAAGAAAAGAAAAGTTTCTGTGGGGAAGGCCGAACGGGTTACCCCTTTATGATGCAGGATAAATCCACCTAGCCCTGAGTCTATGTTTTGCACCACTGTTATCAGTAGCTTCCCAAGCACAATTCAATCCATGATTTCTTGTCTAAGGTTTCCTGTAGTCCCATACGAAGCAATATTGGTATAGTAGCACTGAAGTTCAGGACAGGTAGATCAGAGTCTTTTTACAAAGAGGATGAACTGAGTGGCTTTCTCATAAAAAGAAAATCTATATTTGGAACTCCATTTAGTAAACAGGTCATGCCAATGCCTTCGTCCTTTGTTTTTTCAGCAATTTTGCCAAGACTCACCTGCTCTCAGGGTGTTGCTATGGCAGGATGATTTGCAACACACTGGCAAAAATAAGATCTTCCCATTTCCTGCAGCAAAGTTCTCACCGTGACGTGACCGCCCAGGGCTGCAAAACCTACAAGAGGGACAGATTGCTGACAACCTTGAGCACCGCAGTGACCAGTTCTGCCCCAGCCTGCCTGGACCCAGCTGCAGGCACTGAACTATAGTGACAGTCAAGCAACAGCAGGATCGGAAACATGTAGGCACAGAAAAACAAAATCAGTTTTGCCCTGGGAGTAGGGGGATGCCCTTAAGGTTGTCATGGGTTTCGTATCAGAGTCCTCCTTTACAGCTCTCTGTTGCTGAAAGGGAGGGAAGGGGGACATTGTCCACCCAGGTCATCTGCCCTCACTAGCTGCTGTGCTGGCCCAATCGAGGCTCATTTTGGTGATTAAGGTGGGATTTAGCATTGGTAGACATCTCCAACACCTGCCAATATTCTGGACCTTCTCTACAGCCAATAGAGACGTAGAAAGTAAAGTCAGAAGGATTCCTGAAATAATTCATCCCTCTTTAAACTAATGTCTAAAATAGGTCAGATGAATCACATCTTGAAATTGCTTGTTTTTCTTTGTGGAGTATAAACAGAGCCCAGAGTGACAGCTCAGCTGGACATATCTGCCTGTGGACATCTCCAGAGATTGATGTGGGTTGCACACAGACTGTCACACAAGATTTACACTAGCCATTTCCTTCAGAAGAACCATATTTTTATTTTTTTTTCCATACTAGACTGAGGCACACCAATTAATGGTGAGCATGCTGGAAGAGATATCATACTTTGTGCTTCAGAGCTTGCGTCAGCCTTTGCCTTTTGGAAACCAAGATGAGATTAAATCCAAGATGCAAATTATTTTGCTGCTTTTTCTTCCAATGCCTCATGTCCTGTCAGAGACATAAAAACACACATCAGATCGACTGTGTTTGTTCCTCTCTCATCCCAGGTAAATCAAAGTTCTTCATGTTGAAAGCCCTGAGCTGATCTGGAGAATGGAAAAACCCTGACGATGCCCAGCACTGTAGCTGGTTTGTGTCTGTGATGAGTCTGGTTCCCTCTGGTTTTCCCCCTCCACGGGACCACTTGCCATGGACGACAGTATCTGAACCTTCACATTTCTCCACACACAAGACCTCACACTTTTTAAGTGGCAGCACCAGACCTAGACTCTGCGTTGAAGGGTTCTCAGGTTTCCATTTTAATCAAGCTCTTCTGCATTCCTGGAAAATATATTTCTACTCCAAGAGGAACATGGGATTTATTTGCCAAATGCCCAAAGGTACAATTCAGCATTGAACTATTGCCCACAATATTTCGGTTTAACAAGATGCTTGCAGTAGTTTGGAGCAGCAGAGCGAAGAGAAAGAAGAAATCCAGCCTTTAATAATACTCCATTTGACTGTGATAATCTTGTAATGTGGGACGACAAAAAGTGAGGCATTTTGGAGACCAGAGCTCTACTGACTGGATTATTAGAGTCAGGATTATACATCTTCAAAAACTGTTTTCCAGCTCTGTTTGATGCAGGGTCAGTCCAAGCAGCAGTGATGCTTCTCTTCTGTCCTGCACGCCGTGATGTCCTCATGCACGAGCTACTCCTTTCCAGCACGTTAAGATAATAAAGATGGACATCTGCTGATGCTGTTTTTCACCCACACCTTGGAGACGGCAGATCCTTACAGCGAGGCAGCATGTGGAAGGATGCCATGATGACTGCAAAGTCATCCTTAGGCTGTCTCTCACCGTGCTGCTCCTAATGTACTCTTAATGCCTCCGACTGCAGAGTCACCTGTGGGAGTGGGATATCCAATTACAGTCACTTCTGGACACCCGATGACCCGCAGTCTGGATGAGCTGCCTACATATAACCAAGAGCCGGCTGCAAAACCAGCAAAGGCTTTAACCACTTTGCCTTGGGTTTTTCTGCACCATCCCCACCTGCCTCACGCCATCAGAAAGCAGCACTGGGTTCTGGCTGCTGTGACCTCGCACCCTGTCCTAGCCCCAAAACTGGGAGTAACACAAGAAACCAGCTCCTCCAGCAGCTCCGTTTGCTGCGACACTTCTCTCCATCAGCCCCTCTCCAATGTGACGAGGGACATAGGGGGAAAAAAACCAGCCAGAAACAGAACAGCGTTATCTCCTGGGTGCCAGCTCCTGGCTGTACAAATGAACATGATGCACCTCTCAGATAGTCTCCTTCTCTAGGAAAAATCACTCTTTCCAAACGTGAAATTACTCACTGCACGGGAATCCCTCTCCCAAGGGACAATACCTGAGTGCAAGGAGCACAGAGCCAGCCTAAAAAGTACCAGGAGGCTTCTCTTCTTTGCTGGCTGGGCTCGGGCAGGGAGAGGTTGCTTGCTGCCCTCTCTTGGCTTCAGGTGGCTTTCATGTATCCCACAAAAATCTCAGCTTTCTACCTATGCAAGCCTTTCCAAAAAAAAGGTGTAACAAGGCAATGGGACCATAAGGACTCAGGAAAGCATCTGGCTTCCTCCCACACCTTCTGCAGATCCCAGGACCAGGCTTGATTTCTGATGCAGGACATGAGTAGAGCATGCCTGAGGAGGAGCTGGCCACGCTTGCACGGGTACAGGAGGTTTTTCCTCTAAACCAGCCACAGGGAGTTGATGCTTGACCCCAAAGAGAGCCGGTTCACTGCATTGGGCTATCTAGATTCTTCTGCTGGGCTGCCTAGTTTCTTCTGCTGGGCTACAATAGAAAGCATGGGTGGGACTCTCCCTTGGCATGGCTGAGGGAACCATTATCCCACAGGTGGCAAGACCAGCCTACACTGAAGTAGCTGCTTCTGCAGCCTTCCCAGGCTCCTTTCAAAGAGAAATGGGTGATATTTTCCAGAGAGTCCTAAATTTGCCCAAAACGGGGAAACTGGTGGACTGGCTTGAATTTTTGAGTGCTTTAGCTTAAAAAACAGTGTGCAGAGCCCTGAAAACGTCAAAATATCTTACTTCAAAGTGGTGGGGCTGAAGAGGGAATTTTTGCTTCCCTCTCATAAAGACTGTGGCAACCAAAATTCCTGTTCAGGGCTTGTTCTGGTGAGCAGGGAGCAGAAATCACTTCATCTTCACATATGTCAGCATCTCCACCTCCTGGGATGGTGTCAGTCATTTCTAAACTTTTGGAAGTTCAGAAAACCCCCTAAATTGAACCCACCCCCTAACAGTTTTATGCATTTGGAAAATCCAGGAAAGAAGTGGCTAGGACAGAGACCTTTTTGTTTCTTCTGGGGCCACTGGCTTGTGGCCTCGCAGGAAGACCACAGGAGCACTCTTCTTCATCTTCTCCATCACTGCAGCAACCCCATGCACTCATGGCAGGGACAACTGTGTAGGTTGGTAGGAAAGATGTTGGATGTGGGTCTCATTACCAGAGACACCCAAGAAAGTGAGTTCCTACAGCAGACTGACTATGGGGCACTCAGCCTGTGAAAGGGCATTTTCTGAGAATCCAAAGCAATTTGAATCCAATTAACTTCTGTTGTGAAATTAAGCTAAACCAGATTAAGTGGGCTTTGACTCTAAACTGGACCATCCAGGCTGATCTGATGTAGCTTAAAAAATTTACTTTACTTTCATGCCTGCCATGAATTTGCACCAGCTTTCCCGGGCATCCCTGAGCAGACAGGCTCTGCATCAGACTGCAGGTCACAGAGTGAAGGAGGAGAAGGGATTGGAGATTCAATGGCAAGGGAAGTGGTCAAGATCCCATGGACACCAGGTGGAGGAGGCAGCTCTTCAAGCAAGAGCAAGAACTGACCCATGTCTGGAGGAAGAGGAGGGCTAAGGGAACCACAGGGCATCAAAGGAGATGAGAGAGCCAGCTCAGCCGAGGAGGAGGCCATCAAAACCATGTGAGGCTCCTAGGAGAGAGGTGGTAGATGTCCCATCCCTGGAAACATTCAAGGTCAAGTTGGATGGGGCTCTGAGCAACCTGATCTAGTTGAATATGTCCCTGCTTATTGCAGGGAGGTTGGCCTAGATGACTTTAAAAGGTCCCTTCCAACTCAAATCATTCTATGATTCTAAGAAGGCACCGTGTCAGAAAAGATGCATCTTCCAAGGCTCCTCACTTAGGAGCCATCTATCTCTGTCCTTTGGCAGCTCCTTTCAACACTTCCAAGGAAATATCAATGGGATATTTCACAGAGACAGGACAGGAGGCTTCATTTCCATATCCACCAAAAGTATTTCAAACACTTCCTCTCAATTAGAGTCAGTGCACAATCAGGAGCTGAAGGCATTTGGATTATTATTGAATGCACTGTATTTATATATATGTATGCATGTCATCAAGACATTAGGAAGAAGAGAAATCCAAGAGGAGCTAGTGTGCTTCAGAGACTGAAAGTCAAAGTACAGCAAGTGACTGAATCAGAGGGCAAGAGAAAGCGTGAAGCACCAGATATATTTATTACTTGCCTGGTCTCTGCTTTTAAGAATCAAGGGAAATGTCTGTTGTGCCCCAAAGTTTGCATTACCCCAGGACACCAAGGAGTTTTGTAACCCACCACCGATACTAAATTTCATAAAAATATACCGAAACATTGCCTTTCCCTTGGGACTGAGGCATGAGGTTGGACAAGTTTCCTTCACCCCATGGGCATGGCAGACTCCCTACAGAAGGGTTCAAGCGCCGAAGTGCTCACAGTGGGCTCTGAGCCTGGAAAGAAAAAAAAGATTTAGCCTTTTCAACCCTTGGTGGTTTATCAGGGTCCGTTAACTCTGCAGATCTAGTCGCACCCTAATGCAAAGGATGCTCAAGTCATCCCATGGCAGAGGCTAGTGGGACCTCAGTGCACTGAAAACTGTCTGGAAGCAGGACTATTTCACAGGGGTTTTTTCTGGGGTGTCTTCATGCAGGATGAAGGCCTGATCTGATCCTATTTCATGGTTTTAGTCTCCCTTTCCTGCGCCTTACCAGCCCTGCCTGGACAGACTGCGTGTCCCCAGCGGGGTGTCTCACCCTCGGCACGCACAGCGTCTGGCAGAACAGCCCTTCCCTCTCCCTCCAGGTTCCTGAATGTTACAGAAATGTAATTATGGGCACTTGGCAGCTCCTCTCCTGAGTCCTCAAGGGTCTTTTTATCAGACCAGCACAGGGCTGACGGGTTGCAATGTATCCGTGAGCTCAGCCGGCCCCGGCTCTGCCGGCACAGCTCACTGCTTCTCGGGACGTGCAGCATCACCGCACTCACAGCAGATTTATATTTCAGCCATAAAACTTTTGTGGGCATTTCCCCCCTCCCCTCCGAACCTCCACCAACCACAGATTGAAAAGTGCAGCGTTTAATATTCTCTCTGATGCTAATTCCACGGTGAAGATGGAAAATTCAATAACTTCTGCGTGCTGTAAATTCAGCTAAACATATTCCACATTCCAGCCGCAGGGAGGAAAGCTCCCTGCCTCCCGCCTCCCCCCTCTCGTCTCCTTCTTTCCCTCTTTCCCTCCCTTCAGCTTAGCTCCAGTTCATCCCATTCCCCCTCTGCAACCAAAACAGCTCTGTCTGCAGGGATCCAATAGCCAGAATTGATTTGACAGATAATCTAATCAGAGATTATTTTTATTTATTAAAAAATTAGTCGAGAGGATGAAAGAATTGCCATATCCCAGCGTGCCCCTGCACTAAATCTAAGAGCGGATTCATCCCTGTCGCCAAAGGCAGCACAGTTGGTGCACCCGAGGTCTGCCAATTTCATCCTCTTTTTATAGTTGTGATAAATGTTGGGAACTGGGGTTGTTCTGATTTTCTGAAGGTTTTTTTCATCTTTTTTTTGCATATTTTCGGCAGGCTTTGCCGTGCACAGGGCAGACTTTCTTGGTGTGGATGGCTCTACCATCAAGCAGGATCTGCAAAACTGCAGTTCCCCAAAAGACAGATCCTTTCCCAGGCCAGAAAACATGAAAGAAACCCTTTTTTCTCCCCTTCTTCCTGCAAAAAAAAAATAAATTTGGACACAAAAGAAATATAGAAAGCTTCACCAGATCAAAAAATAAAATCCCTGGACTTCTAAACGCTTCCCTTTAGCTGGGCATCTGATGCTTGCTTGGCTTTCTGTTCCTAACCTGTTCAGAGTGAAGTTCAGTCATTCACTGAAAGCAGCTGGCTTTAATCTTAGATGGTCAATTGGTATTTCTCTTCATTGATACCAAAGTTGTTCAGAGCTGATGGCTTATTCAAAAGCTGTTTGAAGCTCTGCAAGGCTGGGGCTAGCTGGAGCGTGCCTGCGCCTGGGTCACTGGACAAGGGGCTGCACAGACTTCCTAATAACGTCTTTACCACAGCAAATGCAAATGGCTGATATATTTTCCACTAGTTCCCTCAGCATTGCAAAGAGGGGGACCCAATGTTTGCCTCTGGTTTTATTGCATTTCATCCAAAGTTTTGCCTCTGTCTTCACTCTCCTCTGTGTGAAGGTATTCTGGAGCTTTATCAAACTGATCGTCATGGAAGAGGTTGCTTTCCCATTGCTTTTGTTGCTTCAAAAAGCATGGGAATCCACTCACTTAGCACTTTGGGACTAAAGTCCAAACATATAAAGAATAAGAATGGGACGATGCTATCAGCACCAGGGACTTTATCCCTGGTGGTGGAAACCTTATGTGTAGATCTACAGCAAACACTGCCAGCTGTCACAATCTCTAAATGAGTGAGAAGACGTGTCCAAAAGACACTAATGCTAAAATGCAAACTTAAAAAATCCCTACAGGAATTATTTACTAAATATATAAACATTTGTAGTTCCAGGCTTACGATTTTTGTCTCCCAAGCTTGGCAATACCTCAGCTGTAATATATACCAAAACACAATCTGCTTTTCTTCACTTATGCCATTTATTTCCTCTTTACACTTTGTGTGTGCACAAACCAGCAAGACTTGCCTTGCGTTGGGATTTGTCACTCTAGGAGGGAACCATAGGAGAGAAAAAAACTCTTTCCATAGAGAAGCGGAAATCAACTGGAACCATTTCTCTCCATCTCAGCCCACCACAATTACATGTGGGGCAATGACTGATGGCTGGTTTCACTGGTGGACTTGACAAGTACGGAGTCACCTAACAGAAGCACGTGGGCTAGTGTTAAGCAGCCTTTATCACTCTAAAGAAATTAATTTTCCTCCTAGACAAATCAATTTTTCTAAGAAATTTCATCTTTCTATAGCCATGGATTTTTTTTCCCAAGGTCAGCCCCAAGTACTTCAATCATCTCATCCCCGGACTAGCACAAGCCACGGGAACTAACCTTGCCTTCTCCCAAGCAGCTCATCACTAACGTCTGAGCCTCAGCACATCTTTCTTGGCCACTTTTAAAGCATACTCCAATATTTAGTGCTAATGTTTCGCTTGCATATTAATGCCTCAAATTTTATTACCCCGTGATCATAAAACCCCAGCTGCTGATCGCGGCCCCAGCCTTCGTTATTTTACCCTGCTGAATTCCTGGGACTAAGTCCAGCGTTGCTTAGTATAGCTAGTCACTCAGTTGGCGTGTGGAGACAGCCCTCTACAGATTGTTGGCTAAATTCATTTACTCACATGAAATATTTCCCTCGGCTGCCAGCAAGCTGTTTTCCTCCTGCAGCCAAAATCTCCAGGGCAGCCGGGAAGGCAGCGCAGTCGGACACCAGGACGCAGGGATCAGACATGCCCATGGCCAGGTCAGCCTTCAAGTACAAGTTTGCAAGCCTTGTTTTATTCGGGGCACAAGATTTCTCCTTTCTCTGGCCCCTTTACTGCTCTTGCTGAGCAGGAGAGACCTTACAAGACCACACCTTAGGAGCAAGAGGGGAAGAGAAGGGACTAAGTCCAGCCCTAGGGTTTCCTGAGGTTTCTCCTAATTTGGCCTTAGGATGCACCAGCATTTGGTGGAGTTTCCCTTACACCCTGCCCTTCTGTTCTCCCTGCCACTTTAATTAGATATATCATGTCCCCCAGCTACTCCCACACCATCAGGGTGACCTGTCCTTGCGCTTTGCCACAGGCAGTCCTGCTCCACCCCAAGGATGGCCGCAGTTCCGCAGCAGGGGAGGGATCAGGCACCAGGAGAACGGGGAAGAGCCCCTTCTGTTCTCTGCATTTACTGCTTTGATCCCCAATAGCAATGGGACGGGTGCAAAGATCGGCATTTCACAGCAGCTGCAACCATGGAAGCAAAGAAATGCAGCCTTTTGCCCTCCATTAAAGTGCTAATTCTTAATAAACCCTTTATCCGGATCTACTTGAATTACCACACCTGCTAATCAGTTAATTATACAATTCAATTGACTGTAAATTGAGTTGTCCCGCAGCTAACGAGAAATGACAAACATGGTGTTTGTTATTGAGTTGGAGCTGGATCACTTAGCACGGGGCGGTGGAGGCTGGTCGTAAGAGGGGCTTGTGGTGGGGACCATCGGGGACAATCAATGCAGAGGTGGTAGAGGCCATGGGGGAAATGCAGGTGAGGTAAAAGGAAAGGTCTTCGGAGTCTGAAGGGAGATGTGGTGGGAACATGCTGCATGGGAATATCCCCATTCTGGGGTGCTGGATGACCCCACACAATCTGCCCCATCTCCCAGTGCTTGGAGAGCTATGGACCAAAGTCTCTCAGGATGCGCCAAGGGACATGTGGTCTTGGCAGCTCAGCCCTTCCCATAACATCAGCTAGCGTTAGATGGACGGTGGTAGACAAAAGCATGGGATGGTCCCTCCCCTCACCTGCTTGCTGGGTCACCTCCCCTGCCAGGTTACTGGAGACCTCCTCCTGCACCTCGCTCCCAGCCTTTGCCTTGAGGTTGGGCAGCTCCACGCAAATCATAACTCCAACTTCACCCTGGGGCCCCTCTCTTTGACAGAGAGCATGAAGGGGAGGGTCTGGATTTGTGCCCGCTACCATGGAGCAGGGTGGTGATCACAAGGTGGTGATGTGAATCCATCCTCCGTCACTGCCTTTGATGTGCTGCAGAGATCCTAAACCGGCCAGACATTGAAACCCCTCCTTCATCCTTTCGCCCCATTGCTCTTTGCTCTCCCCACCCAAAGCGCTGGTGATCCCCCCGGGAATACATGATGCAGAGCCATTCTGCTGCGTGCAGCAAGCTCAGATGTCCCCCACGCCGGTTCTTCAGTCCTCTTGCCGGTCCCTGAGGGATGTAGCGCTTACAGATAGACAGAGAGTGGCTGAGCTGCATTGTACTGACTCCATGAAAGGTCTTGATGTGGTGGGAGATGCTTATGTAGCTGACTGTGGTCCAGCAGTGTGGCTTCTCATTCATCAGGCTGAGGTCAAGCCATTGACTTCAAACAAGCCACAGGAATGAGTGGGGGAAGATATAGCCGCTGCCAGCCCAGGCTGTGGGAGGAGGTATGACCCAGAGGCACGATGGGCTGGTGTTCAGGATGTTAAGACGGGACTCTGGAGACTTCCTTTGGACTCACCGCTCCGCCACTAACCCTCTCATGTGACAAGATGGATCCTGGGAGATAAGGTGGTGCCAATCTTCCACTAAAGCCCACAGAAATTGGGCCCCAGGATGCCTGAGCTGGCCTAGCTCCCTCTGCCAGCTCACCCTCTCCAAAAAGGAGGTCAGACAACACCTTGACTTGGAAGAGGCACCTCTAGGTCAAAGCATTAAGCCTTGGGATGGGATATGGTACCCAAGCTGGTGGAGGAACAACCACAGGGGTCAGCAAGCTACCCAGAAAGCAGTTTCTTCTGCAGTTCATGGCTCCCTCCTCTTGGATATGGATAAAAGTTGGCTGCGATTACTGGAACCACTGTTTCTGATCCATTTCTCTGATAGCTTGGCACATATCTAATTAAAACACAGGGCTGATGCTCAGCTTTTTCACACTGCCAGTTTTAGTGAAGAAGGGCAATTCAGGCACATCGAAGCATAAGCCAGCCAGGAAATACAAGCTGCATCCTGGAAAGAAAGTGGCCGGGGAACTGAAGGAGGTGTTGTCTTCAGGTTGGAGCCAAGTGGGACAGACTGAGCTGTGTGAGAGAGAGAGATGGACCAGAACTTGCTGGCAGGTCTACCTTGCCACTGGAGGTCCATCTGAGAGAAGGTGCGGCCCTGGGGATAAATGAGGCATACTCGCTTTTTACAGCGTGGATTTTCAAGGACAGGCCACTTTCTCAGCAGCACTTGCTTTATGCAGGAATCTGAGCTTCAAAGGCAGCCTCTGAGCTCCTCCCGTGGGTCAAAGGCACAGCAGGTCCCCCTTGGGGCAGTTAGAAAATGCATGAAAGATCATGCATGTAGGGAAGAGAAGGAGATGGAGAAGGAGAAGGAGAAGGAGAAGGAGAAGGAGAAGGAGAAGGAGAAGGAGAAGGAGAGCATTAAGGTCCCCATCACACTCTGCCTCCCAGTCTTTCCACTCCTTGGTGCTGGTGGACTGTTGTAGTTGCTCTGAGAGCTTGTGGTGGGAGAGTTATTTCACACCAACAACACAGAGGGCTTTTACATATTGGAGATGAGACCCTGACCAGGAGCCCCCATTCAGTAGGGAGACAATATAGATAGCGGAGCAGCTGGAGGATTTCTGCAAGGGCACATGGGTAATTTTGCTCCTTTTTTTTGTTGCTGGGACGTTGTGAACGTGTTTCTAGATGCATCCACTCTTCAGTAGTTGTAGACTGGTGTTTGTTGCTCATACTTGGGGTGAAGTGTGACAGAGTGGGTCTAAGTTCCAAGTTAGAAGCAGATCAGTAGGTGAACTCCTTCATTTTCTGACTGTGGCATAATCACTGTTTAGAGGCTTAATTGCACCAAGGGTTCAAATGAAACCCCAAACCCAGGAACGACTGAACACAGCAGCTCTGTAGGAACATATTAAAGGCAGGAAGTTCATCAAACCCCGTTTCTTCTCTGTACCAGCATAATTTCTGACACATCAAGGCCTGTGAGTCTCACCACTGCTACTGAGCACAGGAAAGCTGAAAGATTGTTATTTATATCAGACTTTTTAAAAGATTGCTTTCCCTCCCCTACTGTCTTCTCAGCTGTCCCTACAGCTCCAACCAGATGCTTTATAATAAGAGAGGAGGCTTTCAGTCTGGCAGATTTGCTAAGCAGAAAGTCTGGCTGACTGTCTTTTGATCCTATGAAAAACTGAAGGGAAAAAAATGAAAGTGTTTTAATTTTCATTTAATTTCTGAATTTTATCAGAGAAATTGATTGTAAAAACCATGTGTGAGTTGATGGATCAGACTGACTGTTCTCTGGTTTTTTCTTTTTCTTTGGATGGTTGAAAATAAGATTAAAAATACAAGTTTCAGCTCATTTCTTTTGATTTCAGTCAGCTGAGAAAACCAAAAAAAAAAAAAAATTACCCAGCTTAAAAAAATCTCCCTTGTAAAGAAAAAGCACACCATGGAAATTTCCATTTTGAAGTACAAGCTTTTGTATGAATAATAGGGACTTTTGAGAGAGAGCCTTAAACAGAGTGTACCTTGTCTCGGCTTCTTCACAAGCTTCCTTCCCATAGAGGAAAAAAAGATCAGGGGCTGGTGCTGTTCCTGGCCCCTCTGGCCATGTCCCAGCCATCTGTGAGAACTTCCCCAAGCTGAGTGCCCACGTGGTTGTCTGGGATTTTATATGGATACTGGGAGGGAATATGGGAAGGTTGTCCCAAAAGGTTATCCCAAAAGGTTGTGCCAAGGTGGGGGAAGAAGTGGACACCAATCAGCAATGGAAATCTTTAGGGTGGAGAGGAAGAGAAGGGTTTGAGCTTTCAGAGAAGTGAGGGTCTGCAACATTTTCCCACTGGGGATGGGTTTGCAGGTAGGATTTGAGACGTTTGCTCAAGAGTTCACAGGACTTGTCACCAATGACCTCCACTCCTACAGAGAAGGAGAGCAAGTTATCTCTAGTCTGACACACTGGGAATGGTAACTTAACAATCAGTACGGAGCTGATTAATAGCAAAGAGCCTGGGGCCAGGAAGGAAAGATTAATAGCTGTGTTCATTAAGATTATTTCCACTGATGTTTAATAAAATGACAGAAGCGGAACGAGAACTTCAGTTACTTTGTTAGGTCAGCCACTCTTCAGCAGACAAGATCTTGAGTATAGGGCATGCCTCTTGATTGTTTAATACGCCTATGAGTGCCTGATAGGTTCTGCGGGGATTTACAAGGAATTAATTTCAAAGGGAAGACTCTACAGTTTGACCCTTGTTAGTAGAATTCTCCCATTACATTGTATTAATAATAACTAGAGATTAAGTCTGTCTCCTCCTGCCAAAGCATTCAGCAGAGTGAAAAACGGCTGAAACTTCTGAGCCCAGATAAAGCCCAGAAGAAAGAATTGGCAGAACATTCACCCTAAAATACTGCCCTCCTTGCCCAAAATCCACCATTATATAGGCTTCTGTAGCTAGCTCACTACGCTCGCAATTCGATTAGCAACATGCATATATAATTCTCAGCCGACTACAAGAAAAATTCAAGGGCACTTGAAATTTTCTTTATATAGTGCTTTATACCACTGTAAAAAAATGACATTACATTCCTACTGAGCACTTTACACTTGGTTAATGTGTTCTCACTGAAGGTCATTTTTAATGCACTCATATTGATTTGGTAGGAGTCTCAGTGTCACCACCCCAATTAAGAAGGGTTATCCAAAAGGCTGATGGGGAGAGCACAGGGGTTGCTTAGAATTAGAATCTTTAAAGTTGGGTAGAAAAAATAGGAAACAAATAAAATCAGCTCGGGACCCCGCATGCCTTCCACCAGGGAATTGTCATGTCACATGGAGACTTCATATTGCACAAAAGAAGATTCACGGGGCAGATTTACAACATAAGAGGAAAGAAGAAGAAGGGCTTGTTGGGACACAGCTCAGAGGTGCTGGCAGGAGGAGTGGGTCTTGATTTCACTTCACATGAGAAAACTGGAGGTGTTCCAGCTTCGTTCCCTCCTCATGCTGCTCATGGACTTTCTTCCTCTCTGCTGCACCTCAGGACCTCTTCCATGACCTTCTCCTGCCCTGCGACAGGGGAGGGTAAGGGGAGGGGAAGAGGATCCCCATCTTGCATCACTCACAGCTTGGAACGTCACATATATATCGGTGCATTATGCACAGCTCAGCACGTTACGCACAGCTCAGTGCGTCACGCACAGTCCACTGCATCACGCACAGCCTGGTGTGTCACACACAGCCTGGCAAGTAGCACATAGAATCATAGAATTGTTTAGGTTGGAAAAGACCTTTAGGATCATCCAGTCCAACCGTTAACCTAACACTGCCAAGTCCACCACTAAACCATGTTCCTAAGCGCCACATCTACACGTCTTTTAAATACCTCCAGGGATGGTGACTCAACGCCTTCCCTGGGCAGCCTGTTCCAGTGCTTGACAGCCCTTTTGGTGAAGAATTTTTCCTAATATCCAAGCTAACAGCCCCACTCATCACGCACAGCTCGGTACGTCCCACACACCTCGGCGCACAGCTCAGCGCACAACCCAGTGCATGGCGCATGCTTGCACAGCCCAATGCATTGCATATAGCCCCACCCTTTGCCACGCCCTTTGCCACGCCCTTTGCCACGCCCCGCGGTGCCGTCCAGGGTGCTGAAATGCCGGGGGCTCTGCGGCTCCGCAGGCAGCTCCAAGCAAAACCCCCCCGGGACGGTCCTCAGCTGGGTGCTGAAGAAGCAGGGGGTCAGTGAGCTGTGCACCCTCCCTACCCCACACGCAGGAATCCTGTAATTTTAGGCAGATTGCGCAGATCCTTAAAATAAGACCTAACCTGCACCAGGCTCGGGCTGTTAAGGGGCTGAGAGTTTCTCAACGGAGAGAAAGATGTCTCAAGGGGAAACAGAGATCTCAGATAAGCCTCTTCCCCTCCTCTTCCCATTAATTGCAGGTTTGCAAGGGCTTAGTCCCCCATACAGGGATGTCCCTCATATCTGAAGATGCCCAAGGCAGATCCAGGCCTTGTTTTGCCAAATACTCTTGGCTTCCATCAGTGGAAACTCAATTAAAACATGAGAAAGGGATTATGTATGCTTCAGTTTAATTAAAGCCTCTTTGTGCAGTACACTACCTTCTCCTAAGGAAAGCAGTGCAATGTTTGGGGGGGGGCAAAAACACCCAGGTCAACCTGAAGGTGTTTAAATTGCTACCACTTACCTCAGCGGGTGAGATGCTGTCTCTGGAGAGCCTCACAGACAAATTAGTTCAAGCCTTGCTGCTGAAAAGCCAGCCTTTAAAGACTTCAAAGGGCTGGCTCCTGGCTGGGTAGCTCCGCGGGGACACTTGCTGCTGGAAAGCGAGGACAGGCAGGGAACAGCCCATTCAATGGCAGCTCCCCCCCGTCAGCACCGACCAACCCTCTGCGGCTCTGCTGCTGGCTCGGCAGGCACACGGCAGAGCCAGCGGGAACCGCGCTTCCTCGCTGCACGGCCAACCGTAGTCAAAAGGGAGCTGGAGCGAGATAAATTGTGCCATTCAAAAGGCTTCAGTGGCATCCCAGAGGCCGGCTTGTGTCCCAAGTCAAGCTGACAGCTCCAGCTGGAGACCAGGGGCTGCTAAAGACAAACCAGAGAGAGGAGGAACCACCAGCGTGGGCAGCGGGGAAGGTGGGGGGATGCTGGGGGTCACACCTGGCAAAGCATGGCCCAACCCTGCCCTGAATAAAAACCAGTAGGCACAAGGGTGGGATCAGGCCCTCTGGGTATCCTCTGCAGGAGGCTGCTGAGCTCTACACTGGCAACGAAGGCGAGCTGCGGCTGAGGACCTCACGGTGGTCGTGACTCGGAGCAGAACAACAGGCAGACTAATGAGCATTGGGGGACATCACTCGAGACTTTTGAGAGTCACCTTTAAAATTGCCTGGCACCATTTGAAGATAGCTGGGGCTGGATTAGATGACCTAAAGAGGTCCCTTTCAATCTAAATTATTCTCCAACTCTATCCCACCTGGCTTACAAGCACCATCCAGAGGCCAGGGAGTCTCCAGAGGTCCTGGGTCCTGGGTCATCACATCGTCTGGAAGTCTCAGATACTCTCAAGCATCTTGAATGGCACCGAGTGTCTATGTGTGGGCATCTGAATCATGCCCCACATCTCTGGCTCAAATTTGTGTCATATACTTACACCACAGGGACTTGAAGACATATCTGCAGGGGTGGCTGGCAGGTATGACACAGACCCTGCAGGAGACCTATGCCTTTCTGGAGCAGCACCCACTGTCCCCCACCCCAACTATCTCAAGTCTTGGGGCACTTCTCAAGGGACTCGCTCTATCACTGAACATGTGCCACCGAGAGCAGGAAATCCAGGACGCCCTCGGTTTTGGTAGGCATGGAGCAGAAGGAAAGACCTGAGAGAGGTACAGAGGGGATCATGAAGAAGACTGGAGCAGTGAGGAGAATTTGGTGGCTGGGAAGAAAAGATATTCTAGCCACGTGTTTATTGGGGTGACGATGGCAGGAAAGAAGACACAAGTGGCAAAAATAACAGACTTCCTTGAGGAGAGAGCTAAATAGATATCCAGAATATTGGAGAGGGTTTTGGTAAAGTCTGGGTACAGCCTGAGTACACCCCACCCTGTGGGATGCCATTTTGGCTGAAAAGGCAAACCACAGAAAAGTGACCACTTCTAAAAAACTTACAACAGGTGGGAGATAGACACCAGACGAGGACTCAGGTGGTCTAGCTTGATTTCTACCAGTGGCACTTAATGTCTCCATGAACATCAGGACCTTGTTATTGACCAAGACCTCCCACTCACTATACATCAGCTTTTAGAGCTCTCTGGAGTGAAAAGTAGTCCCCTGCTCTCATGGTGAAGCTGTTCATAGAAAGCTTTGGGCTTGATTGTGCAGAAAAGCATTTGGGATTGATTGGGCTGGAGTAGCAGAGGACAACTCTGCAGCTGAGCAGCTACAACACTCAGCTGGCAGCAGAAAGACCTGAAAACTCATCCTGTGCTTAAATTAATGTGAGGGAAAAAACTGCAGTAATTTGGGGGCATAGAGACCTTCCAAAGGTAGCAGCTGGCTGACCAAGAGGGATGATGAAACAGCGAGGCTGAGTGTGGTCTTCTACAGAGCCAGATGGATGCCCACAGCCAAGTGTCACCAGGAGCAAGGTAGCGCAGAGCGACAGCATCTCCCGTTGGAGTGACTTCAGCTGAGCAATGCAGGGACGAGACAGAGCACCAAATGCAAGAACATTTCCAGCTCACCCAGTAGCTCACAAACTGGTGATTTAGCTCCACGGGGAAGGGAGAAGCTCCAGTGCAGACATGAATTGACTCTCCATCCCCAGCACCCCTCAGCAAACAGCCCCTGCTCTAGGCTGTGTTTCCCTGCTGTGATTTTGCATGCAAACGCTTTTACAGGCAGGTCAGCTGTACGGAACGAGGGAGGTGTGTTAGGAACTCTGATCACGCCAAGGGAACGGGGCTGCTCAGGGCTGAGAAATGCCACTGGGAGGGTCCCATTCCTCATTAGACGTCACTAATGAAGGGCCAAGATCTGGCAGGACCCAGGCAGTGCTGCAGGCTACCAGTGAGCTGGAGCTTTTTTTGCAAAGCTGGAGCTCAAGCGTATTCCACCCATGTCCTCACTTCAGACATCTCAGCGTGTCAGTAGATCTGTACCCCAGTGATTGGGGTCACTGGCTGGCACCCAGGCCAAGACCTTATCCACTGAATCGTAGACTCATAGAATCCTAGAATGGTTTGGGTTGGAAGGGACCTTAAGGATCACCTATTTCCAACCCCCCTGCCATGGGCAGGGACACCTTCCACTAGACCAGGTTGCTTAGCAGCCTTTCATTCTGCACCAGCCCTGAGACTTAACAAGGATGACAATGAAGAAGTTGTCTCCTTCCCACCTCACCCTCAGTGATCCTCCAAGCTAAGCCTCCAAGCCCAGCAGGTTCCCTCACCTCTTCTCACCCCACACTTGTTCTGCAAACCAGCCCCTTCCCACTGCTGCCTTCTGGCCCCAAAGGTGAGTGATGGGCTCAGCACAGAGGGAGATTATCTCGGCATGGAAGAGGACTCTGTGCCTTGTGCTTGCATTGTACCCAGGACCAAAGTGAAACAGGACTTGCTCCAGGATTTCCCCAACTCTCAACTTCTCATTGTGCAAAAATTAAGCTACAGCAAAGAGCTGAGCACGTCTCTCAGGAGCCACGTCCCACACTGCCTTGCAGCTCTTTGGGGAATCCAAGCGTAAAGTCTCTGTCCATTGCAATGCAGCTAGCTCTGGAATCTTCTGCTTTTCCAGTATACACAAAGTGACTGTGGGGAGGCTGGAAATTAGGCTGAAATAAATAAATTAAAGCCAGCAGGAGGGGATCGGCATGCTGCTTGTATTAGTGTGGAGGGTAATTGTAAACAACTGGGGAAATGTGCCTTAAATTAATTTTTAGGACCTAATGGGATTTTGCTTGGACTATAGTCAAGAATGAAAAGCCTTCGATGGCAAAACAAGCCACTTTGCATAAATTAGCAGTTATGACATTAGTGGAGCTGGATCTTTTTGGCTGGCGACTGAGAGTATGTGTGCGTATGTGCACGCCTGCATGGAGGACTTGGGATTTGTTTTATTTATTATCTAGAGCTTGTTTAAAGAAGTTATAACAGGAAGGGGATAATCTTGACGCAGACACTTAAAAGCCAGGACTCCTGGGCTCTGTCTGACACACCGGGGGGGGAGTGTGGGGGGAGAGAGAAGGACAAGTCACCGACCTCTTTGTATTGCCATGTATTGAACTGGAGTGACATTTTTCTTCTGTAGAGAGGAATGTTGGGAAATATGACTCCCCAGGACAGAATGGCTTCTCTGGAAGAAAGGATGAGGTGTTTGGGGAAGCAAAATGATCTGAAATGGCAGTCATGGAGCCCAAGACAACAATGAATATCTTCTTAAGAATTAGTCTTTAGCCAAAGACCATAAAAAACTCACCCTGGAAAACACAGAGACTGTCCATAACACCTATTGCAAGCAGCAGCCTGGAGCCAAAATCATAGAATCACAGAATCATAGAATGATGGAATGGTTTGGGTTGGAAGGGACCTTGAAAGGTCATCTAGTCCAACCCCCCTGCCATGAGCAGGGACATCTTCAACTACATCAGGTTGCTCAGAGCCCCGTCCAACCTGACCTGGAATGTCTCCAGGGATGGGGCATCTACAACCTCTCTGGGCAACCTGTGCCAGGGTTTCACCATCCTCATCATCAAAAATGTCTTCCTTAGATCTAGTGTGAATCTACCCTCTTTTAGTTTAAAACCATTATGCCTTGTCCTATCGCAACAGGCCCTACCAAAAAGTCTGTCCCCATGGTGGACAGACAAAACCAAAAATGGTTTGTAGCCACTGCATTTTGGCTTCAGTGGCACTGAAGGTTACACACCCTGTATCTGGGGTCCATCTCCAGTGCTGCTGATGGTTATGCTGTATGAGGGTCTTTCTTATTGCAGCATTTTAACTGCAGCACTGCAAAAGCATCGATGTTTGTCAAATGCTGGTTATAGAAGAAAAATGGGTTTTGCTTGGGAAACTTAAATTTTTCACTACGTTCTTTTGTTATCTGCGTAAGTAACACTTTTCTTTTTTACTCTGCCATTTTTTTATTTTCCTCCTCTGCAAACCATGAGGTTCAAAACACTGTTATGCTCTCTGCTGGATTAAAGTAAAGGAAATCTGCACCTACTTGACCCAAGCCCAGCATAAATGCCATCAGTCACCAAGAAGGACTTCCTGTGATTCCATTAGCTGAGATACTGATTTATTTTAAAATGGTATAAAATAAAATCAAAGCTTTTGGTTCTGCTTTCACTTTATACACTCACATAAATTGGTAGTATGTCCACTGACCTCAGTGTCCACCATTTCTGGAGCGTTGGAGGCCTCGTCTTTCTGAAAGCAGTTCTGTTTTGTGAAATTTGGTGTACCTCTATCCGCTGAGCAATCATGACACGAAAGTACTATCAGGTCCCCCAGAATTTCAGCTTCCATTGATGTTTATCTGGGCTGATTTTTGAGGAAAAGACCAGAAACAAAATCCTCATGTAACAAATGTCAGAATAACTCTAAGATAGAGACTAGAACACGAACTTGGAACTTGACAAGGGATGGACTTCTGCTTTCTTATCAAGCAGAGGTTAGGGTTAGATGCCCCGAGCTTATGGTGGGTCACTTGTTAATATGTTTGAAAGTGCCTTTAAGAGGCCATTTTAATAGAGCCATGGGCTTCATCATGCTCAAAGATCACACTCAGTCATAAACTAAATTCCTGCACAGTCTAAAAGCATCAGACTTCTGTAACTGGAGTTTATGAAGGCTCCAGCAATTCTATAATTTCCCCCATTCTTGGCTGCTCAATCATGTAAGAAGGTAGTAATACCCATTTGTTAAAAATGGAGCTTTCCCCTTACTCCTTTCATATTGATTAAGCTGTATTTTTAAAGTCAGTTTGCTATAAGGTTAATTTACCTTCCACCCCAGTTCTCACTCTGCTTGGAAATGGGATCCAGATGGACAACATTTCAGAGTTTAATTCAAACTCATTAAAGTCAGTGGAAGTTTTTTTCCATGAATTTCAAAAGGCTCTGGCTCTGGCCTCTTTATCATTTTGCAGCAAGATGCCTGGCCGCAGTCTCCGTCTCCAAAATGCCAATAGCAATTAAAAAAGCTGCGAGAAGGTTAATATTCCTTCTGCTTTTATTATTCCCACAGAATGAAAACAGATTCCTATCCTCACTGGAGGCAATAAAGCCATCCACATTTGAACATTGGGGCATATGAATGTTCAAACACCGCCTCCTGCCAAACTTGAAGGTCCTTCATCAGCCAAACTCCTACTGACTTCGGCAAGACTTAGCCAGCATACGAATAAACGAAAGCAGCATTTTTGTGGGGTTTAAGTATGAAACTACCTTCCAGAATGACCTCCATAGCATTCAGAGGAACCATCCAGATTACTTTAACATGGGCCTGATGCCCAAATATCTGCCCCGCTTCTTCCAGTTGTGAGTAGATGCACCCCCAGACATCCCGGGTTAACATAGAAAGAAAAGCATTTAGTACTATTTCAGGCCTCCCTGAGACTTTCATCGATTTCCATTAATAAACTTTCTGGACTGCCTTTTTATTTGGCATGATTCAATCACAACTCCAATGGAGACCAACTGAAAAGCTTTTCTCTTTCTTAAACCGAAGTGTTGACAGCATGGGAAGACCCTTATCCTTACATCTCCGAAGGTTTGCCAGAAGTTTTTTGGCACTCCAGAGAGTTATGCTTCATGCAGAGAGACAGACAGGTCCTTAAGAAATTCTGCACATTAGCTGTTTTTCAGTTTTCTGAAGGACAAAGTCCCAGTAGCACCAATGCCTCAAGCAACCATTTTGCAAAATATCAAGCCATGATAACTTCTGCCAAGCACTCCCAGGACATGAACCACCCTCAGCTTTACAAACATGTCATAATTCTCCATTAAATACAGATGAACAGTAAGTCTTTCTCTCTTCTTCTTTTTCTTTGTCATTATTTTAGTGAACAATAGGTCAAAAGCCTGCAGTTGTAAATGAAACACTCTCAGGAAAAACCATGTCAAACCTTTCCTGGTGGTACCTAGGTGGAATGATCTGATCTGACCTTTGGTTTTCCTCAGTCCTTTAGATACCCCAGACGAAAAAGTCATTAATAACAGCATGGCCTTGTTATTATTAGTTACATTTGCAATATCCAAATGCCTGCAAGACATTGTTTTATTAATACAGCTTCATCTACCACAGATAGAGTCTATGAAGAGCTGTGGTAGGTTAGCCTGTTGTTGAAAACTGCTTTTTACTGGACATTTTCTGCTCTCTAACAATCACGTAATAAATTCAGCAGGAGTTTTATTGGAACTCTTGGGGTATTTTTCTTTCAAATATCGTAACATGAAGGAAAAAAAAATCATACAAAGCTTGAAGCAATTCCTGGCTGTCTTGTTTTAACACAGTTTTTGAAAGGGAGGGCCGTTCAGAAATGACAAGATGACAAGCACTGTTTAGGAATGGTCTCGCTGGGCCAAGTGAAATGGGTTTGATTTTCTGTAGTAAAGTTGCAATCTTCAGCTGGAGAGGGGTATCAAGGGAGGGGATTCTGCCCCTCTGCTCCGCTCTGGTGAGACCCCAACTGCAGTTCTGCGTCCAGCTCTGGGGTCCTCAGCACAGGAGAGACAGGGACCTGTTGGAGCGGGTCCAGAGGAGGGACACGAAGATGATCAGAGGGCTGGAACACCTCTCCTGTGAGGAAAGGCTGAGAGAGCTGGGGTTGTTCAGCCTGGAGAAGAGAAGGCTCCAGGGAGACCTTGTTGTGACTTTTCAATACTTAAAGGGGGTTTATAAGAAAGATGGGGACAGACTTTTTAGTAGGGCCTGTTGTGATAGGACAAGGGGTAATGGTTTTAAACTAAAAGAGGGTAGATTCAGACTAGATCTAAGGAAGACATTTTTGATTATGAGGATGGTGAAACCCTGGCACAGGTTGCCCAGAGAGGTGGTAGATGCCCCATCCCTGGAGGCATTCCAGGTCAGGTTGGACGGGGCTCTGAGCAACCTGATGTAGTTGAAGATGTCCTTGTTCATGGCGGGGGGGTTGGACTAGATGACCTTTCAAGGTCCCTTCCAACCCAAACCATTCCATTATTTCCTTCATACATGTATTTCCAGGATTTTACTCTGCATTGCCCAGTTTTGTGGGACGCGTTTCTAGGTAATGATTAGAGTAATTGAAAATGAGCTTGGTAAAATACAGGCAAAAATGAGGTCTTGGAGGTCCAAAGAATCTGAATGGGGAGGCAGTGTTGACTCTACACAGCACTCAAGAAGTTGTTACAGAAGGCTGATTTCCGTACTGGCCACACTCTGAAAATGCTGTCCTCATGGACCTGGAGAGCTCACAGAAGTGGAGCTTCCTTCTCCCTCCCTCCTGCAGCATGGAGATGCTGCAGCACTTCATTGAGTGGGGGTTACTGCTATTTTTGTACCAAGACTTTAAAACAAAGCACCACTGTTGTCCACCTGATCCATAACTAACCAAGCCACAGAAGACTGAAGAAATGCAGTCACAGGAGTATACTGATGAGATATGTTCATGGAGGAGACATGAACAACGTCTCTAAGCACAGTGGCCCAGATACAACTTCAGATCCAGGTACGTCATCAGTTACCGACCACAAAAAGCTATGAGGGTAGAGGTTTACCTTATATTTGCCCATGCTGTGCTTATCCTTGAATATGAGCAATTTGCCGTTGGTTAAAATAGGACACTTGGCTGGAAGATCTGGTTTTCTCACTGAATGGGGACATTTTTATGTTCTTAAGTCCTCCAGACATTCAGGAAACTCTGAGAAACCACTCTCAGATGCATCAGCCAGCGCTGGGAAACTCTGAAGTCACAAAAACATCACCATCCTGTAAGCATTGCAATTCATTAATCCTCTTTAAAAGTCCCTACTCATCTGCATGGTTCATGGTGCAGCAGGCAAATGTGTAAGAGTCCTACCAAAGAGGAGCAGGATGTAGTCATATTTTGCAATTATACTGGTGTGGAACACTCCAAGGAAGAGGGAAGTCATCTTCTCAATCATTTCACCTCTGGCTTCAATGGAACCAGACAAAGACAACATCCAGGTCCCATCTCAGCCATCCCCAGCTGACCACCAGCAGTTGGACATGAGTCACCACACGTATGAGAGAGTGACCAAGAGCATGGAGTAACCCAGTCTCCTCCAGTCACTTCAATTTTTTCTTTCTTATCTTAAATCATATGTCAAAGACTGGAGTAGTTAGAGACAGAGACCCAGCTGGCGCAAATCAACACAGCGTCCTTTCAGTAGACCAAGGCTGTCTGGTACCACGTATGGATCTGGGGCAGAGTGCACACTAAATAAAAGTCTTCTGAACTGAAGCTCCTCCAGTTGGACATCATTTTTCCCCCAGACAATGAGCTGAGAACTTCTTTAACTGTTTGGCGGCCCTGGATTGCTCTTTTTGCCAAAGTCAGTGACATTTGCTGTTGAAGAGCTATAGAAAAATTTCTCTCCAGGACACACATTTACCAGAGCAAATCTCTGACCAGGTGATGCCTCCTGGAGCTGGTCCTGAATTTCATCTTACCTCTAAATTAGTGGGAGAAAATGTAAATAGATGCACAAAAAAAGGTACACAATTTCTGTAACATAGAAAGAAATTTATGTACTTAGCAGCATCTGCAGATCACATGCAAAATCTTCCATGCCACAGTACTTTTGACTTCACTGCAAGGTGGCAAAATATTGAAGATTCAGGGAATCCTTTGGCCCTTGCAGACTTTGCTGCTGGAAAGGCTCCATATCTGCTCCCAATGCAAGGGATGGAAATGTGATATGTGGAAAGGCCAAGGAGGGAAGAAAGGGGAAGACCAGGTCATTCTCACTTCCAGCAGCCCTGTGGCCTTTGATGCAGAGAATGGGAATGATGGACAACCCATGGATGGATGGGTGAATGATAAGCTTTTCATTATTTCTTGATCAAACAGGCAAGTTAAAAATTGATGGCTCAGCCACCATCCAGGTGAGTCTAAGCACCACCCAAAGTGGCAATGCCTTACGTTATGCTGTTCCAAGTTTCAACATATTTCACTTTTTTCTAAAAGGTCCACCCTTATAGTCATGCAGATACATGAAAAATTTCTGGTTTTCTTTAAGCGTAGTTGCAGCTCTCAAGGTTGGGGTGGGGGGAGGAGGCTTAAAAACCAGGAGGAAAATAAGAGCACATGCATACCTATTGTTCAAAACGTGATGTGCCCATCCCATATCATTTGTACTGCAAAACAAGCATAACTCAACCTCTGTCTGCTATTACCTCCTGGCTCACACCGTAACCTCCTTCCCAAGCATCGCTCACGAGGAACCTGGGGAAACAGGAACCAAACTAAACCAATGGATCAGGTGAGCTCCTTTTTAAGTGGTTTTGCTCCATGTGCTCTCTCTAGCCCTTAAGATCGAGTCAGCAGCTCCAGAGGCAGCCAGGGAAATCATGGGCAGCCCCAGGAGGAGCCTCCTCTCTCCCAGTGCTCAGCACAGCTGCCAGCCACCCCCTTAAGGGACTGAGCAGTGACCCTGCACCACGTCTGCTGGTAATTTAGGGCACTAAATTACCCTGCAACTTAGATATGGTCACTTATGGATTGCCAGGGCTGGAAAACACCCCAAAATCTGGTGGTGCTCTCATGAGTCCTGCTGGGGTGGAGAGCAGGCTGCCCACCTTCCCCACCCACCACGAGGAGGGTCCTGAGCCAGCCCTGAACACACCACATGGCCCCTTTTCAGACTCATGACTCCTAAACCAATATGATCTGGTTTGTTTGGCCTTTTTTTCCTAAGCTTTGCATCTACTTTGGGGGTTTTGGAGGCCTTCTGGATTTGTATTTGTGAGCCTCTGAAGTCTCCACGAGGGCAGTTTTTCTCCCTCAATTTTCCGAGTGATAGTCAAGCTTTTTGTGTGACTGCAGAAAGGGCAGCTTGGAGCACACACACACACACACACACCCCCCTTATCCCTAAGACCACTGACAAAAACTCATGAGGGTTGGTGAGAGCAAGAACCAGCACGTGGAAATTTTCTCTGTCCTCCTTTCTCCAGGCTGCATTACCCATGGAGAGGGATGGGTTAGAGAAGGGGGGAGAAAAATTAATGCCAGCTGTAAAAGTAAAGCTCAGTCTCGGTCCTGAGCTGTGACCTTCCCCATCCAGCCCCAGCCCTGCACCCACAGTGACTCCCAGCACATCCCAGCCAGAGCTCTCCTGCAAAGCTCCGATCATGGTCCCGTTGTGCCTGAAACACCTTCAGCACATGGCTGGCACCTCAGCGGGGTGTGATGGAAATAAATCCAGCAGCTGCAGCCAGCTAACAGATGCTAATGAACTTCCAGACAGAAAAATTATATTGGCATTTTGCTGTCCTTTTTTTCTCCTGCCCCATTCTTTTATTGTTCACCTCTTCCAGCCAACATTGCAGGAATTGCCTTGGGAAGTTTTTGCATGCCTGTGCCAGTAGGAAATGGAAAATTGTGGCGGTGGAGCATCACATTGTAATCTTTGCTGTGCACAGCCCATGGGATTTTCCCCGGCACCTGCTCCAAATTCCCAGACATGGCAACCAGCCCTGGGCAGGGGAGGACATAGTCCTGCTGAGATCAGAGGCTGTAGCATAAAAAGGCAAGTCCTGGATGCAGAGCTGCTTCCCACTGCCCATCTCCCCCCGCAGCTGCTTTTCTGCCTCTGGTCACCCCATTAAAGTCCCAGAGAAAGCCATTAGTTAGAGCTGGGGCAATCGGGCCAAGTGTCCTCTTCTCTGCTCATGCCATGTCTGTAATTGATGGTCAATGAGTGTGGGGCTGGTGTCCCTTTAGCCATTGTAAGATCATAGAATCATAGAATAGAATCATGGAATAGTTTGGGTTGGAAGGGACATTTAAAGGTCATCTAGTCCAACCCCCCCGCCATGAGCAGGGACATCTTCAACTAGATCAGGTTGCTCAGAGCCCCGTCCAGCCTGACCTGGAATGTTTCCAGGGATGGGGCATCTGCCACCTCTCTGGGCAACCTGTGCCAGAGTTTCACCACCCTCATCATCAAAAATGTCTTCCTTATGTCTAGTCTAAATCTACCCTCTTTTAGTTTAAAACCATTACCCCTTGTTGTATCACATCAGGCTCTACCAGAAAGTCTGTCCCCATCTTTCTTGTAGGCCCCCTTTAGGAAGGCTGCAGTAAGGTCTCCCCGGAGCCTTCTCTTCTCCAGGCTGAACAACCCCAGCTCTCTCAGCCTTTCCTCACAGCAGAGGTGTTCCAGCCCTCTGATCATTTTCACGTCCCTCCTCTGGACCTGCTGCAACAGGTCCGTGTCTGTCTTGTACTGCGCACCCCAGAGCTGGAGGCAGAACTGCAGGGGGGGTCTAACCAGAGGAGAGTAGAGGCACAGAATCACTTCCCTCGACCTGCTGGGCACAAGATGGTGGGAACCAGCTCCCAGCATCTCCTAGGACAGAACCTTCACACCATGGAGAAGTCATGATTTTAGCAGCCAAGGGAGGCTCCTTCTCATTTTTGAACATGCTTGTGCTAAGTCTTGCCAAAAAAAAATGAAATCAGATCAAAAGGTGTATGACCCTTGATCGCTTTGGCCCTGTTCCTCAAAGGCACCTGGGCACCTGAGCCCATTTCAACACAACAGCATTAATGTGGGCTGAAATCAGTAGGACTGCCATGTCCATGTTAATGTGGCCCAGCACCTGGCCCTCATACAAGGACAGAGCTTGTGGTTTTGCAAAGGGCTTCAGCTCCCCTGGCTGATGGTTATACCCACAGAAATGTGGCCAGAGGCCAGAAGTAGGTGCTGAAACTCTCCTAAAACCATGGGCTTTAGGCACTCTTGAAAACATCAGCCCCAGCATTGCCAGCTCATCCCTTTTGAAGGTACCAAATAGTCATAACACCCCCACCACAGGTCATCTCAAATGTAGGTGCCATGTGTAGACACCCAATTCAGTTGCCCACACCCAAGTATCCTGTACCGTACAAAATACCTTGTGGGATCCCTTCACACCTCCACTTGCCATTGCAGAGGGTCACCTACCATTGCCACAGGTCTCCCAGAGGTCTCAAGCCCCATCCATAAGCCATGTCCAGAGCATCTCAGACAGCCCTAGGAAACAACCAAGCATTTCCTAAGTATCTCAAGTGTTTCAGAAACAAAATTCTGTCCTACTGTTTCTGCTCAGTTTTATAAGATGATATTGCAGGAGAAAATTTTGCAGAAACTTGCATTGGAGGCTTGGAGACCTGTTGAGTCATGACAGCAGCCCAGAGACATAGGGTTTTGTGTCCTTTCTTTACCAGAAGCAACAATGGTCCTAATTCTCCAGTGAGTTGTGGGACAGGCAGCAGAAGCTCTCCACTTGGGAAAAGTCTGGCCAGGGACATCAAAAAAGGATTTTTCAGCAGCTGTCAAAAAATGGGCATTTCCTTTCATGTTTCTGCAGCAGCCGGACACTTGAAAGCCTGACCTAGTCCGTGGGTGTGGACCACTGCAGAAACGTGGCCCGAAGGGCTGAGGACTTGGGATGAAGCCTCCCCTCCATCATCTCAGCAGGTAGGACCCTGGCATCTGCTGGCTTGAGAATCCCACACCAGCGCAATTGCTCTGGCACACCAGGGTCACTCCTGCTTCGTGTCACGCAGCCGTCAAAGGCTCCTTCAAAATCTGGCCCACCCTGCTGTCTTTTACCCCGACCGAGTGCATGTTATGCCCAGTTTTTCATAAGACAAACAGAGGGGTGTCAAGGCAACTGTCTGCTAAGGCACTCTGCAATGCCGGAGCGCAAAGAGCACAGAAGGGAATCCAATTAAAAGATGCAGGAGGTGGCATTTCCAACAAGAGGAGAAAGAAACATCATAATTTTTAAAAGGCCATTACATTGGCTGAGGATAAACCAGACCAAGTGACCAGGAGAGTCCTGCAGAGATGTATTTGACATCGTTGTCAATTTTGTAGCATATCAAGGCTTTCTACACTTGCTGATAAAAGGCAGTGAAGTGATCAGGCTCCAAATCAACCAAAGAAAAACAGACTGTCCTACAGATGCAAGTTATTAACGAGAAAGGTTGGGAGAACAGCAGCAAGAGCAGATGGTATTTGCCGAGAAAGAACCAGACTTGCCCGACACAAGGCAGAAAAAGGGTGGAGAACATGGAGACAGCAGGAATAGGACAAGGCAAGGGCTGGTTGGGCTTTATTTCATTTTTTAACGAGTAAATATGCAGTATCCCACTATGTGTCTGCAAAAAGCCCAGCAACAATTCAAAGCACAAAATGGTTTATACCCAATAAATAAACATTTATCTACTCCTCATCTCCCCTCTAAGCAAGGAAGGAGGTGGATGACCCAGCACCACCTCAGCCCCTACAAGTTACCTGAATCCCATTCCAGACTGCAGCAACAGAGGAGATTTCAGCCCAAAGGCAGGTTGAATACAACCACTCCTGTGACCTCAATGCACTCACTCCATATATTTATCTACAGACAGATGGGTTGGAAATAGATAGGCAGCTCCGCACATTGCCCTTGGTTCACAAAAACATGTAGAAAAGAAATTCAGCCCAAGTAAGACTTGCACCCTTTATTCCTCATCATATTAACATGAATAATAAATGCTAAGGGTACTACTCAGCCAAATCCAAAAGGAGGAGGACTTCTCATCCACGCACAAGAACAATTTCCCAGTGCATGGTCTTCACGGCAACAGAGACCTCTTCCACATCAATTAGGACTGTTCTAAGGATGTTCCCAGCAGATGCCACCAAACTTGCCACTCCTTCTCTGCTTGGTTCACATACGACTTCCAGCTGCTTGCAGAACTGGAAAGCAAGCCGTGCTACTAACCAGCTACTCACCAGGATGGAATAACATCCAAGCAAAACACGAACAGAAATAGGAAAGTTTAAAATGTATTTTTTCAAATCCTACTGCATTTTACTAGATTTCCATGCACATACGAGCAAGCTGTTGGCAAAATCCCACTTTATATCTCAGCAGCTAAGAAACACACTCCTGAATCCAGTCTACTCCATCTCATTAATCACTTGACCGACATTTCTCTCTAATTACATTTCAGTTGATTAGGAGATGATGGCCTGGGCCATGGGGCTGAGCTTCACAGTCTCCCAGGACCATGAAGCCCATCTGAATACATGCAGATGTGCCCAACACATCTCCAGCTGAACCAGTTACTTCTGAGGTCCTTTGATAGTCAGTGGAGATCCAGTCAATCTAGTTCCTCCTTTTGCCCAGCTCACGCTAAAATAGATATTCTGAGTAAGCCAGAGGTCTCATGCCCTAAAAGTTCTTGTTTCTGTCCTTCAACATGTAGAGGGAGCCCAAGGTGGTTTGTTGGGCTGAGAACACCCACCCTGAAGATGTCCAACATGAAGCGAGAGCCACTCCATGCTAGCCAACATGACAGTGGTATGCATCAAAATTCACATAGCTCTTTAGAGGCACTTGATAACACCAGTGGTTTTCACAGCCTCATCTTACAAAGGGACAAGCATTTCATCACCCATGGCGAACCAAGGTGCTTGTTCCCTGACCCAAAGCCAGGCTGTACCTCATAGCTGGTGTCCACATGCTTACAACCATTCCCCCACAAAATAAATGGGCAAATTGGGTCTGGCCCTTGGCCTGTGCCACCCCTGAACTTTGCCAGGACGTTGTTTGGGACTGTTTCTTCTCATAGCCCAAACCTACAGCGGGTGCGTGCTAGCCATGAAGCTGTCTGGGCCATCATCTAACTGAGCTTGGGGCCATCCCTGTTCAATTTAGTATTGGCTGTGTGTGAGAGACTGAAAGAGTTAATGTCTCAAACATTGTGGTGGGGCAAGTTCTGCATAACAGCGAACTCTGCATAACAACAAACCCTGCACAGCAAGGAACCACAGGTGAAAAGAAGCGATCAGCACAGGACATCAGCAACCGGAGGGTGCCCAGCTTCGTGTTCTGATGTGCTGAGCAGGGCAGCTCACCATGCATGGCCAAAGATCAAACAATGGTCATGTCTGCAGGGAAAGAGAAGTTACCCCACAAATGACCCCCAAGCCCACCGACCCATTTCCCAAAGGTTCTGAAAGCACAAACCGAGCATGAGACCTAATTAGCCTAATGAGTTCAAGTGTCCACCTGAAGGAGGAGCAAAGATGATAAAAGGACATGAACCGAAGCCTCATGTGCGTGCGCCCACTGGAACTGAACCCCTCGGCTGGCTGGGCCAACGCTGGACCCAGGACTAGTGAAATCTTTCTCTTTTCTTTTCCTTTTTCTCTCTCTGTCTTGCTCTCTCTTTCTCTTTCCTTTTCCACAATCCCTACACCTCATCCCTTTAAGACATAAAACTGTTGACCAAGTTTGGGACTAAGAGTGGATCCAGTCACCCCTGAGCCCTTCTCTGAGGAGAAGTCTGGAAAGCAAGGGGGTCTGCTCTGAACCTCGGGACTCAACGGGAGGGATCTCCTTATTCCCTGAATCAACGTATAGGGTTACCCTGGGTTACACAGTTTACTGAGGTGGTCTCATGCAAATTCCTGTTGTGAGAAACCCACCACCTACTGTTAGGCCTCCCAAGTTCAGTTTGCTTCTGTCATGAATAAAATGTTTAACTGATCGTTTGGTGTTGTTTCACCTTAATTTAGCCCAAGGGAATTCTAAACTCAACACAACTCCCTGGTCTGTCCAGCCCATGTCGTGACACTGTGCAGTTTCCTAAACTGGGGTCACCTCTGACTAGTGGTGAGAAGGGGAAGAGCCAAGGTTTTATGTCCAGGCTGTGGATGAGACAAGAGGATGGCCCTGGAGGAGCCATTCAGTCTTCTCAGAGGACCATGACCCAAAGATACAGCATTATTTTTATTATTATTGGTCTTACGAGACATCAGCAAGGGCAGAGCCCCTAGGTGTCATTCTGGGACACTCAGTCCAGCCTTGGTCTTGCTCAAGACCAGGTCTTTTTAGGTTGCTTCCTTCCCCTGAGCCTGCCCAGCCCATCCTTGCTCCTCCTCTGCTCTTCACCTCTGTAGCTGCTCTCTGGGTGGTACCACTCCAGCATAGCCTCTTTCAGGATATTTACAGGCCACCACAGGCGTTTTCCTTGACTATCCTGTAATCTCTGCCATTTCCTGATCCCTCCTTTTTGCATCCTCAAAACACCCCAATGCTCCCCGGCGATTCCCACCTCTGCCACTCCACCCCACCAACCCACCGCTTGTATTTACACAGGGCACCTCCCGCAAAGCCCATGATCTCCATTTTTCAAGCCAGTGCCTGCAGATTTGCAGGTGTCACAGGTCCATCTGACTGCACCAGCAGCCAGGAGAGCTTTTCCCAACTTCTCCTGGGCCCCACCCCACCTTGCATGGAGACCTTCAGCTCTTCCCACTGAAATGGAGCAAGTCTTTAGTCCCAGCGCTTGGCTTAACAAAGCAAGGTTGGAGTAGAAACTTGACCCCAGGGACACCTATGCTCATGAGAGATTGGTGCAAATCAGCTCAAGGTGTGCATTGAGGCGATGCAGTCTAAATTACATTAACCGCCTACTCCTACCCATAAGTCCAAGGGGCTATAATTTGATTTACAAAATTCACATCTAAAATAAATCAACCTAAAACAAATTCAGACCTCTCTGATTCTGAGGGCTCACCTACCCAGAGACACTGGGGAAAATTAATCTGAGTTAAGGTCCACAGTGGATTAGTTAAACTGCATTAAAACCCTGTGAGGACATTCTTATTCAGAACTAAAGTGGCTTAATTTGATTTAGCTAAATTCACTTCCAAAGCCTGTAACAATTGCATGGGTGGTAAATCAAGATGAACTTAATTATGCATAGAGGGCTGGTATGGCTCACTAGTGATGCTGCTAAGGTGTGCGGGGAGGTAAGCTGATGCAGTCCATTGTCCAATGAAAGGTCATTTCTCAGGTCCTGCAAGCAGCCAAGGTGTGAGATAAAATTACAGATAACTTGGGTGCCTTGCCAACCAGCAGTTCTCAGCCCCGGCAAGCTGCGATGCCCTCGGAGGACTATGCAATCATCTCTGCACAGCCCGGAGCTCAAAAGCCTTAACCAAAGCAAGATGTCCCCAAATAAATCACAGAGAGGAGGCAGAGCGAATGCAGTAAATACCCTGGGAAATCAAAGAGCGGTCCCCCACCAAGCAGGCAGCTGCGCTCCCCACCGCCAGCTGGAAGCATCCTCCTCCTACCGGGAACAGCAGCCCATCACCACTGGAGAGGAGCTCGGCAGGTCTTTTCTGTCCTCCTGCTCCACTCAGGGAAAGTCCTGCAGCAGCTCCTCCTTCCCCAGAGGAGACCTCGCTGCTGGGGTCTTATCCTCAAGGTGGGCAGGGTGCAATTGCCCCCAAAAGTCCACAAGCTGAACTCTGGCTCCTTCATGCCGTAGAGAAGACAGTGACAGCAGCTCCCTTGATGGTTCATCCTTGCTGTCCTGAGGCTCAGGGCATCCGTCTCTTTGCACCCCGCGTGCAATCCTGGGCTGGTCAAGGTGGCTAATGCCAAGCCTGGAAAAACTCCTTGGCTTCTCAAACACAGCCCTTGGCCAAGACAGTCTGCAAAGTGAGGAAGCCCCCGATACATGGGAAGGATGTTCTCCAGTGTCCTTCATACCACAAGGTACAAACGTGCAGGTTTATCATCAGTTGAGCATGAGCCATAGGATCCCTCTCTTTTCCTTCATGTCTCCATCACCCTGGAGCGCCTTTGAAATGCCAAAGTACTCCCAGGCCCTGGGCACCATGAACACAACTTGAGTTCAAATACAGCTTTCAAAGATGGACAAGTCCCCAAATGAAACCACAGAGCAAAGTGGGTTTACAAAAACAAAGACAGCCCGCAGACAGATGCACAAAGAAACCCTTTAATAAATAACACAAGCGCCTGCCAAACGGAGAAGCAGGGGAAGGGATGCTGGTGATCAACGAGACTTCACCCATATGGCCGATTCTCCCTGATTCATAACCCCAGTCCCATTTTACCTGCAACACAGCCCAAGGCTGGGACCTGGACATACCTCTGCACATAAAACATGGAGAATGGGACAGCAGAATCCACCACCTGTTTCTTCAGATGTAGGGGAGTAAGAACTGAGTTTTCCCAGTCATAGGGAGGATCTGCAGCTATTTCTACAATGATTTTCAGGTAGAGAATGTAACCTGGCAGGAAAAAAAAAATACATGGTACCTAGCAAGTCATGACACAGTAAATCAGTCAAGAACTGCTTAATTATTTAAGAAAAAATGCTCCATTTGGGAGACTAACACTTGATAGACAAAGTACCCTTAATCAGAGGGGTGTACAGCTCCTCAGCAATAGAGGAAACAGAAATATTACTTCCAAGAAAAATAGGCAGACTTTGAAAAACATTAATATATTCTTTTCTGTTATTTCATGAAGTGTAAAGATGAAAAGCCCTCTGCAAGTGGAACAGAAAGCAAGCGACAAGGGCAATGAGCCAGCCAGCACCAGGGGAGCGTTGGTGCTCTTCCGCTTCTGCTAAAATGACCCCCCATAAAACAAGTACCAGGTTGTCAGGCGATCTCCCCATCACCACGGACTAGGCATTTCACAAAGTCACTTAGCACCCAGACCCCATCATCCTCCTGGACATCAGTGGGACAACACTGGACATCACCCTGGGGCCTCGGGCCAGCTGGCCCCTCTGGCATGGTCACCCGTCGGGGCTGGAGGACATGCAGTCACACACCTACCAGAATCAGTATTGGACCCCAGATTTGCAAGTCCCCCCATGCACAACCTGAAATAAAGTCTCCCTCAGCTCACAGCAGAAGCTGGTGGTCATCCAGGGCAAGCATCTGGCTGATCTCCCATGAACATCCCCCTCTAAAATGAGTTTGCCACTTTGGCTCAGGCCAGACGCTGCATAAATATAGTTCACACTTAATTCTCCTCTCGTTGCATATTGGCTGTGCAAAGAGCGTTGTTTGGATTGCACCTTAAAAAAATGTCATTATATCAAGTTTGTAACCCATAATGGTCTCTCCTCTTTGATGTTGGCATTGGCATCCTTGTTGGAGTGCTGCTAGAGCACACGCAGTGATGTTCACTGAGGGTTTTCAAAAGAAACAGCAAATCAGGCACTTAAAATATTCATGAAAATGTGCTGGACACAGACTGCTGTAAGAAATAGCCTTCATCTTCTCATGGCAGATGGGAGAAGGACGCATTATGTCAACTGCCTTTTAAACGACTCTCCACTTTCCTGAACCCATGTCCCTCCAACGCTCTCACGTTCCAACAGATGCACCAAGATGCCCAGTGCTGGTGGGACTGGGACACTGGGATTCATGCCAGTTCCTCAGGGTTTTGTCTAACCCAAGCAAAGCCAGGTTTGCTTAAACCATCTGCAGAGGATTTGTGGTCTTGGATTTGCCCTCCAATACAACAGTGTGAAGATTGAAGGCAGCTAGGAGCACAAGGCAGGGATGGATGTGCTAATTCTCCCAGGTGCATCAGCAATACCACACAGAATCCTTTCAGCAGAAGCCAAAGGGGGTGACTCCACCGCAGACCAGTTTACTCCCAGAAATGGGAAAAGGTTATCTCAGAAGACCCTGAATAGCTTCTGGAAAAAAAGCAAAAACTAAAAGAATCGTTTTAATAGAGATGACTTATAGTATTAGCAAATCACAGAGGGTGCATCTCAGCTTCAAAATGGCATTTTGATTGGCCCAACATGATTTTTCAATTCTATTTCATCCTGTGGAGAGCTTTGAATTTGGTTTGGTTTGGAGAAAAGAATCTGAAATCATGAAATTTCCCACAAAACAGAAAAAAATAAATCTGTTTCCTACCCACTTCTATTATGTAGCTATGAAAGACTGCTTTTGAAGGATCCCAGGCTTGCTTGAAAATTTGCCCATAAAATATTCACAGCTTATTTGAAAACAGGCTCTTACTGAAAGAATAGGGCAGAAATGTGACATCCGAAACAGGCTACAAGCCGCAAGCACTTACGGGTAAATATTCACACCAAACCCACAGTTCTGCAGTGTGGGCGCATGGGATGCCAAACACTGCCCCATGGCCAGAGCAAGGTCCTCCAGAAAGGTCACCCTCTGTGGAAAAGGACAGTTTCCACAGCAGGGCACGTTGCAAGGGCTGCTCAAGCCACAGCATGGCCACCCTATGAAAATATTATGTCAATATTAAAAGGTTTTGCACAGTTTGGCATATGCTGTTAGCAGAGGTGCAAGGTGTTTGGTCTCAGTGTACGTGCCAGTCTCCAGACCCAGGCCACGGGTCTGCTTTCCACGGGCAACACCTCTATTTATAGAATCATAGAACAGTTTGGGTTGGAAGGAACCTTTAAAGACCATCTAGTCTTCAAAGACCATCTAGTCTTCAACCCTGCTGCCACAGACAGGGACACCTTCCACTAGACCAGGTTGCTCAAAGTCCCATCCAACCTGGCCTTGAACACTTCCAATGATGGGGCATCCAGAACTTCTCTGGGCAACCTGTTCTAGTGTCTTACCACGCTCATTGTAAAAAAATTCTTCTTTATATCTAATCTAAATCTACCCTCTTTCAGTTTAAAACTGTTACCCCTCATCCTATCACTACATTCCCTGACAAAAGAGTCCCTCCCCATCTTTCCTGTAGTCCCCCTTTAGGTACTGGCAGGCTGCTCTAAGGTCTCCCCTGAACCTTCTCTTCTCCAGGCTGAACAACCCCAACTCTCTCAGCCTGTCCTCACAGCAGAGGGGCTCCAGCCCTCTGATCATCTTCGTGGCCTCCTCTGGACCCGCTCCAACAGGTCCCTGTCTCTCCTGTGCTGAGGACCCCAGAGCTGGATGTGGTACTGCAGGTGGGGTCTCACCAGAGCGGAGCAGAGGGGCACAATGCCCTCCCTCGACCTGCTGGTCACGCTGCTGGTGATGCAGCCCAGGACACGGTTGGCTTTCTGGGCTGTGAGCGCAGATTGCCAGGTCGTGTCCAGCTTTTCATCCACCGGTACCCCCAAGTCCTTCTCCTTGGCTGTACCAGAGGACAGGTCCATGAGCAGCTTGGAAACTCAGTCCCACTGATCAGGAAGAGGCACACTTCCCTCTTATTTCTCAAAATCAGGCTTTTCACCCTCCTGTGTTAAAATTTAATCACCAAGACCTTGCATTTGCCACACCACAGAGCAAGGTTGGAGCTAGGAGCCACCACATGGGAAGGATGAGAGATGAGGCTGCATGCTCGTGGCGGCCAAATAATCCATGCTGGGGAAAAAAAAAAAAACAACAGTTCCCTGCAAGGAGGGGTAAAACCTGGGAAGAATTAGGATGCCACCAAGTTGGACAACCACGAGGGGATCTTTGCGTTGGCTTTGTGCTAGTGGAGCACCATTTTGTGCTGCCAAGGCTCAGCTCAGTAACAGCACGCAAGGAACGGCCTCTGAACAGCCCCATGCTCCAGAGCTGCCAGCGTGGAGCTCGGGACGCTTGTCCCAAACTACGTCTGTATTCAGGGCTTGTTCCATTTGTTTTTCATGAATATATACATAGATAAATATGACCTATAAAATATTAAGTCCTAATCAAGATAGCCTGCTAGCAGAAAGAGCCTGGGCAGCTGAATTTCATTGCATTAATGGATGTGTTCAGTTCCAGATCTGGGATGCTAGGAACTCTATTTTTCTTTCTCTTTCAGCATCCCTAGCTCAGAAATTCAATTTTCCTCCAGGCTATTCACATCCAGATGCTGAGACTGATGTTTGTGTGCCTGATTGACTCCCATTGACTTCAAGAGATATTCCAGCTGCTATCATGAGCTTCAGGCTGACACTTCCCAGCTAACAGTAGGGGGGAAGAGGAGCACAAGATGTTCAAGCCACACCTCATGAGGTGGATGCCCAGCCCTGTAACCAATGGAAAGGAAAGGTGAGAGCACCTTGGAAAGCCAAGATGGTCATCCTTTGGAGACCATGTCAAGACCTTTCTTCATCAACTAGCTCAGTGCTGTCAGTCTCGGGGCTCTGCCCTAGCTCTGTCACTTGAGTTGAAGCTTTCTCAAGCCCCACTTAGACCCTTTGGTCTGCAAAACACCCCCAACCTATGGGTGGGTCTTTTTGATGCCTTCCCACTCCCAAGAAAAAGACATTTTTGGCAGAGTTCAGCTTCAAGGAAGCATTGCCCTGGCATTGTCCCAACCAGCTCCATCTTCACCTGTGTCTCTTTCATCCCTTCCAGAGACCCGAGATCTCAGTGAAGGACAAAGCCATGTCCCAGGTGCAGATCCAGCCTGGGCTATCCTTGGTCCCTAATGACATTTTCAGAGTATTTTGTGGCAAACACATGGTTCCAACTTGTTCTGCCAAAGCCATGGTGGTCTCACTCTGGGTTAGGTAACAGCTAAGCTTCCTAGGTCTGGCCCTGGGAGCAGCAGCTCCATTCTCCAGCACTTTGCTTGCTTCCTCAACAGACACATGAATTTATTCAAAAGCCAGCTCGACACAGTCCTGGGCAACCTGCTCCAGCTGATCCTGCTTGAGCAGGGGTTGGACTAGAGCATCTCCAGAGGTGCCTCCAACCTCTGTGGACAACACATGGGACAACAGGCCATGCCATCAGACTCAGCTAAGGTGCTGTGGACTTCTAGCTTCATTTTTCCTTGCATCTGCCCACATAACCACCACATTGGCATGAGTTAGGAGTTCTGAATTATTATTAGCTCTACTAGATGCAGGTGTCTGCCAGAAATTGGTCTTGGTTTGGGGGAATCGCTGCAGGTTGCAGCACACTCAACCCAAAGGAGACAATGGCTGTGTCAAGGTCTCTTGAGAGGACAACAGATCCAAAGCCTTTGGGAGGGACAGATGGAGAACAGACGTCATGCTGTTGTTCACCACCGGAGCCTGTAAAAGGGAGAGGCAGGGCTGTGCAGTTGCAAAGAGCTGGGACCTGCTCTCACTGCTGCTGGGGGGGCAGGAGAAGACGCAACAGAGAAAATTCCCCACATCCACCCCAAAGCACCCTGAGGTTTCCAGAAGGACCAGCTTGCTCCTGCAGACCCTCATGGGCCATTACTTTCCCCATTTCAAAAAGCAGGGCATGAAAAGCATCCCTGTCCAAAGGAGCTCAACAATGAGATGCCGCCTCTGGTATCTGGTGGTATGGATGGAACATCAGCTCAGTGATCCGGAAAAATCCCCCAAGAGGCACAGGGTGAATTTTAAGCCTTTGATTTCCCTGGAGCTGAAGGGATTACCTTGCTGGGTTATTTATTTACCGTTCTCCCCATGACTTTCTGATCTGCTTTGCCTGAGAAATTGTTAATTCTGGTCTCATTGTCCACTTTGCAAATGACCTTGAGCCAAATTACGTCCCCATCCCTGGGGCTCTGCTGTGTCTCATCCTACTCTTCCAGCCTGGCTCTCAGAGGAGCTCCCCTCATCCAGGGAAATCGGGGCAAAGCAAACCAGGGCTGTTTCTCCAAATGTTTCTGCCCCAGCAACATCCCAAGGATACAGGCACAGGATGAGCACAGAGCACTGCGCTCTGAGGGGGCTTCAGGTGGGTCCCTGGGCCACCTGCAAAGCAAAAAAAATAACCCCATGGTTGAGTGAAAACTGCTTCTGGGCCATGAGAAGCACTGTTTGGGATTTTACAAGGTCTAGAGGACAAACACAGGCTTGGGGCACAATCTTTGAAAGGGAGAAAACCCCTCACCATCTGGCTACACAGCCAGGGAATAAATGAAATTCATAGGATGCAGAGTTTAGTGTTACACCCAAAATGGTCCTGTTCTCCCAACCCTTCCCCACACACTCCTCTTTCCCCCAGGCTGGGGAAGGGAATGCCCCAGGGATGGGGGGATTAGTCCCCTGGCACCTCCACACCAGCCCCAGGGCCAGCCCATGCCAGGACCCCAGTCCCATGCTGGGATTCCCGTCCCATGGATGGACACCAGTCCCATGCCAGGATCCTTGTACCATGCAGGAATCCCAGTCCCATGCTGGGACCCACATCTCACGATAGGGTCCCAGTCCTGTGCCAGGATAAGTGATGTTTCGCTGTGAGGCCCCACTGGAGAGGGAAATAAGCCTGATCCTGCTTTTCCTCCCCACCACTCCACTCCAGGTACAAGCCCAGCCCCTCGTGTCCTGCAAGGACAGCTCTGCTCCAGGTGATGCGGCCACTGCCCACGGGGAAGAGTGTGTTCACAGCCAGTTTTGGAGATGGGTCACTACTTACAGGTGTGCTCCCCATGGGGACCAAAGCAGCAGGGCATCCTGCAGGGCTGGGAAACAGTACTGTTAAGGTTTAAAGAAAATAATGTATATATTAGAAAGAGGGAGAAGAATCTGTCTCCTCAAGCAAAGCAAAAGAAATAAGACTCGGGGCAGGTATTTTCCAGCCAGAAGAGACTGCAGCTGGGTCAGTGCCTCTGAGCCGGCAGCACGGCTGTAGGGATGCTCCCAAAAGTTGCGAGGATGGGAGGCTCCAGCAGCAGGTCCCAGCTCCCATGCGGCAGTTTAGGGTCTGGATCCCATCATCCGGCTGGGAATGGGCTTCTCCCCCTTCCCAGCTGGGTCTCCAAGCCCGGGGGTCTGGGGCTGATGCCGGCTTAATTTCAGGCTGGAATAAAGGTGGAAAGTAGTAGGAAAGGGAAAAGTCAGCAAGTTTCATTTTGGCTTGTCCTAAAAGAAAGTTTTCATTTTTCATTTCCAAATGACATTCTCACAGAGAGCTGAAAGTGAAAATGATTCTTTCAAGAACTTTTCCTTGCATGAGAAAAGCAGTTTTTAATTAAGTTTTTTTAGCAGGGGGGAAACACTACTGCAAATGAGCTCAAAAAAATGTCAGCCTATGCAGGGCAGACAGCTCTGCCAGGGGGCTGGGGAGAAGGTTGCTTCTGCTGCCCAGTGGAGCACAGGTTTACTCTGGGAAGAGCTGTGCTTGCAACCAGAAGCGGTTTAAAGGCAATTTATGTCCCTTTAAAGTCAAGGAGAGAAAACTCTTCTGTTTTCCCACCATTGCAGAGGACTGTCCTCCGCATGGTGTGTTCATATTTATATTTGACACTTGCAAAGCAGAGGCCACCGGTCCAGCTCCAGCTGCGGAGGGAAGGGCACTGTGGGTGGGTACCATGCACCCAGAGGGATGGAGGAGCGCGGCAGCATCCCAGCCGGAGCGGCTGCTGGGGATGCAAAGCTCAGCTTTGTACAGAGTCCAGCTGCTGGGACCAGCCGGACATGGCGTGGTTTTGTGCACGGAGATTTGCTGACATCTACAGGGCGTTTCACAGACAAGGCTGTGGGGGAACACATGTTCACGCTCCCTAATTTCTTCCCAATGAAGAAACACACATTAAGGTGTGTGACAGCCCAGGTCATTAATAACTAACTACAAATATACCCAACGTGGTGGAGTGATCACTGAACACTCAATTGTTGGCAGCTCCGCTTTGGTGGTGGAGAAGCCATCGCTGTCATGAGTTGGAGGGTCTTTTTCATTTTTAAGCATCACCACATGCTCTGCCCAGTGGCAAGGATGTCCCCCCCCATACAGCAGATCCACCCCCGTTTTTCATGATAGACCCACAGAGCAGCGTTCATTACCTGATGGCCAAGAGCACCCAGAACAAGCAGCACCCAGCTGCCCCTGCAGCACAGGGTGCCTGGCTGGCACTTTCATGCTGGTGGCAGATCTTGGTTTTCTTGCCCAGAAACAGTCTGAGGCAGGACAAGGATGAGGGGCACTAAGCTGCCTCCTGCCCAGGGAAGAATGGGGCAAAACAATAAAAATAAGCCCAAAAATGACCCCCAGGAAGATGGCTGGGCTTTCATCCCAGGTGCTTTTCCACTAGGCAGCCTGGAGGGACTCTACAACCACACACCAACATTAGAGTCTGGTGCTGGATACTCACTGGCCCAGGTGGGTACAGGTCTCCCCTCACTCCATGAGATGTTTGTCTCCTTGTTGGCCCCATGTACCTGGGAAAGAGCCCCTCCAAGGGGTGACAGGCACCAGCCCGAGGGGAGAACGGAGCAGGGATGGCTGCAAATACCAGGAACAGGCAAGCCAAGGGAGAGGGGAGGCAGCTGGGGATGGAGGGCTTTAAGCAGCCGTGTTTGCGTGGAAGCTGGAGGAACAAGAGGATGTTTCAGGAGATCTTTGCTCCTAGCCCATCATCTGGAAGCAGGAATGGGGCTCTTGCAGGTAGAAAGCCCCTTGGCTGTCCTCACCACATGCAACCATGGAGCAGCAGGCAGTAGCAGCAGATCCTGGCAGAGGGACAAACATCAATCAGTCTGTATACAGCATGGCTGGGACTGATCTTGTCCTGCATGAGGACCTGGTCTAGCTGGTGACAATCAGAGATGGCAGCTCCAGCCACCAACGCTCCAGCAGGCACGAGAGCAGAAATACTACTCCCCTCCAAGGCAGGCTGCTGCTGCGTGAAGGACCTCTCCCTGCCAGCAGCTCCTTTCAACAGGTTTTTAAAAGCAGCAGGATGTGTGCATTAACAGGAACAGCTATTTTTATCACAAGTGAACTCTTCTGTAAATACCACTGTCAAAGCTGTACACACCAGATGTTTTACCTTGGGACAAAAACACTTTTGAATCAAACACAGAGGATTCAGGAGCCCATAAAATCAGGCCTGACCAAGGCAGCCATCCTGCAAGATCTCCAAGAGCCACAGCAAAGGTTCCCAGGGAAGATGCAGGGTCAGCTCTGCAGCATCCCACCCACTCACTTCTTCCAGCAGCATGGGGTTGGCATCACCCCAGGTTGCCCCATCCATGGCACAGCTCCGGCCCAGGAGTTGTGCTTGACCTGCTGTAGCTACAGCTCGGCCACCTCAAACTTACGTGAACTGAAGCCTGCTGCTCCCCATCCTGGGGAAGCGAAGGGGACAGGGACCAGTGCACAATGGTCTGAAATCCCCACAGACATAAGGGAGATGAAGTGAGCTGCCTCCACCCAGACCTCTGCAGAACAAGTGACAACTTCTTCCGCTGCAGGACTGTTTTATTATGAAAAGATTTAACAACAAACTTTGTCAATTATAAAACATATAGAGGAGTAGTACATGCTGCACAGCCTGGAGAGTCAGAAAACTTCAGAGAACAGAACAAACCCCACGTTAACCTCAACTGGACGCAGAGCCAACAGAGTCCCGAGCTGCACAGCCCCTTCCAGCAGAGTTATTCTGCACATGCTGGGTCTGACCATGGATGTTCCCAAATACTCACAGCCAGTTCTCTAGAGCAAGAGACCTCGTTGTTCCCCACGTGGCAGCTACCCCAGCTCTTCTGCAAAAAGGAGCACCTTGAAAAAGGCATCTCTGTGCAGGAACAGGAACATCAGTCCCCTGAAAAATGGTTGTACCTCTCCAAGGGCTGTTAGATGTGTGGGCATCTTCTTGCTTACCCAGCAAACAAGAAGAGAGTTAGCTTGAATTTACCTTCTCTGGCACTAGCCCTTTTGCCCACATCTTCCTTGCTCTGAGTCCTGGTAGCCTAGGTTCAAGCTAACGTGGGTGTCTGTCCTGCTCACATCAGCCCCCTGTGGTCCCCAAAAGCTATCTATGAAATGTTCCTCAACAGCCAGCCATAGTCCAAAAGGGGATAGCAGGGCTCCTTGGATCTGCCCCTCTCCTTCAGGCACAGTAGGATTTGTGGGCTTCTGGCAGAGCGCTGGTGAGCAGCATGTCCCAACAAGGTGCCTCTACCTGAGAGCAATGGGATCGGCATTGCTGGCAGAAGCAAACCCGCAGAGCCATGGTCCGAGGCTGCTGGATGGACCTCCTCAGTCAGAGTCGCTTCCCTCCTGCTTTGCTGACCCAACAGCGGATGCCAGCTCCTCCTCCTGCCCTTTCAACCGCTCTCCTGCAAACGAGAAACAGCAGTGGCTTAGCAATAAAGCAGCTGTACCGGGGAACCTACACAGCGGAGGACTTGAACTGCCACCACCGAGCCCACAAACCATCCTTCCCTGCTGCGCAAGCCAAGCATGCGTGCGGCCTTGGGGAAGCTACTTGGGATGGACAGCTTCACAGACCCTTTTGGGAAGGGGATCAAGCTCCACTAGTCCCTCCCTGACCCAACAGCAAGGAACCGAGCTCCCAATAAGGGTCGTGTAATCCCTCTGGAACAACTGGTGACTCCATACACCATCCCTGTGGCAGGATAACGCACGTATCAATTCAGCGATGGCTCTCTGCGTCCTCTTCTCCAGCTTCTCCAGTTTCTTGGCTACATCTCGCTTCAAATCCCTGGGGAGGAGAGTGACAGCGTCAGAACAAATCCTCGCCCCAGGCAGATGTGAACACAGGGGCCGTGTTACACCTTTCCCAGAGGAAGAGAAACTCCTTCTCTCTCCTATGAGCACCACGGAGCAGAGTGTGTGTCTGCCACCAGGGCAGATCATGGGCAAACCAACCCAATGTCCAGAGCGTCCCTTGTCACCAAGGCCACCATGGTGACAAGCATCCCAAAGGGAGCAGTGGAGTCACTCGGTGTAAGCAGGAAAAGGGAAGACAGCCCCAGGCCTTGTGTCTTCCTCAACAGCAGGGCTAGGTTTCCCATTTCTAGCACTTTTAACCCAACCCAGACAACCTCGAGGTGACTGTAACCCACCAGTAATGCAAACACCCCCTCCCCAGGAGCAGGGCTCTGCAGACACTCACCAGTCTGGCTTCCTGGGGGCCAGGTTTGCCAGATCCTAGGGAGGAAGAGGAGACACCCAGTGAGAGCTGCAGGCAAGGTTCAAGCCTAGACACAGACAGATGCACCCAGCACAGAGCAGCTCTGAGTATACATACCACCTCGTCGATGATGGGCTCCGGCTTGGCAGCCTCCAGCTGGTCCTTCACCTTGTCTTCCACTAGATGGGGGAACAGGACCAGCATCAGCACAGGGCACAGCGGCAGGACACCAAGGGGACAAGGTACAGGGAAGCCCACCAGAGCTCTGGGCTTGGTTCACAAAAAGCTTTTATAAAAGCCCATTTGAATATCTTTGCCTTAAGAGCGTGGTACGTACGAGTGAGTACACGTGGGCACATGCATCCCACCACCACTCCACTCCTAAAAATCATCTGAAAGTGATGCAAACCCAACAACCATTAAAGGCCACAAACAGCAATGGCAGCAAGAAGTCTGCCGGGTTCAAGTCATCTTTTCGTAAGACCTGCAGGGATCAGCTGCTCCGCAGGTGTTCAAACTGGAATTTGACTCACCATGACTCATTTACAAGGCCACCGCCTGAGACATCTTGGAGGAATCAGGCTCCAGCCCAGACCTTACATAAAAGTCTGCAGATACTGGGGATAATGGCAAAGCACGCCTGGCAAACAGCCCTCCATCTCTCAACTCAGACATCTGTGCAAGGAAGGGCAAATCCCACTCCGCTGAACAGATATGCCCAATGCACATTTAAGGTGAATCCACACCAAGTCCCAGCTCCTCCATCCTCCTCAGCCCCTGCACAAAGTGGCTGAGGACAGACACGGTGGTTACTCCAGACACAGGAACCGCAGCCGATGGGCACTGCAGCTCCAAAGAAGGGCTGGCAGAGAGCACGAGTTTTACTGGAAATGGTCAAAATTGCTGCTCCCGATTCCAAACCACACGCCAGGGAAGAGTCAGGGGAAGTTTTAAGCTTTTACAAAAGGATAAAGAAAGCACAGTGTCAGCATTCCTACCTACCAGATCTCTGCCGTGCTCCCAAAGGCAGCCTTTTTATTTAGGGTGTTTTTAAAGAGATCTATTCCAGGAAGACTCAATATTTCAAGATCAAGGGAACTTCTACCCTTTGCCTCCCTCTGAAGAGCTGCACAGAGGTTCAGTGCTAGGAAATAGCAGACTGAACACCCTGGACTCATGACTAATATTTGTTTAAAGGTAACTCAAACAAAAACCAGCCCGAATCTCCTTGAGAATCCTCCAGGGAGAGCTCAGTTCCTCTGAGTATCAACCCTTTGGTTTGGGGCTGGACTCTGTGTGCTCAGACACACACCCCACTTGTGCAATACCGGGTGTGCAGTCCCCACGGGCGAGAAGGGATGATGAAGCAAGAGGGGCCGCAAGCATCACACTTGCCCAGCAGCAGCGGGAGAGCTCCAGTGCTCCCACCATGGCTGCTCAGACACGCCAGCATCCTCAAGGGCTGCAGACACTCGTCTCCTAGGACCTACCATCCTCACACAAGCAAGCTTCTACCAGAATACATCCCAGTGGCTTTTCCACCTTGGGTTGGAGCAAGCAGGAACACAGAGGTTTCCAAGCCACCTGATTTTGGAAAGGAAGGGTAAAACCCATCCACTTTGCAGCATGCTGGCTGGATGCACAGTCCCACGCTGTTTTATTTGTCCTCACAGCCACAAATGCTGCCTCATTCTCTCCGGGAACACCACTGGGGAGGGAGGCTCACCAGCTGGAGGAGGTAGGATGTGCTGTTAGAGAGAAGCTCATTACAGCAGTCAGTGAATCCCCGCAAAGAGCTCTGTGTGATCTGCCTTGCCTGCAAGCCTCTGGACCAGAGCAAAGCAGCGGGGGCCTCACCGCAGGCACCAGCACCACCACTGGCAACACTTCTGCTTTTATGCTCCCTCATTTCACCTCCCACACTCCCGCTGGCACCCACCTGAGGCCGGCTTGGCCTGGGGCACCTTCCTCTTCTTCAGCTCCTCATCTTCAGGCTCATAGTTCCGCAGTTTGAGCTCCCTGGGGAGGAAAGGGAAGAGCAGAGAGCAGTGAGACACATCCACGTTGCCCTGGACCATGGGCTCTCGCTAGCGAGGGGCACATCTGCATCAGCAGCTGCAGGCAGCGGCCAAGGACCAGCAGTGGCCCACACAAGTCAGAAAAGGCAGGGTCAGCCTGGAGCTCAGCAGAATAAGGCAATGTCTTGGCAAGCCAAGCAGAGGCAGCTAGACCCAAGCTGCCTTGCAAAGCTCTGAACTTCAGCCCAGCTCCCTTTTAGGTCTCAACCCAGTGATATGACTCAGGATGACAACACCAGAGAAGATCCACAATCAGGGAAAAAAATGATCCCAGGAGGGTACACAGGAAGGACAGGGAAAAAAAAGACTATTTAGGGTACAAGGTGGTTACCCAGTCACCAGAGATGCTTCTGGAAGTGCTACCAACAGGGGTGCAGGTCAGCAACATGGTGCAAATAAGGGGAGTAAATTCAGGTTCCTGAGCAAATGGGTGGTGGAGCTGGTGGCGACAGGGACAATGATATCCAAATGACACCCAGAAGTTCACCCATCCTTCCACCTCTCTCCAGGAGAGCTCAGGAGTCAGCAGTCAGCCCTCTCCCCAGTGCACACACCTCCCCGATACTCAGATGCTGGTTTTCCCCCATTTCAAGCCTGTTCTTTTTACACATCTCCCAAATAATTTGTGCCTCAAATGGACAACCTCAGTCACGTGCACCTCCAGGCTGATTCCCAATGAAGTCAAACCCTGCAAGCTTCAAGCACAGGCATTTCCAAAACCACAACCCTGAAAAATCAAGCTCGCAAGACCCTATCCCACCTCCAGCTGCTTACACATACCTACAAAGCGCTCTGCAGGCTGCTGGATCTAACAGTACACTAGCCCACAGGGCAAATTAAGTAGCTTAAACTCATTTAACACTATCGATGGGTTTAATCAGTTTAAATAGAAACTAAGGCACTTGCTGCCCAGCAATGCTCCTGCCCCAGCTGTCAGCAAAGCCCTTGGCAGCAATGAGGGTGGCTGTGCCGCTGCAGAGGACACAGAGAGCCCAGATACAAACACAGGAGAGGGCACTTATCAGGCAGGAAAATCAACGGTTGAATATTACCATTCTTCTTCCCAGCACATAGCTGAGACCTGGGGCCACTTCCCTGCTAGACTTTACTGATGGAGAAGCAAGTGAGATACAACCTATCCCAAGGGTTTACAGTCAAAGCAAAGAGCAGCAAAATAAAAGCGTGAAGAAGCTACAGCCCAGAAGAGGTGATAAGAAGGTAGTCAGCGGTCAGATGGCCACACTTATCTGGGAAGCACAAAAAAACCCAACCTCAGAGGTCCCTGGAGCACAGCAGGGAGGTCCTACCCTTCCCACGCCATCCCATCCCCTCTCCGGCAGGTGAATCTACTTCCGAAGAGTCCGACCCACACCACGGCTAGTGCCACGGAGGTGGTGGGAGCACGTGGTTGGAGCTCAGCAAGACCTGCGATAAATGCAACCAGCAGACTGGAAACCAGGGGCCAGGCAGATTAGGAGACTTGCAGACATTTCTTGTGTAATCAAGCCCAAGTCCCACGAGCCCTCGCATCACTGCAACACCATGAAACAGGAACAACTTCCCCAGCGCTGGGAGAAAGAATGCTTAAAAGAAACACAGGAGAGATTAGCATGTCGCTGCAATACCTCCCCCAGGCCAAGAGCACCTTCACCACACAAACACAGGCTGCTGTGCCCAGTTTTATGTGTATTTTTACACACGCATATCCTGGGAAGGGGGATTTATTAAATTAACCTGTACTGATCACCATCAATCCCCAGCCAGGAAGGCAGTTCTTTTCAGGAAGGCTGATCCTGCAGGATCAAGTGATAATTTTTTTGCAGAAGGAGATACCATCTCCAAGCATACAGAAATCACCATTATTCCATGATTTTACAGACAATCTCCACTTAGCAGGATTTTGTTGCTAACCTGGGAGGCCAGGGGAGGAAGAGGAGCAGCTAATTAATCCAGGAGGGAACAGGACCTCAGGCTGCAATATTAGACATCTGGCCACAGGCTGACTCACACTTACTGGAGAGGATTTATCTGACAAAGTGGCAGAGCCTGCAGAATGCGAACTTTCAATATCTCCCAGACTTTCTGGTCTCTTTAGCTCATGTTTAGAAGGATTTACTTGCACGTGAAAGGGATCCAAACCCAGACTCCCTACAGCCAGAACGCCTAAAACAAGAGGGCAAAGTGAGCTGTTTCTTTCGGTCCAGCAAGATGTTACCATTACACCTTGACAAGCAATATTTTAAAATCATCATTTTGCATATGCAATGGGAGCTGCGGCTGCTCGGCCACAGCCAAACCAGCAGAGAGCTAAGAGGTCTTCTGTTTGCAGCAGAAACTCCCAGATCCCACATTTCAAGGGACACACAGTCTGGAGGTCTGGTTCCTGCTGCAAGAAGGGTGTCCAGCCCTTCATTACATTGCTGCAGGGTTTCAGCACCACTTGGGGAACACACAAGGAAGAGGAACTGGAGTTTAAACCTGCTCCCTGACACCCTTCCCACCCAGAAAGCCCCACCTCAGCTTGCAAACAAAAGCCTTGCAGTCCAGCACTGCTCATGCTCGCTGGAGGTTTATCCACAAGCTTAAAAAAAAGAAAACCATAAGGCACAACTTGGCAGGTTCTGCCGCAGATGGGACGAGCAGCAGCACAGGTCTGGCAGAAGGGGATGCAGCCAACGTGTGGGGGCGAAGAGGAGATGGGCTACGAGGCTGTGCCCAGAAGATCCCCCCTGCACCTGGCACCAGTGCTTTCAGATCCTTATTAAACCCATGCACAACCACAAGCGGCAGGAGAAAACAAACAAAAATTGATCCCTTTAATTAACTGTGCAAGGCAAGAGCAGCTTTCGCACCTGCCTCTGGTAATTCCCGGTGCCCAGCAGTCCCCGCGGGTGCCTCCTTGGGGGGCTCAGGGATTTCACCACGCACCAGCAGGAGCAGAACACTTATCTCCCCCTTCTTCTGTGCACAAGTATGTCTATAAAAACAGAGAGATGAGGAGCAGGGCGGTGCTACCCCAAGTAACTTGAAGGCAGGCAAGGGTTAAAAATATATAGATTTAGAAGAAGTTGCTGGTCTTCCACAGAGGTGGGTTAAATAAAGTTCAGGTGCCAGCAGTTCCTCTAGCACCGCGTTCCAGAAAGACAGCCCGGCATGCTTTACAAGTGATGAATTATCCAAGTTCCCACAAAAACAAAAAAAAACCCAGAGCTAACAACAAGCTCCATGGCAGAATGGGCACGTAGGAGGCAGGTTAGGGAGTGCAGCTCCCAGGGGTGGAGGGCACCTCAAGGCAATGCACCAGCACTAATGTGAGCGCTTAACACTTCTTGGGAAGGACTGAGCACCCTGACAAGAACTGGGTTTGAACCATTTGGCTTTAGGGTGGGGTCAAGCTTGTGCACAGTCACTAGCAGATTTTATCAGCATCTCCTTAGAAGTGATGCATGTGCCCAACCCAGAAGATCTCCTGCAACTTGAGCACCTTGTGTGGTGTTTCCCAGCCTATTTCAGCCCAAACCAGCCAGGACTGCTACAGATGGAACGGTAGTTATAACCTTAAGGCCAGCAGTGAGTGCAGGTCTGTGCTGGAAGCTCCTAGGAATGCAAGAGGATTTGGGTAGCTGCAGTGATTACATAGGAAAGCAGCGCACACAGCCTCCCAGCATCTCCTGAAAGCCTGTCAGGTTCCCTGTTTTGGGTCAGGAATGCCTCAAATCCACCTTCCACTCCAGCCCAGAGCTCCTTGCTGGGGAAGAAGAGAGTCAGCTTTTCTTTGAAGCAGGCGGGTTGGAAATGGCACGGCATGCAGGGTATGCGCAGAATGCGAAGAGCTATCTCAGTGCAAAATACAGGACACTCAAAGCAGTCTGCGAGGTTGTTTTTTGCTTTACTCCTCCAGTCCCAAGGGCTTTATGGAGCAAACACCAGTTTTCAACTGATGAATGGATCTTTCCAAGCCTTCTGGTGAAGCACCCACTTGCTGATGTCCTTGCATCAGGAGCATGGGGAACGGGTTTGCCAAGAAACCCTGTAATGGTGATTTCTTTAGATGTCACAGCATCCTCGCTCCCATAGTTACTATCACAAGTCACTTGAAGCTGCACCACTAGACTGCTTCAAGAGCACCCTCCTATTTTTACCTCTCTGAGGACAAGGTTAGGGGCCGAGGAAAGCTGGCTGGGACATCTCAGTACAGTTTTCTTAGTGCTTCTGGAGGTCAAAGAGGCAAGCAGACCTCAGCAGGACAGATACTAGCAGGAGAATGCAGGAGTCCAGCGGTGTTTGCAGACCCTGCTTACTCTGCCCAGGATCAGAAGCGGGTGTCCTCCACAGCTCTTCACCTCTCAGTCTCCCTTAAGCCCTTCACATCACCCTGCTTAAATGTCTCTTGTGCTCCTCAGCATCGTCTCTAGGCACCTGATAACTAGGGGGAAAAAAGCTAGAAATAAAAAAGAGATGCTTCCTCTGCTGCATCATCAAAACAAAGTGGTTTTAAACACCCAGATCCCAGATGTCTACTTTTGAAGTGCCATGGTAGAGCCTTTCCATTCTTTGGAAGCAGTTTAGGGCAGTCCTGGGTGTTCTAAATCATATCTCAGCCATTTCAGGCAATTTCCTTTCCAAAGCCCTGAAAAAATACCATCTGGTTTGAGAATTTGCTGCCCTTTGACCTTCCCAAGCTGGTCCAGAGCCCCCATTTTCAGAGCCTTCCATTTTTGCAAGAGCCACTCCAACTTGCTGTCCTGGGCAACCATTTCCACATTGTCCTTTAAAGAGGAACCAGCACAATAATTTAATTTTATTTCTCTGCATCTCCAAAATTCACTTACTCCTGGGTGGTCCTGGGAAGCCACACTCAAACATATAAAGAAACTACTGCGACAGAAGATATGAGGGAGGTCTGAAATCCTTGAAGGAGTGGTGGTTTGCTGGACCCTCCTGTGCTTCATCACGTGCCCCACGATGGCAAGAAGGTTTGAAGAAGCACCAAAAAGACAGCCAGACAACCAAGAACAGCAAAGCAGGCAACTTAACCAGCAATCCAGGAGGTCTGGGGCCCAAGTTGGAGGGAGCCCACGCTGGGCTCTGGCCGAGCTGCTGAAGAACGTGAAAGGAGCAGGGACACTGGGGTACCTGCAGGGCCATGCGGTGAAGGTGTCCCCTGGGGCAGCACTCAGATCCTCTTCAGTGGCAGCAAACACTTCCCTCTTCTGTTTCCAGTTGCAAACCACATAGCAGAAGTCATTTTCAAGCTTTTTCTACAGCTCCCCTGATTTTTTTTTGCCAGAGAAAATTCACCATATAGCGAGTTTAACTGACTGACAAGCTTATTTGCTTTCTTACCATCTGCAGACCCCATGGAAAGAACCAGATGAAGAGCATTTGGGCAGAGATTTCAGGCTTGGACCCTTATACCCTCTTTGCTCCCCTTGTTCACCCCCCCCACAGACCTGCTGCACTTCTCTACAAAGTCACTTAGCACATACAGGGCACTGCGTGATCACCCATGGGTGCTGAGGGAACTCCACAGCACCATCACCCTTCTGGGGCACTGCAAGCCTTGCTATACAACACCCATCAATCCTGGCATGGACTTAATTTCACAACCCCTCCTTTTTTTTTTTTTTTTTTTTTGCACTTCACTTTCCTACCCAGCCTGTTCCCTTGCAGACAGCTTTGACATCTGGGTACACCACCTCCTGCTGCAACCTTCCTAGAGGCTTCCCTACAGCTGGGCTGGATCAAAAGCATGGTCCATACATCTCCAGGCTACCTCGCTGCACACAGTGACCTTTCCAGCAACCAAGATACACACCAAGACAATCTGCATCTGCTCCAACTTAGAAACCAAGAAATTACTTCCACGTCCCGAATGCACACTGTGTTAGTCAAGGCTCTCCTCACACCTTCTCTTGCAGGAGGATAGACATGTCTCTAATTCAGAGGTCCAGCACTGCTGTTTGATCAAGAGGACAAAGTTGTTACCTTTGCTCCTGGATTCCTCGCCCAAGGCAGAAAAGGAGCAAGCAACAAGCAGAGGCAGAGACCCATCAGCACCCACCCTCCGAGGAGCAATCTCTTTTTGCTGGAAGAGGGCTGCTCATGCTCAAATAGCTGAGCATGTCGGAGCACATCCTCCTCCCCAAGCGGCTGCCAAAAGGCACTCGGGGAATGCCAAAAAAACAAATGCCTCTATTAACACCACGAGCCCCCAAAACTTGCCGAGGCAGCTGGTTTCTCAGGACATGCTTCCTGGGGGAGCACGGATGGGGAGAGATGTATTCCCAGGTGTTGCAGGAGAGCTGCAAGAGCAGCTCTTCAAATGCAGTCAGGTGCCACGAGGCCATCTGGCCTCCCACGCTGCTTTACCAGGCAGCTGAGTGCTTTCCAGGCAGACACAAGCAACTTCAAGAACAGTAAATACAACTGGGACAAAACCCACACTCAATCTGCAGCACGGGACACAGGCTGGTGATGCAGCACCAGGAGCTGGCTGATGTGCAAACCCTGACCCTGCCTGCAGCACCCAGCTACCCTCCTCTGCATGCTGGTGCAAGAGCACGCTTCACCCACGCTCTTACAGGGTTTCTTCAGCTTCTTCAGCTGGTGGTGGGTCAGAAACTACCTGCTACCCATGAGGCTCAAGCCAAAAAGAGGCCTTGAAGGTACTTTGGTAGCATTCGGATGGCCACAGGACCTCAACGTCTTCCTAGCCAGCCTCAAAATAGTGCCAAGCACGACTCTGCGGCACTCCACACTTCAATAACCAGGTTCAGATCCACTGTCTCGGCACATAGCCAGCACAAGGTCTGTGAGCAAAAAGGCGCTCCACGTAAGCTCAGGGCTACGTACAACCTTGCCCCCACACCACACCAAGAGCTCTCCTACAGGCAGGTCAGGTGGAGGTCTACGCACTTACAAATCAACACCCAAAATGCTGTGGTTTGGTTACAGCGGGGATGCATTCCCAGCAGTGACTACTGAAAAAGAGTGGACTGCTGGGAAGATGCTGGGAACTCATAGCCAAGGGTTGGGCAGGAGGGACCAGGGTTTGGGGTAGGTTTGGGTAGGAGGGACCTTTGGCTGCATCACCCTTGCACCCTGCCGCTGGGGGACAGGCAGAGGGACACCCAGCTTGTCCAAGGCAAAGCCAGGATCACCAGGCACCCGTTGACCACATCGACAGCCTCTGTTAGGAAGGTGCAGCCAGGCTTCGGACCAGCTGAAGCTCCATGGGGCCTTCCCTGTGAAAGGAGATCATCTCCCTGCCATCTCCTCCAGAGAGAGACAGGCACAGCTCTAACCAGAGGGAAGGTCCACAGCGTCCTCACAGCCCTGGAGGGGAGAAGGGCTCTGCACTGCATCAAAATGGGGACAAGCATCTTCAGAAGGGAGCCTAGGTCCTGCTGGATCCTGAGTCTCCTCACCCAGTACCCCCACTGGTTACTACCCAGGTAGATGCAGCCATCTGAACTCCTGTTCTTCTCCTTTCTCCGGCACTGAGCAAAAGGTGCGACACTACACAGCCTTGCCCATGCCCACCTCCTCCTGCCGTGGGCCAAGCACCTCCCCAACGTGGGAGATTTGGGGTGGTGATGGAGCCTGACTCATTGCACTGTGTCCATCAGGACAAGCCATCAGTGGTAACAGGTTCAGCTGTCCACGCAGATGTCGATCAAACACCGTGTATGGAGCTCAGCCTACAAGCAAACACTGCTGTCACCCATATTTGATTATTTTTTTTTCTATTCTTTGTAAGCTCTCCATTAAGGTCTCCACGCTCCAAGATGTAAGGAAGCACGTCCACACAGCAGCTATCCTTGCTACTGCCTTGGCTGTCCTGCCAAGCTAAAGCCAATGCTGAACAGACTCACTGCTGTATTTTTTTGTGCAGAGATTAAAAAAAAAGTCCGACAGTGGTTTTGACCTGCCCTGTGACATTCTTCCCACAGCAAGGGGAGAGATTGCATTTCCCAACCCCTACCTTCCCCAGCTCCTCCCAGAAATTCATCTCTGCAAGCAGCACAGCACAGAGCTGTAATTTTAAAGGATGACTAAGTGGCAAAACACCAGCAGCTGATTAACAGCAGCTCACTGGAGCTTAATTTCTAGTTAAGGTGAAGAGTTGAAGATTTTTTTTTTCCCCTCCCTCTCCAAGCCCTACTTTGGATTTTTATTTACACTTTTAACATCCCCGACGAGCTACGCTTGCAGAACTGCAACGCAACTTCAAAGCTCAATGCCTCTCTGCTCCCGGCGGGGCAGCAATGCCAGTCTCCAGCCAGCCGTGGCTTTACACAGCGCTCACCTTGCAGATCCCCAAACCCCAAAACGACTGCTTTTCCCCATGGGAACAGGGCAGAAGGGCCAAAGTCCACCCACACTCTGTTCCTTGCAAAGGCAGATTGCAGGCTGCACCATGGCAGAAGGTGTTTCCTGGTCAGTGGGCTAAGCGTAACTGGTTAAAAAAAATAAAATAACCTGAGCTCTTTGCAATTACAGATATAAACTCCCCTGAGAGCTCAGATCAGAGATAGCCTGAGCTGAAATTGCTGTGAGTGTATCAGGGTTTTCACAGAGGGCTTCGTCAGCACTTGTTCCTGCGGTGGTAGCTTGCAGCATGAAAGATAAAAACAAGGAACAAAAAAAAAAGAAAAGAGGGGGGGAGGAGATTTGAGTCGATCAGAAAAAAAACAGGAAGCTGCCAAAAAGTGTGTCGTCACATAGGCAGCACGAAAATATTAGTAAAGCCAGCGCCTGGCAGTTCTGTCCTTTTTATAGGGTATAAAGGATGGTCTCGGGTGCAGGCTGGCACAGAAGTTGCAGCTGCAGGGATGGAGAAGGAGCCAGCCTGCAGCAAAAGCCCAGGGTGCTGCCAGCTTTTCAGGGTGGTCACTGCACCTAAACCCTGTGTACAGGCCACAGGATTATTTATTGAACCACTAGATTTCCCCTCCCCATGTGTGCTCTTGGTGGTTTTCAGCTTGAGAAAGCAGCACAGCTATTGAGGTGCTTGTTTGGGGTGAGGGAGTGGTTCACAGGGAAGGCAGCTTTCAGTTACCAGGACCCCTTGTTTCTTAAATTTAGGGTAAACACTAGCAGATTATCTCAGCTTACCTTTTGCCACCAGCCAACAGGGCATTAGCACACAGCAGTTCCCTTTTTCAAAGGGCTGAGAAAGTTCAGCTACACTATTGGGAAATAAAAATCTAAGATGAAATCAAGTTATCAGCTCGCCGGCCTTCTAGATCTTGTTAAAAACACACATCCAATTCCGGCAACAGAAAAAGGACATTCAACAAGTAAAGCAAAAGCTAAGAATCATCTCAGCCAAATTTGTGATTCAAACATTTCCTGCAGAGCAGATCTTGCTCTAATTTGCCTTGCAAAGTTACATTTGGATCCCGACAAAACATGCTATACTTGGATAGGCGGACAAAGAGCTACAGACTCCCGCAGGAAAATCGATCTGGAAAGCAAGTTTTTCACCCCAAAAGCTGACTCCCCAAAGGCATCGCGCCCACGTATTTCAGGAGAAGCCTTGTGCCCACATCTGCAGGCAGTTTCTACTCAACACCTTTGCTCTCTACCTATAACCTCAGTGAAGTTTCAAGGGCATCACCCACAAGCAGGGGAAGGCTTTTTGCAGAACCTGCCATAAGAGCTCACAAACAGGCACTTTCAGAAAAAGTGATTTACCAACTTGACAGCAGTGATGCCAGAGACTTGGTATGAAACCACATCACCTCTGAAACACTCCAGGCTGCTCAGCAGTGGCTAAAAAGCCGCAAACCCCAGCCTGAAAGTCAGTCGGAGTAGAAAAAAGAAAGATTTTTTCAGAGATTTAGTGGACCAACACATAATTCCAGTTCGGGAGCAGGAGCACATCACTGCTAGCCCAACAATGCCAGCTCATTGCATGGTAGAGACAGCCAAGGCCTGATGCTGCTCGTCAGCGGACCACCGCACGCTGCATCACCTCACCACACTGCGTATCAAGTGGCAGGGCTCAAGAGCTGTTTATTCATTATTCATCATCGTTTCCAAGACCTTTAGCTCCTGTTTCAGCTTCAGCCCAGACCTCGTGCCTCTTCCGGCATGAAACCCAACCACGGCGCCTACAAAGTTCAGTCTCGGTGATGGTTCTCAAGAAGCACTCCCAGCCCCAAATCCAGGCAGGCTGTTCTCAAGAAGGGATGCATTTTCTGCTGGGAGTTATTCCCAAAAAGCAGCGAGGATTTTACTCTTTCTCAGCAGAGCACACGTGCTCATCTGCAGCAGCATCTCTGATGCACACCTCCCACAGAGGAGGTTTCTAGCCAGTAAAGTGATGAGAAAAGGTTACGTCCTGCATCTTCAAACCAAACTTCACCCCCCATCGTCTCCAAAGGAGACCTGACGGCATTTTTACCGGCAGGAAACCAACTGCACAGTCAGCTGGTCCTGCCAGGAGTGACACCCCGCCTCGGTTAGTTTTGTGCTCACATTTTCCGGTGACAAGAGACAACAGCGGTGGGCCACAGTTAAACAGACACATGTACCCTGAGGGCCTCCGTTCATGGAAAAAAGTATCCACACCTAAAATGACACACATGCAGGGCACAGAGATGCAGCAATGGCTGTTGAATTCAAAGGAGCCTAAAGCAAGGCAGCCTAAATGCTCCCGACGCCTCTGATGGCAGCACCTTCCCCCTATTACCCACACAAATGTTGCAAGTCAGCCCCAGGCTTTTCATCTTTATTCCCCCATCTCAGATCACTTACACCATGAGATCAAATTCACACTAAAAAAAAATTGCATGTTAGAAGCCAAGGAAAGATCCTAATTAGCAAACACGAGAGCAGCACCTCAACAATACATACAAGAGAGACAAGTGGGAATAAATAAATAATTACTTGTGCTTGACAGTCTCCTCTTCGTCATCTTCTCTGAGCTGCTTGTTCTCACGTTCACTGCTGTCCTTATTCTGAAAGAAGAAGTTGATCTGTCAGGCCTTGGCCTCTCTGGAAATGACAGAGCAAACAGCAGCCCAGAAACCCTCCCGGAGGGCACAGGACAAACAGCAATGCACAGTTTGAAATGACTTTTACATTATGACACCTTTAAATTAAGCCTGTTTTCCTTTTTCTCCCTTTAGTATTCTGCTTGTACAGATAGCACAATAAACAAATGTAAGAATGGGCAAGGAAAATTTAATTTTCCTCTCGGAGGCAATCATGCCACTCGGTGCTGATATCCCCTTTTATTGCTGGTAACTGCATCAATTCAGAGAGCAAACAGCAAGTTGCAATCAATAACAGAGCTCAGAAGCCTCAGCCCGTGTTTGAATTACCACCTCACATTAAATGGCAGAGAAAAAGGAGATCAGGGCACTGAGCAAAACAGAGGACAGCCAGCAGCCATGTATGCCTTCACCCTGTTGCTGTGGCAGGGACCTGAAGTTAAATCCCACACTCCAGGATCCAGAAGAAAGGACAGGTATCATTGCATTGATTGAAGGGAACTATAGGCAGACAGAAGAGATAATAAAAGTTTAGGAAGTGAGCAAGCCCACACTCGGCTGGCTCACGACACAGCAGATCACCTGCAAAAGTCCAGGGAGCACACGCCAGCACGCTTTGCACAGGTCCCTTTTCTTTCTCCTAAGTAATCATTCTGGACATTTTAAGAGGTTGCAAAACAAGACAGCAGGAATCAAACAGCGATCAGCACAACAAAGGGTCTAATTTCAGCTCCAGAAACACTGTGCAGTAACATAAATCAAATTTCTCTTTAACAGGGTGTTACAGTATTGTAAAGAGGCTCATTTTGCATCATCCATACACTGGCACTAACAGCTTATTAGTTAAGTTACCAATTATATTTATTATCCAGACAGGCACAGATATTGAGCGTTAACAATAACGAGCTGGAAAGGGTTTTGTTTGGTTCTCACACTGATTAACTAATTTCATTCAGCCACTGAACAAAGTATGCTCCGTGACAACCACATCTGCCCTTATTTTGCAGAGTATATTGTTATAGCAAATGCAATGAATGAACAACTTCCCTGGAAGCTGTTGCTTTGGGGATTTAACTCCCCCATCATCCTCCAAATGAAAAGGAAAATGTCGCAGCTCTAGCAGATAGCAGATTAAGTCTTTATTTCCTTGAGCGTGACCAGCTCCAGGAGAAGTATTACCCAAGTTACCCGGTAATAAATACACAGCATTTGTAGTACCTGGCTACAATTCACATTGCTACAAACATATGGGGGCTGTTGTGCCAACATTCATCCACCTTTCAATAGGAACAGCTCAGAGACCAAAGAAACTATTTTCAAGAAAAGTCTTTCATCACATCACAAAGGTTAGCAGTCCTTTTCACCCAGTTCAAAGAGATTAAGCCCTCCAGGTCAGTCTGCTCAAAGTCTTTTTTTCAACACTGAAATAGGTTCTCATCTCTCTTTGGAAAATTGCAAGCAAAAATTGGTTATAACCAGAACATGACCAACATCACTTTCAGATCAGAAATTACTTTGATTAGTTCCTTGCTCTGTTAAAAGCTTCACTGGCGAGTTCAGACATGTAATAGCCAACTTCAGGATACCAAAATTATTCACCTGCTAAACTTATTCACAACCTCTGAAAGGACCAGAAAGGTTTCTCTAGTGAGCAGCTTACTTATCACATGCATCTTGACTATATGAACTTTAAAACTGTATTCTGTGACCTGGGTTAAAAATTAGATTACGTGCAAACAGGCAGACGAGCCAGGAAATAGCTCAGTTCTGGTTCAGGCTCATCAGCAACTGGAGTTGTTCAAGTTCAGCTCCTGATCAAAGGGCAAGAAAAATGGTCCTCTCTTTTTAGAAAGAAATAAAAAAAATCATTCCTAAAACCAATGTTTAGTTCAGCTTTAACTCCCTGTTTGCAATTTTATTTTTAAGTCCATTGTAACCTTGTGGTACTTGCACAGACATTTCTTGTTCAATAAAGACCATGAGCTTGGCTGGATAAGAGCACGCACAGCCTGCTGTAACTTTCTGGTGTGAGCTTAGTGCTAGGTAATATTTAGACACCCTTCAGTCCACATTATTTAAAGTTGTGGGAAGTACCTTCCTGTGCTCTTAAGTCCTTTCTCATTCCTTTCATCTCTTCATACTTGTAGTGCACACACGTAGAGCCTGCATTCCCCTCATTCTTGCTAGAATTTTATCCAGGAGGGTTATAAGCAGGTTCTGAAATCCTAAAGAGATATTTGGCAAAAATATTCACATCAAGCAGTGGCCGTTCTTCCCACCGCAAGCCTGCACTCTTTGCATTGCTGCAAATCTTTCTTCTCCCTGTATGCTGAAATAGTTTCATACTGAAATCCCACCACCCTTCTAGAGCTTGCCCAAAATCCCCAATTCCAATTTATTCCCCGTTACCACCCAAATATTTTCCTGTGGGTAAGGAGCATGTGCTGGGGGAAGCCAGCACAGAGCAGCTCCCTACCCACATGGTGATATTCCTAGAAAAATCAAGCACACCACCAGCAAACGCAACTTCATGCAACAAGTCCCGTAGTGCCTTCAACCAGGGACTTTTCCACTGCTAAGGCTCTCCTCATAGCACCTTCTTGGACAGCACGGAGCAGGCACACTGCCCTTCAGCAGCATGAGAATGGGTGCGGGAATCTCCCTGGGGATGTCCTGAGCTGGGAAGGAGATACGGTCCCTCCTGTACTTCAGCAGAAGGGAACACAGGATAATGAGGACACCAGTACAGTTCAAGGAGACAGCATAACTGCACTTAACCATCTCCAGCCTGCTCATCACTGCTGCAAATGCCCTCTAAATTCTACTCCCTGCCATCATCCACTGCTAATCGGGATCCACCAGATAGATCAGCGTGCAAGTGGAACACAAACAAGGTCTGAAATGGATGTCTGAAGTCAGGCTTCCCCCCCTACCCACTCCCAGCAAGAGAAATTAATGCTGGTTCCCTATTTGCAAAACAATCTGTAAACAAGATTTCGGTTTCATTAGCAGAGTGACGAAAACCCCCAGCCACAGGGCAGAGGTGACACATGGTAAAGAGGCCATAAACCTCCCACAGCACCAGGAACGGTCGCTGCTCTGCAAAGAGGAAGTTCATCACCAACTCTACAAAAAAAACACGGGGGGGTCTAAAGCAATATTTGATGGATGCAGCAGATGAGGATCACTGCTCCTCTTCCAATTGCCGAGCTTTTTGCTTACAATTCCAGCCAGGCTGTGCTGCCTTCCCCCTGCACACACTCTCTACCCACAGCTTACCACGAGGGCTTCCTCTGCTGCCTTCAAGCACTTGAATTCACACCAGCTGAAAAAAGGCAAAGTTATAAACCAGCACCGGCTTACTCTAGACACTGCATGGAGGTTGCTGTCACAGGTTTCTAAATATACGTATAAATTGCAGCTGATTCAAACCGCTTTTTGATGGTTTTAGGCTGGAGCAGGAAGCAAGCGGGGTGCACTGCTAGCAGCACCCAGCCAGCCAGGCTTTGGAGAAGATCCCTCCTCTGCTTTCCACACTACCTCACCCAAAATGCTGGGGTTTCCTGCTGCATAAGAAAGCTAAACTTTCAATTACTACAGCAGAAAGTGGCACTTAAAGTGTCTGCAGCCTTAGAGACTGACTGTGCACAACGGCAGCAGGACACAGAAAGGAAAGGATTGATCTGGTGCTCACAACAGCTTGATCCATTAGATCCGCTCACAGATTTTAATTTATTCCCCAATACCACTGTAATATTTTCTCAAGTCACGGTGATATTCCTACAAAAAATTCTGTTAGACCCCCTTAGAGATCATTACTCCTCCACAAAAACCAGAGATGCACCCCATTGCTTGGCAATGCCTGTAGCTTTGACTAGCAATAGAAAAAGGTTTACCATAGCAGGCTTTACCTGCATCCCCTGCACTCTCCAGGTAGCTACTCGGAACATGCCCTGAAATTATATTCAAAACAAACATGCTTCACTTTAGTCTGAAATAATACAACCAAATTGTTCAGGGAATACTCCCAGAAATCCCTGGAGTATCAACAAAGAGCCGGGGCAGAGCTGAAACACCGTACGACACTACTGTCCTCACATGCAGGCACTGCATCCTCTGCAGAAGGATTGCATGTGCACTCATCCGCTTCAGCACAAAAGCAGCTGGAGCAGCTCACACTGCATCCATCAGTGCTATAAATTAACCTGGCTAAGATAGGAAGCCTCCTTGCTCATGCCACCTTGCCTGAGCATAGCTAAGAGATAGTGGTATTGAAAGACATTAATAAGTAGACAGAAAGGGGGGAAATAACATTCCCTCGACATTCTGCTTAGTGCAGAAGTGGATGACTAACTGCCCTTGCAAAGACAAAAAAAAGGGGGTTTGCAACCAACACCTCCTTCCTCCTGTGCACAACCAGCCATGCGGGCAACGGCTGCACGAACATGGGGGAGCTTCCCTCTCCAGCCACTCCTGCAGGTGCAGAACCTGAAACCACATGCAACGTACAGAGCCTGCAGCGATGATCCTGTGCCTCCTTGGGAGCAAAGGGCTGTAGAAAGGCAGATCCTATTACCATGATCATTTATTGATACAGAGACAGCCTCTCGAACATGCAACTTATTTTACGGCTCCATGTTTCACTGCTGCCCCATCTCTCTCCTCTTTCTTCTCTGCCCATACTGGATTTATCGGATCCCTCAGGACTTTGACACAGCAGCGATGTCTTGGGATTCTCCACTTTGCTCCAAATTTTTGTCTTAAGAGCTGCCCCTTCATCATCCTCTTCAAATACTTCTGTTCAACAGTTGTGTCACAATTTTCATTTCTTAACACAGGAAAAGAAATATTCCTCCCCAAAACAGCATTTGCCCTAATTACCAGTTTGTCCTTCAAGTGTTTTAATGCATTTCCCTTTGCTGGCTGGTGGTCACTTCCCACAGGTGCACAGCAGCAATTCAACTCTCACTACTTTTTGGTTCAACTTCATTTTCTCACATTTCAAACCTTAATGCCACAAAGGGAGCCAAAAATAACCCCTCTGCCATTCCACTCTCACTCTTAGCGATTCCTCTTTTCAAGGCATCCTGTAGTGAAGTGTTTATTATTAGCTGTAAGTCATAAGATTGGAGACACACACAGTCTACAAGACTGTTCACCAACTACCTGCAAATAAAATAATTTCCATCCTTCAGTCTCTAGAAGGAGACACTCCAAAGATAAACTCCCACCATTAAAAAGCTTGCTCGTTTGTAGTCTCCTACCTATTTTAATTCACAGACATCGCAACTGGCAACGCTTGGCTTGTAGCTACCAACATGAAGACTTCAGCTCCACAGACTCCCACTCTTCACAAAGAGGTCTGAGATAAAAAGAGTCTAATCCACGGCCTGTTCAAGGCATAAATCCAAGAAGATTTGCATCAGGTTGTTCAAAGAAGGGTGTCAGCTGCCTCTTTGCGACACCCGCAAGGCCCATAGCAAGCTTTACATGGGATCAGTTAATAGCTTGTGCTCCTAGCTGAACACATATGGGGAGTTGGATGATGCCTGCAAGGTTCAGAACCTGGGTCCTGCAAACCCGGGATGTAAACCATGCTATTTGGTCAGCATTAATTGCATTAGTTCCCTCCTAGCCAGCACCAGGCAAAGAGAAGAATACATCTAACATTTCAATATTCAGAGATGGACAGTGACCATTTGGTAAAAACACTTTGTAAGCACAGTCAACATGTAGCTAAAAGCTACAGTTTACATGTAACAGGAGGGCAGTGAAGATGACAACTTCTGGGTCATTAGTAGGGAGATGAGTCCATCTCATGTCAGCACCCACAACCCATGGTCCTGCCAGGCAGAAGCTTTATTTGCCTGCTGAAGAACAACTGGATTTTATTGAGCTCCCACTGCAAAATATCAGGCTCCTCCAGCATTTTGGGGAAAGCACCAGATTTCATGTTCTACCACTTCCCAGACTTCAGGCAGGTCATATCACAAAGCAGGAGGTAAGCCTTGATAATCAGCAGAGAGAAATGCAGTTGAGGAAGGCATTTCTATCACCTCCTCTCCCGGCATACAGCCAAACTTTGCATATGAAATTAGAAAACATGAGACTTATTTTACCTGCAGTAAAGCAAACTCTCCCACCCATCATGTGCTTCCCTGCATGTGAAGCAGGTCTTGGCTACTTGTGAGAGCATCTGCTCTGGGCAATACAACATTTTGAGAAATATGAAACTTTCCCCTGGGCTTCAGCATCTTATCATGATTCTTTCTTGCTGGTAGAAGCCTGCCCAGCTATTTGGTGCCTTCCACTGTAATAACAAGGGAAGCAGCTCACTTTGCATGGCGTTCAAAGATCTAGGGCCAAAAGGGATGGTTAAATCACCTTGCCTGACTTTTAAAATGCCTCTGATCTGGGAAGTCTCAGCCAGTTATCCCTACACTGTGGCAATCCACATTCAGGTAAAGCATCTTTTCCAAGAAAAGGGAAAGGACACAACCTTGTCCTGAAGGTGGCAGGTGGAAGAGCCACTCCTTTCTTTGGCAGCTTCTCTTGAAGCCCATACGATGCTATAGCTTATTTCCAGTTGTTGGTTCCTGCCGTCACTCACTTCCAAAGAGCATTTTGTACTCGATATGTTTAAAGGGTGCAAACACTTGTGCCCTACGATTGAGGACACTTATCAAATCTTTTTGATAAACCACCACGTTAACGTGGCATGTTCTTCCTACCCCCACCCCATCACTGCCTTTTTAAGATGCTTCCAAATGCCCACACTGGACCATGTGAACCAGGGCAACACAGAGGGGACCCCATCCCTCACCTGACACACAAGTCCAAGAACCAGCATCCTTCTAAATGCCACTGGTTTCCCAGAGATAAACCCATTTTATGGATAAACCCTGTATTTTCCCCACACAGATGTACAGAGCACACATCCGCACACCCTGCAACCCGTCTTTGCTCAGAAGGGCTCATACTTAATAAAAACAGATGACAATCACTACTCGGACCTCACCAGCCTTCAGACTTTGAGTCAGCTGTCATCAAGCCAGCAGAAAATTTATACATATTTCCAAATGACTAATGGAAATACTGGGTGCAGAGACCGCAAAAAGCAACACTTCTGCCAGATGATGATTCCTCATTGACAGCTATTAAGCTATCAGTTAGCCATTTCAGAGATGTAATTTTTAACCAGTGCATTGTGCAATACTAACCCTTCACTAAATCAAATTTACATGACAAAAAAAAAAGACATTCCCTTTTGCTCATTCTTAGTTAAAAGAATCACAAATCAGGCTTTTCATCATTCTGCTCAACACCAACAGCAGTCAAACTGGCTTCACCCAAGTTACCTCTCTTGCCTTTATTTTTAAATAGTGGTGTTTTATTAGCACTTTTCCAGTCCTTTGGAATTTATCCAGTATTCAGAAAAGATTTAAATCAAAACACAGCAGGCTAACAATCTCTTCAGCTGATTATTTTAGGATTCCTAGGTGCAAATTACCTACAACTGCTGATTTTAAGTGTTTTTGCTAGATATCTAATATTCTCTCATCACCGTTGGGCTGGAAAGCAGCTCATCATTCCCATATGACACAAGTGTGTCACCTAACTCCTTCCCTAATACACTTCATAAACTGATGCTTATATTTGTGTCCTTCTCTTTTCTCCACCGTCCTTTAAAAATTTCTGCCTGAAGAACTTCTTCGCCCTCTAATCAGGGTTGGCCTTTACCCAAAGTTACAATAACCAAATAGCCAAGTTTTGATATCTGCCTAAATCTTCCAACTCACATTTCCATTCCTCCCCAGCTTTAGCAGAGCTGCTCTTCCAAATACCCCAGGCTTTAGCTGGCCCTATGTGCCCATATTAAATGCAACTGAGCCACAGCTAGCCATCCCCTGGCAACCCTTAAAAGTCAACAAAATGACCCAACAGCTTCTCCTCTTCCCGGGAACTAATACTGACTTATTTTCCCTGGGGATTGACCAGAATACTAAAGATCTCCTTATCTTTCATTTAAGGCTTAGAGGATGGTCACGTTACCAGTCAAGTGCTTCTTTGGCACAAATAACTGTCTCTTTTTGAGGAGTTAAAAAGAGGTCAGTGCTGGAACAAAGCAAGTTTGATCTCTCGAGCTATTCGCTGCCAGCTGAGCTGTAGCTGCTCCTATTCCCACTTACTGGCTGCCGCGAGCCAGCCCTAGGGTGCCCGTGCAAGGCAAACTGCTAGCATCGGAATCAGCAAGAAAAGCAGCCCATACGACAGCCCGTCCTCATATCTCTGACAATTGGGAAGCTGCCAGGTCATACAGTCTGATTTTCTGCATGACACAAGTGGACAACTTCATCCAGGTAACGAGCATTCATCTTGTTTGGTGGTTACGTTCACCATTTTCCTTGGTATTTCTTTGTACTGAAGCATACGCGGCGGTCAGGTCAGCTCCGAGGTGAGGACGAAGTTACAGTGCCTTGGTCCGAGCATGGCACGTACGAGCACTTTTTGCTTCCCGCTTGGCCAAGATTTAAGCTTAGATGTCCTTGAAGTCTGGCAAGGCACCGCTGTGCAGCCCTGCTTCCACCTCACTACTCCTTCAAGACATTTAATGCCAGAATGCAAAAAGCTAAGTCATGAAATGTCACCGAGTAGCTGAAGGTTTTTATTAGCAATAAAGCATGTTTTAAAACCAATAGAGTTTCAATTCTCCAAGTAGTCTAAAAAAGGATCTCATAATAAAATTTTACAGCAAAAAGTTCTGAACATAAAAACGTCATTAAAGTATACTCAGTACCCGAGATCCACTGATATTTTTCAAAAGCTGTTTGGAATCCATTTGCTCATAGCAACCCTTGAGGTAATTGTATAAAAACATGATTTTTAAGAGCCGGAGCTTCTGTGTCCCTGCTGCTTATTCCTTATTGAAGTCCTAATCCTGGTTCAGTCATAGCTGGTTACTATGGAAATGGTTAAATCAGAGCCCTAACAGCGTGACTTCCCATAAGAAACAAACACAAGGAACAAAAACTGCCTCTGAAAATTAAACACCTTGGTTTATGTCCATGCCTCCAAAAAAAAACCCCTCACATTTCCAAAAGGAAAGATATTTAAGACCCTTTTTTTTATATAGTAAACAAGCAAAAATATTTCTTCCCTTCAAATAACTCAAAATAACCCCTAAGTGGCTGTGGTTTGCAGGTTTAAATATATCTATTATCACGATTTCAGAACCTGCATGTTTGTGTCGCAAACACCTCTGTTAAACAGCAAAGACTGGGGAATGTTTCTAGCAGCAAGTTGCTGTCACCTGGTGAAATTAGTGACACAAATATTCCCCCGAGATCAGAACTACAAACTTTTTATTGAAGAGACAGCATATGTGAAAACACATAAGCTTCAATTAGATGGAGAAAGCTTGAGGGGGAAGAAGTAGGCATTTCTGAGCGGGAAGAACAAGACATTTCAAAGCCAAAACACTTTTTCAGGCAATGAAGAGCTAGAAAAGCCATGAATAAGCTTCTCCATCCCAATACAGTAGAAATGTCACTAACTCCTTTCCATGTAGGACATTGTCAAAGCAAAATCTAAGCTATGTAGAACAAGAGCATTGGGGGAAGCTGTCTGAACCCCTGCGCACACATAGGCTACCAGTTCCCTCTAATAGTTTTGCATGACAGGCTACCAAAGAACACCATTTCACACCAAACTTCCTTGGCATCACCCATTTTGGACCAATTCTTACCATTCTTCTCTGGGCTCTGAATAGGTTTAAGAGTACTTTTCATCCTCCATCCTCACCCCAGGATTTCTCACTACACCGATCCAATCAGGTCAGTGCCATTCACATCAGCACAAGATGCTGCTCCAACATCGTTACCAATTTTGTTAACGATGGACATGCGCCTACATTGGCATTGCCTGCATTAGGTGGTTATTAGACATGCTCTGCCACCGCCCTCAAATCTGGTGTGAATGACGAGCCGTCTCCCAATCCCCGTGCCAAGCATCTCCCGTAATCCTCCCTATTAATGCAAAATGCTAATGTGAGGCTTTCCTTCGTGTGAACTCACCCTCCGCAGTCAAGCCACAGCCCTGGCTGGCGAGACATGGCACGCTGCTGAGAAATAAGGCTGCAACCCATCGGTGGGAGGCAGCCGGGAGCCCCACCGCGCTGGCAGAGAAAGGCTTGCACATTGAGGGAGAATGGATGGAGCTGCCAATTTGCGAAAGCATCCGATAATTAACATTTGAGAGATAAAGTGGTGCTTTTCTGAGGTCTAAGTCTAACATCGTTTCCCCAAAGGAAATCTGCACAGCCAGACCCACTGCCTTAAATGGAGCAAATGCCCATTAGGGACTACTTAACTCCCAGTCTGCAAAGATGCAGGAGGACCATCCATCCTTGAAGTGGCAGGGCAAATGTGTTTGAAGATGGGCAGGAAAAAGCATCACTCCCAAACACCCACTAATACAAGTACCGGTATCAGCAATGGAAAGTTTTACAGGTTTTGTAGGCTGCGTTCAAAGCACTGACACGTTTGAGAAGATACAGCCAGCCCTTCTGAAAAAGCAGTGCTGGCAGCAGGCAGAGCAGACCATTACAGCTTGTTCTACCAATGACAAAACTTCTTTATTTGAATCTGACAGGTTAATGTGCTTGCAAGAGTCATCCCATCCTCTAATAAAAGCTGTTGATTTACAGGACACAACACTCAGGAATCAGCTGAATCTCTACCAAAAAAGGGGTTTTAACTTGAGAATTAATTCTGTTTGTGCCAGAGAAACGGTGTGCCTGTTTTAACCCCCATCACATCTTCACTAAGTCACATTATTCTTCTCTACCATCCAGGAAAAAAACAACAAAAAACTTTAAAAAAGCCACCTGTTAGTCATATTCAAGCCAAGAAGCCACCACTGCAGACAGGGACACTGTTCCAGATATCTTCTTGTTCTCCTCTGGGATGGGAGGGAAGAGAGGGCCAGGCTAGCTTGGTTGGATTTTAGAGGCATTTCAGTGCATTAATGTGTCACTTCTGTTACTCTCGAATAAAAGCAGAAACAAAACCAAATGCTACACATGGCCAGTTTCATTTCTCCAAGGAAGAAAAAAAAAAGGGGGGGCAGGGGGGGAACAAGAAAAGACTACAACCAGGTTTGTGTTTACACACCAAGACCTTGTTGAAAGGTTAAAGGTTTGCTGCAGCCAAGAAGCTCCACACATGAATCCTCCCAATCCCATATTTATTTAAAAAAAAAGTTAGACCAACTACTGAGAGTTTCACAAATGTAAATCACAGCTTTGCACGCGCTAATTAAGTGGTGCCACTTGGGCGCAAGACAAACCTAACTCTGCATTTTTGGAGCTGATGATTAACCTATTTTCTGGAGGTCTTTTTCCTCTTCATAAATTAAACAAAAAAGGCCGTTGAAAAGCAACGCCAGCCAGCGATGCAGCAACACGGCCACTGCTCCCAAGCTACCCTGCCATGGATTTTCCTTTGCTTTTTTTGCATTCAACCTTGTTCTCCCAGGCAGAAGGATGCTGGGGAAACTTGTATACTGATGGAGATCACCAGGACCATCCCATCTTCATTAGTATTATAAATTATTTGCTTGGACCCTATGAGAGAACTAAACTTGAAAAGAAAATTCCTCTATAACCAACAGCAACCTTATGTTCGTGTAGCAAGAGGATGGCCCAGCAACAGACCACCATTCATTCAGGCTTTTTACAACACACATTATTTCAGCAACGAGATTTTAATTTCCCCATCTGTGAAATTGGGATGGTTCAAAGCCACCCAAGAGGGATGCTGTGAGGCTAAATGAACACACAGGCTTGGCAAATAACTCAATTTCATAAACAGTGCAACCCAGGTATTTACAGTCCAGCATCGAAGCAATTGGGCATTGCAGGGAGACACAGCATTAATAACTGCAGTTTCTCTTTTCTGTGATTCACACAAGGTCACAGCCAACAGGGACTCTCAAGACACACAAACTGGCCAAGAATAAAATGCTTAATTGAAAAACAAAATAGCTCCTTGCAGAAATAGACACAAAGCCTCCTTTGAACCCTTCCTTCTCCATATGCCACAATCCTCCACTGGGCTGTGGTGGATCATAGAATCATTTAGGTTGGAAAAGACCTTTAGGATCATCCAGTCCAACCGTTAACCTAACACTGCCAGATCCACCACTAAACCATGTCCCTAAGCACCACATCTACCCGTCTTTTAAATATACCCCCAGGGATGGTGACTCAATCCCTTCCCTGGGCAGCCTGTTCCAGTGCTTGACAGCCCTTTCAGTGAAGAAGTTTTTCCTCATCTCCACTCTAAACCTCCCTGGGCACAAGTTGAGGCCATTTTCTGTCATCCTATCACTTGTTACTTGGGAGAAGAGATGGACACCCACCTCACTAGAACCTCCTTTCTGGTAGTTGTAGAGAGCAATAAGGTCTCCCCTCAGCCTCCTTTTCTCCAGAATAAACAACCCCAGTTCCCTCAGCCGCTCCTCACAGGACTTGTGCTCTAGACCCTTCAACAGCTTCGTTGCCCTTCTCTGGACACGCTCCAGCACCTCAATGTCTTTGAGGGGCCCAAAACCGAACACAGTATTCAAGGTGCAGCCTCACCAGTACCGAGTACAGGGAGACGATCGCTGCCCTAGTCCTGCTGGCCACGCAATTTCCCACACAAAACTATTTCTCTCCTTCTGATGGCAGGAGAGGGGCAGTGCCGAGCCACCTACAGCCACCGCAAAGCATCTGCTGAGCCTCAGCTAACATTTCAAGATTGGGTTGAAAACTCAGTTCAGGGACCCATTTTGTTTTGATAGGCAACAAATATTTTCACTCAAACTTTGTCTCTTTAGCTCATTGAACCGGGCAATAACCAAGGTCTCTGCACAGTGCTAGGACCCCAAGTCCTGACCTCCTTCAGGCTTGTTCTACAGCAGAACAGCATAATACTCACTTTTGCAAAGAGATCAAAACATACAGATGATGGTATAAAGTACTCAAAAGCCAAGCTTTGCATTCTTTTTTTCAAAAAGCACAAAATACAAGTGGTCCCCTATATTTGTGTCTCTTTTTTAATTATATTATTATTATAACAACCTTTATGAATGTTTAATTGTTCATTTAGACATCACATGAGATGCCGAAACCCCTGCAGTATAGTAGCAGCACACCAACAATTCAGATGGAGCCAGCAGCGAATATGGCCCCAAGCAAACAGCATGGAAATTTAGCAGAAGTACCCGACGTGGAAAATGGGCAAAACGAAGCAGACGGCTAACGGGACAGAACATTAAGGGCTCTTCAACAAGAGGTCAGCAAGAACCTCAACTACTTGTCTCATTGGGAAACTGCCTGAATTCCCCAGCACCGCAGGGAAAAATGCGGCAGGTGCCTCCAGGGAAGAGCATCGTGGTCTGAATGCTCACACGGTGATGTCCCCATCGGTAAGAGAAGCAGCAGTGCCTCACTGCATGGAGTGGGATGAGCTCAGGTATATCCACAAGGATGTACACTGCAGCCCCAATGAGCAAGTTTTCCTGTAGTTGTGTCTTCTTTCCACCTCTCTGCAACAGCTCTAAGGCAGGAAGGAGAATAACATTGTTTTGGGTCAGAGGGAAAAAAGTCCTGCACGTTCCCTCAAAAAAAGGGAAAAATGCAGCTTTTGCCAGCCTTGTCTCCAAATTCCTCGCACAGCCACAACCGACCAGAAGTTAGATGGGAATGGAGAAAGGCTCCTCTTCCACCTGTATCAAAGTGTGAGACTGCAGGAGGGAATGAGCACACAGGGATTCCCAAAACCAAGCACAGCCTGATTAACACTCAAATCGTGTGGAACAAAATGTTTTACCCATCCATCTGCTCTACAACTGTGCTGAGTAATCCCAACCACACAACACTTGATGCATTTTGCCGACGAGATCAATTATGTCATTCTCTCACCGCTGTCTTTCGGAGAGGCAAAAGTCTGAGATTGAAAAGCTTTTGTGTCACTATTACTAATTGCTGCTGGTTTCAGAACAGGAGGGACTCCCCCAGCTTCCCCAGGTCTCGGCAGCTCTGCAGATCCCTGACAGACTCATAGCAGGTTGTCAGCCTCTGTGCTGCTCTTTATCCATCTGCAACCGATGGCAAGACCGGCCGTCCCTCGAGAGCTGGGGGTCCAGAGCCATGTCAGAGCAATGCAGGCGGATGCACTGAAAAAAAACAAGTTTGGGGGAGTCCAGCATCTCCCAAGGATGAGCAGGAGCACTGCACTGCAGAGAGCACTTGCTGGAAAACCTGTCTCGAGTGCCTTTCAAATTCATTAAATCAATTATCCCAGATGCCTCTGTGCCAGCTCTATGTGTTGTTAGTCAAAATAATCCCACCACACTCCATTATTTATACCTAGGCACTGGCTGTCACAGGCTTAAAAATAAATATATCTCACCTAGCTTCCCAACCTGTCAGCCCCAGCCCTGGCTCAGTGAGAAGCCTTTCAGGTTGGCCTCTCTGGCACTGCCATCCTACAGCCTGTCCCCTGTCCCATCCAAGGTGGCCATGCCAGAGCCCCCCTGCATCCCCATCCTCCGTCCATCCCCACCAGCCACACCTTCCCATCACCAGCGCTTACCTCGCCCCATGGGAAACCGCTTCAAGGACTTACCCTCCCACAAAAATTAAACCAAACCAACCAAACAAAAGGGGAAAAAATAAAAATAAAAGTCAGTTAGCTTCCTGAACCAGTTCACGGCAGGGTCAAACGCATGCCAGAACAGGCAGCTACAGGCAGGATGCGGCCACAGTAGGATCCACTTGGACGGCTGTAAAAGGTTGTTAAGCTCCAGCCTACAGCCACAGTTTCACAAATGCACAAAAGCCAGCGTTTAAACAAAGGTCCGTCCGTCCTCCTCCCCACCCCTCCTGTTCGCAAGATCTCCCTGTGAACCAGATCCAGGAATCAAAGCAGGCAGAAACCAAGCGTTTCCTTTTTCCTGCTGGGTTAGTTTTAACCTGACTCAGTTTGTTTTAACCTCAGCTTACCGGAGGGAGGGCAGAGACAGCAGCAAAAGCCAGGCCACTTTCTTCCCCAGTAGCATTGCCAGTCTGCATGGCAGCATCTTGGGAACTACAGTCAAAGCAAAATACTTGTATTTATTTGGCTCCCTTGCATAAAACCTGTCAAATAGTGCATGAAGGAGACAGCTGTGACTGTCACTGTTTCCAGTGATTATGGCAAGGAGCTCTGAATAAGCAGACACGAATTTGAGTCTTGACTATAACCACCAACTCTGCACATCCTTGAAGAGAAATAGACCCACCTTCCTACAAAAACAAGCATAGCTCCTTATTTCACAGGACTGTCAGCAGCTATGCACAGACAAAACACTATTCACCTGCAAGCTTTTACTTCCCACCTTTGTGTTGTGTACAGCACCCTTTTAAGTAATTATATATTGGCACTCCTCTACTCCCAGACTTTATTTCCCAGCCTCTCCTAACCACACAGTCACAAAAGGTTTTCAGAGTTTAAGAAAAAAACAAAACAAAACAAAACCATATTTCACACTGGCCGCAAGACAAACAAAATGAGTGTTCAAGAATATATTGCTTTTCAGGTTTTAGTATCGACAGTTTTCCCTGCGGATACCAATCAAGCAACACAACGCCGGAGCCTGCCTGGCCAAGGACCTTGCTGCAGGCACCAAAAAACAGCCGAGATCTCCAGCAAACTCCTGATGTGAATTAACACCCAAGCCCCGTTGACCCCATCTTCCCCATCGCTCCAGGGACACGCAAGCCACATCACTCCAGGGATGCCCGAACCCCATCACCCCAGACCCTGGGGTACACCAACACAGCTCTGGAAAACCCTCTTGTCTCAAAGACAACAACGTTCTTGGGGTGGCATCATAGAGAAGCGCCTCAAGGAACATTTCCCAAGGTTAAATGACCAACCACTCCTGGCCACCCACTGCGCATCTATTTGTATGTCGCTGGTGGAAGCACAATCATTTTGTCTGCAGGCTTCCATCTCCAGCCATCTGAGCACCGCTGCGATAGTTTATTACTTTCCTAATAAAGCTCGAATAGAAATGAAGCCTTTGTAGCCCTAAGTGTGCATTTTATTCTCGCTGTAATAACTTTACTAGGCTCTGTTTCCACAGCAACTGTTTTCTCAGCCGCTTGGTACTTTGCTTTCAAGAACACAAGGCTGCCTTGCTCCACCAAAATAAAAACTAAGCAGAAAACACACATCCGAGGACAGCAGCGAGCCAAGCTGCAGGGCCACACACTGGTCTTCCGCCAGAGAGATGGTTCAGTTGCTTCGGTCGGAGCCCACCGGCCTTTGCAGATTAACCAATTCTTCAGGACAGCCAGGAAAACAGACAGAAAGGTTCCTCATCCACAGCGACGGCAGGAAAACACGACGCAGAGCTACGCTTGCAAAGGAAACGAGCAGCACCATGGCCTTCCTCCCCCTCCTACCTCTCTTGCCAGCACAAGCAGGCATGGAGGAGCAGGGAGGCGATCTGGCTGCAAAGCGAAAGCAATGTTAAACAAAAGGTTGGGCTGCGGCCAAAGCCATTTTTTCCGACATGATGCACGACACAGCCACGAAAGTGCCGGAGCAGGGACGCAAAGCAAAGGAGCAGGTGTGAGACCCTTCCTCCCCGCACAAACACAACTAAAGGTCGTACAGCCTCGGAGGGAAGGCTCCTGCTTTTTTGCCTCGTTCGAGGCTTTTTGGCCAAGAGAGCAGGAGAGAATCAGCTATGCAGCTATTATGCTTGTTAAGATTATTGCATTACGAGGGCTCGGTGCGGAGAAAGACATCTCCCCAGCTCAGGTGAGCCTGCACATCAGCACAGCAGCCAAGCAGGGGCTGAGCCATGCCGCTCCAGCATCTCCCCCACCTCCCGCACGATGATTTCCACCTTGGTTTTGCTGATGGATACTTCTGGAAAATGAGCAGCATCCCCCTGAGCCACCAGATATTCTGTTATAAAAAGAGAGGAATACCTAGGCCTTTTACTGGGAAATTACCTAGTATTGGATCCTGTTATTTAGCTACAGCAATCAAACACTGTCCCAGAATTTAATAGTGGCAAAGCCGAGTGCAAAAGGAAAAAGCAAGCCTGCACATCCAGAGCATGCCTGCACAGTAAGACTGTCTATGATTGTAAATGCTAAATACTACTTCCACAGCAAGGATTTTTTTCCATACAAGCGTTCCTCTCTAAGTTACAGAAAAAGTACTACACCACCCACCTTACAAGTGAAGAAACTGAGGGAAGGCTACAAGGAAGGAGAAGGTGGAATCTGAATGCAGGAACTCATATATATATACACACAGTTATATTATATGGATAATACTGAAATACATGCCTTCAACAAGCATTTCCACAGAAGCCAACAGCACAACCATCTGCTCTACTCCCTTGGAAATTCAAACACTAGACAAAGGATGCTTATTAAGCAGCTTTATACTTCGCCATGCCAGTTTCACAGTATTTCAAAGCAGAGATGTCATTGGTTTATTTATTATTCTCTCATTTTTTACACCTAGGTACAACTAAATATTTTTGGACAGCTCTCCTAAAGAGGATCTGACAGAGAGCCTGAGCAAGCAGAAACAAGGAATCCACTTTTTGCCTCTTTTCGGTGCCACCGATGCTTACCCTGGCACAAAATCCCCAGCAGTCCCAAGCAACCTGGATTTTTACAGCACAGGTGAGGATATAACCCAGGGCCAAAGACCAGTTTCTCCACAGACCCACACAAGCATTCCTGTTGTTTACCTCTGTGCTTTTTTTCACATGAAGCGATGGGAATAACCTGAAGCTGCCACATTTCAGGCACAAAGCCATCTACGTTCCAAGAGACACAGGACAAGCTGCATAAGCTCAAACAATCTGTGTTAGCTGCCAGAAACGGGTGAAATCTGGATATTTACAGAGTAGATTTTCTTATTTCAGCTTGTCCCTAATTTTTGGAAAACAATCTTCAGCCTTAGACGATTCACATAGTCTTCACCACCAGCCTGGACTACGCCTTCAAGCACTTTGCTGCCCTTCACTGCCTCCCAAGTTCAAGCTACTAAAGGTCACTTGATTTTTGTTTATTAACGATGTCCTTTGCAGCTCACCTAAATCCACTCAGGAATGCGTTTGCTGCTTAGATCAGCTTTGGATCCCCATTTCTGCACCACATTTGCAGCTTAAGGAGTGTGTCTGAAAGTTCACATATACACTACTTTTCCCTGTCGGCATTTGTATTTCAAATTACTTTCTTCCAGATGAAAATACATTACCCTTGAAATGTTCCTGCTTTACACTACACGATCTGAGGAGCAGGATGATTTGCATTTGCTGTATTCATGGAACTAAGGACATCAGGAAAACAAATGTGGAGCCCTCGTTTAAAAAAAAAAAGATGCTGTGAGTTGTCAAAGGAAATACAACCAAATCTGAATAAAGGAAAAGCTTCAAAAACAGAATCTGAAAGGGAATCACACACACAGGTGGAAAATCTTCAAACTGACCTTTAACTACATTGTTCTTGTTCAACAAACATCTTGAATTTTACCACAATTTACAAAGCCAAAGAGCTCAGGACCATGCTGATGTTGCCTTCCCAGTAAAAACCATCACGCGTTTCCTTCAATAGGAGATGCCAAGTGAAATTCCTGCAGGAATTGTTGTAGGTTCAGGCCTGCCTTCCTATGGATTTGACTCCTGGGTATGTTCTTCAAGGTTTAATAAAGCAGGAGCTCCAACCAAAACATTTTCCACAGTTAAACTTCACAACAAATCTCCCTAATCAGTTTCCTGATAGATGGTAAGAGCTGAGCTCACACTGAATCTTTCAGTAGGGTGGCAAAAAAAATAAAACCTCCTTCTATATCCAACCTCTTTTCCTGAAGCTTGTAGGGGCCAGCAGCTAGGGAGGAGAGACAATCCCACCAGCCTTCCCTCCTTGGGAAAACAGGGTTTCTTTGTTAAAAAATAAAAAGCTGCCCACAATTTAAATAACCTAAAGTACAAGTAGTTATAGAGACAAGTTTATCCATTTGAAGGCTAAATAAGATTTCCCCAACGGAGAGCTTACACACCATCCACATCTCCTGTCACTACCACAACTCATCCCTCTGGCTCTGCATTAACTTTTGGAGCTCCTACTCATTCAGCACGAGCGTGCTGTCAGCGACGGATGAAAAGAGGCTTCGTGGCAGTTATTTCCATGGAGTCCATTTAAAAGCTCCAGCAAAAAGGCAACCTAGACAGCACAGCTGGGACTACTGAGCAGTAGATTAAAGGAGACAAGGTTTTAGCACTGTCTAGTTTGGGTTCAAAAGGAGTGCTTAATCTTTTTTTATGGGTACAGATGAAAAGAGAAAAATTATGTAAAAACCCTCTGTCCCTTACCATGGTGATGCAAAAGTAAGTCAAGATTAATGAGCATCAGGAAAATCAGATCTTATGAACTTTCTGCTGGTTTCTCCTAGGGAAGTTAACCCTCCAGTTACCAGATACACATGGGGCTCCCAAAGTTTATTAGATCACAGTAGTTTCATACTAAAAAAAGGAAAACATCCTGCATGCTCTTTTCAGAGATTTTGCCTCCAAGTGCCAACTTCTGCAGGGCTGCTCCGCTGGCAGTCTGACAAGGTGGCAACGGTGCCTGCTGGTGATGGCAAAAAGCAGTATGAAAGAGACGGTCTAAGTCAAGCTGGTTCTGCCCGAAGCATCTGCTTGTACTAGCCTTGGCCTAAGGAACAGCATCCCAAACATCCCAGGAGCTGCCCTGAGAGTTCAGAAGCACGTGTGGTGGGTGAGGGACAGGGAGGTGCTGGCCATGCTGGAGATGAAAGGATATCAGGGCTCAAACGGGACTGGCATTGAGGACTTCTGGTCCTTATCATGCCCATACTGCACCACAAGCTTCTCTCCCTTCCATTTAGTCAGTCCAATTTGCTTTACATCTCTCCCCACTGGTCATCCTTTCCCAGTCTGCCATGTCTCCTTGTCACTTCAAGCATGCTGGCCCATCCTTCCTGAACTGCTGAGCCTCAGACAGGACACAACAGCCCATCCATGAGCCAAACGGGACAGAAAAGGATTGCTACACCCGTCTTCCTAGCACAGAGCTGCTCTACTAAATGAGCCCAGCACTGCTGGCTGCCCTTCCATCTCCAACCTACCACCATCCAAATCCTCCCTGCACGTGGTGGACTTTGCTGCCTCTTCGTCTTTACAGGGGCCACAAGCTGTATTTTAGAAACGGGGGGGGAATCACCCTGAAACCCTAGAAACTGGCAGGGAAAGGACAGAGGTGGATCCAAAGTTCCTCTCAACACTTTAACTGCATTCAGCGTATGACAGCCTGGCCCAGCACGCCTTAAACCTCTCTGCTCGCAGTCTCACAAAGCCGAATTTGGGAAGTTTCCTCTGAACGCCCTCTTCTCTCCTGTTGTCCAAATTAACCCAGCAGCAACATGCAACAGCCCTGTCATACCACTGGCAGCCATGAAGTACTTCCTCTCATTTCAATAGCAGCTACACACAAGATTATTTCAACAGCTGGATCAAAGGAGCAGACCCAGGTTACAAGCAGCGTCCGAGACAACAGTTCCTCTACTCGGATATCTATTGCTAAAAATAAGTAGCTGTGGGAAAAGTACTTAGCTCCTTGCAAGAAAGATAATGTACGTGCTTCTTTATTTCACTACTTCTTTGCTTCTCTGGTGCTAGCCAGAGGAAAAACCTATCAAATCCTTTACTAAATATACGTACACATTTTTAACTAAAAAAAAATTCCTCCCTAAGCCAAAAGCATTTGTGGATGACACACACACTATATTGAGATACCTAAACCAACTAAAGGGCCTGTGACCTTCCCCTTTCCCACCCTTTTTTACCAGCACAGTTTTCCTCATCACAGATGGATCCCCAAATCAGCTTAGCTTTGCAGAGACCTCAATATTTTTAAGATGCAAGCTCCAATTTACAAGGTGCTTACAGACACATCGCAGGACATGCCTGCTGGAAGAACTGACACTACATAGTGATTTTAACAGAGTTCGAAGGTAAACTTCAGTGCATGCTGCACCCAAGCAAAGACTTCGTCTAACTCCAGACCAGGCAAATGTGAATGCATCAGAGAACCGGTTTCAAGGGCAACCTACAGACAAGTATTTCATAAATACAAGTAACTACAGTTAATTATCAACTTGCTCAGCAGAAAGCTGTGGTTGTGGAAATACGGCTTCTTGTGTATGAAGGAGAGGACGTGCAACAGAATTTGAGTTTTCAGATAGGCAGGGACAACAGCTTCCCTTAGACTGGCCAGCAGTGATCAACAGAGCTATCTCGTGACTTCTTATCTAGGACAAGGACTTGCTTTCTGCTCCAAACAGCATTCTGGACTGAACCCTCCATTAAGCAAAGCTCCCCAAAAAGCTTCAGTCCGATCTATAGCACAACAACTTTTTAGTCAAGGTGGTACAAGTGCTTTCAGCTTTTCATGGGAAGCGCCATGCCGCTGCACTCATTTTTTAATCCAGAAAATTGCAAAGTGCTATTGAAACTCAGCCCATAAGGTTTCCATCCTGAAAACACCCATAGTTTTGCATATCTCACTGCTGGTCAAACTGCTCCAGCTTGCTCCAGCAAGCGTTTGCAGGACCTCAGTGTGTGCAAACATGGAGTCACCTCCAGCCAGGTAGCTTTAAGCAGATTCAGGAGACCTTGCTCTCCCATTTCACTTCAAAACGTATAGTTAGGTGACAGTCAGGAACAGTTAAACTAAAGACACTAAATACAATCATGCTAAGCTAAAGCTTAAACTGGGCAAAAGTTTTTCTTCAGCTAAAAAAAAAAGAGTCTTCCTGAGAAATGCAAACAGAACATTTTAATCTGATTTTCAGCCATTAGGGAAGGAAAAAAAAAAGACATAGCAGATAATCGGGGCGATACTGTAAGGATAAAGCCTCAGCACCATCATTAGCATCAGCACAACGAGCCTTGGGCAACGAGAGTGTTATGGATCCATTCAACACTCATGCAGTTTTTACTGCCCGTACTCAGTCATTTGAAAAATAAAAGCCATATGAAGAATCCTGTTCTTCAGCTCTTAACCCCACAAACTCCTTCCTTTAGGAGAGGTCTGCAATACATGGTACAGTGTATTTAGGAAAAGGCTGTCCCTGCTCTCCCCTGCTGCAGGACCTCAGAAGCTGGAACCTAGTTTGCTATTTAAAAAAGAAAAAAACATGAGTTTGAACTTGAAAAGACCTACGTCACTGCGTGACCTTTCACAAGGCTCCCTGCAAAAACTTGGTGGGGTTTTCCTGTTAATTGAACATGGCAGTGAAAACATGAGCTAAGTGCCAGTTATATAAGTGACCAGCTTTAGAAAGACTTTTTCTAAATGTCATAAGCTGGCAGAAAATGTGCACAGCCCTGTTAAAGACTACAGTACTTCCCTGTGCGTTTCCTCTCCTCCAGCACAGCAGAAAGCTTACCTTCAAGGCTGTTCCCACCACGTCTTCACTTGGCTCTCCAATGGCTTCTAGATAACAGGATACTGTGGGTGTTTTGGGGGATTCACTTTCCTTGGTTTAAAATTTTTTGGGGGGTATAAAGGAGGGAGACATGATCTTTCCATTTGCAGGACTCACTAACAGTAACAACGCTCATACAAAGCAAGAAAAGGCTCTGCTACCCATCCTGGTTGAACCTGCACACATCAGACCTGTCCCAAGGACATAAAAACAGTCTCAAATAATAACCTGATGCCCTTGTTGCTCAGAAGCACCAAGCACAGCCTTAGCAGGTCAGACTGAAAGATGGGGTTTGGACATTTCAGCTACACACTGGCAATTCAAAGGCGAGCAGCCCTTTAGCTCTCCAGCCACGACAGAGCAGGCTGTGCCACAGCCCTCAGGGCTTGTAAGCTTAGTAAGCAACTGCTGCAAGATATTTTGATTTTTTTTTCAGGGGGGAGGGAGGGGGGAGAGAGGAAAGCTTGCAAACCAAGATTACAGTTACACAATTCAAAACTATTTTTCTTCCCAGAACAGGAAGCAATATTCAGTATGCCAACAAGTCAGTCCACAATTTGATTGCTTGCTGCTGAAAGACAATTTTATTTAACTTTAGGAGGGAAATGGCCTCTTTGATACCATACCCGATTCTCTACATTGCAAATTCTGCTGATGCCAAGGCCATACGTTGATATTAGGAATCCAACATCAGCCTGCATACTATTTAAAATATCTGTATAAGCAAGTGGTGACTGACATTTCTCAAATGTAAATTATGCCCAGAACTCAAACACACACACACTTTTTATTGAGTAAAAACCCCATTTGCTGGTAATCAGTAAAAGGTGATGCAACAGGTCAGGTAAGCACAGCAGAAAGCACAACATCATCTGTTGAGTTTGTTACACCTGGGTATTACCTCACTCGTTTCCCTCCCTGATTGGGAAAAGATGAGCATCACCTTCCCATGAAAATTGAGCACATGGTGCAATTTGCAGAGCAGCACTGAACTGAAGGAGGTTCCTTGTTGGATCTTAAGCATAGAGAAATGCAGCAGAAAGTGCAGCACCTTCTCTCCTGCAAACCCCAGTAGCGGCTTTTCACAGCAGCAGGTGAGGATCAGCAGGGCCCCTCTTCTTCTCTATCCCCCACACACCCTCTGCCAGGGTTTGGGCTGTTGCAAGCACCACAGAAGACTTGGGAAAGACTTGACTAGTTAGATGACAGCATCTGCAGGTGAGATCACTCACCAGGAAATCCAACAACGGCTGGCAGAAGGGTTGTAAAATCACACCTAACTGAGCAATGAGACAACAGGTGAAATTCAGAGCCTGATGTAAAGCAACACACATGGCAGGGGGGGCAGGTGGAATAATTCTGGCTACACATGCACAGGGAATGGGCTTCTGATGAGCTCTGCCACTGCAGAAAGGTCTCAGTTGAGACTGACAGGACTGGAATAAGTAGATGAGCTTTGACAGCTGAAGACAGGCTTGCATGGCCAGTGAGAATATAGAAGAAAAAATGCAAGAGGAAATTGTGTGCCAGCACTGTAAGCCCACAAGTGCCCCGCACTCTGAGCCAGGCACACAGTCCTGGATCCCCTCTCGGCAAAAGGGCATCCCAACACTCAGGAAAGTACCAGGGAAAGTCAGTGAGATGATTCAGAGAGATTTGTATACAACAATAGGCTTCACAGACCACAGCTTGAATCTGGAAGAGATATCGAGCACGCTATAAAACCATAAACATGAAAACAGAACGATTATTTTGTGTTTCTCACAAGGGCTGTGAGAGAGAGCACCCAAGGCAACTTCCATTTAATGGGTTTAAAACAAAAAGAGGTAGTTTTGTCATTAAACAGTAGAACTCTGTCTCAGGATGTTGCAAAAGCAAAGAGTAAAACCGGATTTAGAAAGGCTTGGACAGACTCAGCAGGACAGGTCTACCAGGAGCCATCATGTGCTACTGAGCATTACCCTCAAAGGTGCAATACTGGTACTGAGCATGAGATACTACTCATGGGAAAGAAGTAAGAACAGCTTGAGTCCTCACAGGGACCAAGTCAGAAAACCTCACCCCAAAATTTAAAAAAAAAAAAAACACAGCAGTAAAGCAGATGAGAACACCACCCCATGTGCTACACCCTCCACAACCACTCCATCTTACTCCCTCTAAATTTGCTAGACAGGACAGAAAAGAAAGGAAAGAGTTTTTCCTTTGAAAAGAGCTCTTTTTGGTAAGGCTGGGCACAGGGCTGTATCCCACCTTCCCCTTTCAGAAAGCTCAGCTGTCCAATAATAACAAACATCACAAGGGAAGAGACACAGCAGAACATGCTTGGCCTGCCCACCAAAGTCACAGCTCCTATCAATAACCCCAAGCGAAGGTCCTTCAGTGGAGGGACAAGACATCTTCCCACATTACTGGGCCAAACTAACCCGGATCAACAAATTTGGGATGACATGGCAGAGGGGAGCAGCTCTAGCGCTGACTTACTAGCCCAAAAGAGGACAATTAAGCAATGCCAGGACATGCCGAGACACACTGGAACGCAGCCGCCTTCCTCAGTAGGCACTGCCGAGTTATTAATTGCCAAGCTTCTCAAGTTTAATCCATCCTCCTTTCACCCTCAATTAAAAAAAATAAAAAACCACTCTATTTTAATATTCTGAGCTCAGCATTTGTCGGGGCAACAAGGACAGCCAGGTAAAATAATAGAGGTTTTTTGGCGAAGATTCAACCCATCACAAAACTTTTCAGATAAGCTCCCTAAGAATTGATCCCGGATATTTTGCTGGCAGCAGCACCTTCCGAGACACAAGATTTACAATAACCACAGTGAATTCCTCCAGGGCTGAGCAAGCAGCCTGCCACACCATCCACAGTGCACATACCCGAGAAGAAAAATCCCAATTTACAGACCCGCTTGGCCCTGGCTTTGATCAGGCAACACAACCGGTTCCTCAGTATCCTCAAGCCTGCTCTAAAGGCAGTCAGGTCTCGACGTCTCTATGGAAGAGAAGTTTAAGGCCCAGAAAGCACCAGAGAAACGTAACATATTGTTAATTAACCCCGGAGTGAATCTCTGTTTTCATCCTCACTACCAAACCCAGGTCACAGCCTGGATTTCAAGTGTGATGCATACACAACGAACTTGGGGAGATAAGGTGGAAAAATCAAGAGACTTAATCGCACAAGGGGGGGGGCATTTAGCAAAGACCAGGGCAGCACGGCAAAGGCAGAACAGAAAAGCAAGAGGAAGCCCAAGGCCAGACAGGCCACAGGGTCTTACAGAGCCAGCACGGACTCTGCAGATGGGACCAAAGAGACCCAGTACCATCGCCGGGGCATCCCCCAAATCCCCAAGCCCCCTCCTCCTGCGCTTGCACCCCTGCCTTGTCTTGCATCCCTCTTACCCCACATCCCCCTCCCCACAGCAGGGGACCCCCTCTGCCCCACTCCTCTCTGCTTTTCCCCCTCTCCTGCCCACCCCACCAGACACCAGCCAGCCATCCCCCTTGCCCCCAGTGCCCCATCACCTGAACGCCTCGCTATGCCCAGCCCCACCAGCCTGGTGGCCCCAAACCCCTCACAGCCTTCCCCAAGCACCCCTGAACCCCCACCATCACCCTCACCACCCTCTCCCTGCCCTCAGGCCCCCCTCTCCCTCCCAGTCCCCCCAAGCTCCCCCTTTACCCCCTACTCTCTGCCCTAGACCCCTACCTACCCCCAGGACCCCCCCCCAGCCTCCTTTTCCATCTCCAGGCCTATCTGCTGCCCCTTGCCCTTCTACCCCACACTCCTCTCCCCCAACCTCTCCTAACCCCCCTCCCTCATCCACAGCCCCCCAGTCCCTCCCAACCCACCCGCTCCCCATCTCTCCTGCACCTATAACCCCTCCTCCAGGCCTTCTGCTCCCCCCACACACACACACATCCCCAGACCCTCTGTGGCCCCCCCAACACCCCCAGACCCCCTGCGGACCCCCCCCTCCCAGACGCCCTCAGCTCCCCACGTCCCCAGGCCCACTCCAGACCCTCACGCCCTTCTACCGGCCACCCCAGACACCCCAAACACCGCCATTCCCCCACCCACCTGAAGCGTGCGCTGCCGCAGGGCCCTTAACCTCTCCCTCCGCCGCCTCGCCTCCTCCTCCAGCCTCCCCAAGGCCGGGCCCGCCGCCACCTCCTCCGCCTCCACACCACCACCGGGCGCCGCCATCTTGCTCCCTTCTCGCCCCTCCTCCTTTTAACTCCGTACAACCCGCAGCGCGCATGCGCGACGGGTGCAGCACCACCCCCACCCCCCCTCTATCGAGAGCCGAGCGCATCGATGGGCTAAAGCGCGGCCGGGGGGCGCAGTCGGCGGGGCGGAGGGGGGGGGGGGACATTAAAAAAAAAAAAAAAAAGAAAAAATTAAAAAAAAAAATTAAAGGGTAAAATAACACCAAATCCTACTCCTTCACCCGGCTAGGGTTATTCCCCCGCCCTCCCAAGGCTGATTTAATTGCGGGGGGGTTAATTATTTGCGGGGGGGGGCATTTTACCTTTCCCACTCCTCTTTTTGCCTTCCCCCCCCCCCCGGCAGCCCTTTGGGCTGCCGGGGGGGGGGAAGGCAAAAAGAGGAGTGGGGAGGATACCCCCCCTCTCCAGCAGCAGGTACCCGGTATCGGGGGGGGGGGCCCTGTCACCGCCCCCCCCCCCCACCCCGTACCTGGGGGAGGGCCCGGAGATTGGGGGGGGGCGGAGCTGCCCGCCGTGCCGTGCCGTACCGAGCCGTGCCGGCCCGGCATGGCTTCCCGGGAGCGGCTCTACGAGCTTTGGATGCTCTACTTCGCTAAGGTAAGGTCGGCACCGCAGATTTCTGTGGCCCCCCCCCCCCCGGCTTTCCCACCCCCCCCTCCCCGGGGGAGGGGGCACTGTATCCCCTCGCCCCCCCCTCTGCATCCCCCCCGGACCCCCCGCCGCATCCCTTCCCACCTCTCCTAGGGAGACTTGGGGGGGGGGTCTCCAGCCGGGAGGGTTGTTTTTTTTTTGGGGGGGGCTCTGTGTGTGTGTGTCCCCTGTGTGTGTGTCCCCCCCCCCGGGTCCCTGCGCCCCCGCCCGGCAGCAGGTGCGGCCGCGGTGACATTGGAGCAACGGCAGCGGAGGGGGGGGGGGGGGAGGGCACGAATGTGTGTCCTGCCTTTTTGGGGAGGGGGTGTCATGCTCAGAGGGGACCCCCCCCAGCTCCCCCCGCCCCCCTTTGTCGTCCCCCCCTCCGTTGTATTTCCCTCCGCTCGGGCAGGTCCCATGGCCGGGGGGGTCCCCAGGCGGCAGATTGCGGGGACCCCCCCCCCCCCGTCCCACTCCCGAGAGTTTCCCCGTGTTTCGTTTTCTCCTTCGTTATCCCCATTCCCAGGTTGCGGGGGGGGGGGGGGCAGATCCTGGAGGAGAGGAGACCCCCCCCCATCCACCCCCAAAATGTCACCCCCAGCTCCTGTGCCCCAGGGTTTTGGGGTGACCGGCCGGGGTTTGGGGGTGAAGGGGGGGTATTTCCACCCCAAAACCCCGCCGTGTCCCCACACGTGCCCCGGGGATGCCGGGAGGGACGAGGACCCCGGTCCCAACCGTTGGGGGTCACCTCATCCCGCCACGGCCCCCGGCACCCACCGGCTCTTCTGCACCCCAAAACAAAGACACCGCGCGTGCACCCACCCCCCCTTTTTGCTCAGCGCTGGGGAAACGGGGTGACGCCTCTTGAGGGTCCCCTCGGTGACGGATGCTGCCGCCCCCCCAATGATCCCAGGCCCGTTTTGGGGTAAAACCAAAATAAATGATTAAATTGTGGAAGCGGGTGCTGGGAGACAAGCCCGGATCGATGGGAAGGATGGGGAATTGGACCGGAGCGTGCCAGAGCCTGGCAGTGCCGGCACCGCGGTTGGGGTCGGGGTTACTCGGCACTGGGGGGTGGGAGGTGGGGGGGAAAAAAACCCCTAAATCCTCGCTGTGGGGTGCTGGGGAGAAATGGCTTTGGTGGGACAGGTCCGGGGGGGCTCCTACAAGGGACGCGTGCCGTGGTGTCCACGGTTGTATGGGGACACGTGCCATGGAGGTGTCCGTGGCTGTATGGGGACGCGTGCCGTGCCGTGGTGTCCATGGTTGTATGGGGACACGTGCCATGGAGGTGTTCGTGGTTGTATGGGGACATGTGCCATGGAGGTGTCCGTGGCTGTATGGGGACGCGTGCCATGCCATGGTGTCCATGGTTGTATGGGGACACGTGCCATGGAGGTGTTCGTGGTTGTATGGGGACAAGTGCCATGAAGATGTCCATGGTTGTATGGGGACACGTGCCATGGAGGTGTCCATGGTTGCATGGGGACACGTGCCATGCCGTGGTGTCCTTGGCTGTATGGGGACTCATGTCATGCCATGGAGGTGTCCATGGTTGCATGGGGACACGTGCCATGTCATGGAGTTCGTGGCTGTATGGGGACACGTGCCATGGAGGTGTCCGCGGCTGTATGGGGACACATGCCATGCCATGGTGTCCATGGTTGTATGGGGACATGTGCCATGGAGGTGTCCGTGGTTGTATGGGGACTCATGTCATGCCATGGAGGTGTCTGTGGTTGTATGGGGACACGTGCCATGTCATGGAGTTCGTGGCTGTATGGGGACACGTGCCATGGAGGTGTTTGTGGTGGTATGGGGACACGTGCCGTGCCGTGGTGTCCATGGCTGTATGGGGACGCGTGCTGTGCCGGAGAGGTGTCCGTGGTTGTAGGGGCACATGTGCCGCGCCGTTGGGTCGTACACAGTTGTACAGGGACACGCGCCGTTCTGCCGGGGGTGTGCATGGTCGTACGGTGGACACGTGCCGTGCCATCGGGTGTGCGTGGTCATACGTGGACAGGTGCCACCCCTTTGTGGTGTTCACACCCGCACGGGGACACGTGCTGCGTCACGGAGGTGTGCGTGGTCGTACGGGGACGTGTGCCACGCCGAGGGGTGTGCACGGTCACACGGGGCACACGGACGTACGTGTTCGTATGGGGGACACGTGCCACGCCGTCGGGTGCGCGTGCTCGTACAGGGACACGCGCCATGCCATCGAGGTGCGCACGGTCGCACGGGGACACGTGCCACGCCGTCGGGCGTGCACCCTTGCACGGCGAGCGTGCCACGCTGTCGGGGTGCGCCCGCTCACCGTGCCGCACCGACAAGGTGGCCGTGCCACCCCCGAGAGGCACCGGGGCCCGAGGCAGGACCTCGGTGTCACCTCCCCAGCCGGGTCACGCTGCAAAACCGTGCTGGCCTTCGCCGCCGTGACGTCCCCAAGCACCCGGCGAGGACGAGGCCGCCGGGACGCGTCCCTGGCCCGCGTCAACCTTTTACCGTCCCGCCGCCGGGGTTGTTTTGAGCCTTGAGCCCAGGGCAGCGGGTGATGCCACCGGTCTGAGCGTCACCTCGATGGCGGTGTCCCCCGTCATCGTCCCCTTCCCCGGCCGGTGACATCGGATGAGGGCCGCGCGCCGGGAGCGGATGCGTTATCTCTCGTGGCTTTAAAATGGGGCAGAGCTCACGTCACCGCGCCGGCGGCGCCGGCAGGGGACAGGGATGTCCCCAGGGCTGTCCCACAGGGTGGCCGTGCCATGGCGGGGACGGTGCCGGCCGTGTCGTCCCACACCACCCAGGGGGGCTGGCAGGGTCCTCAGTGGGCTCCCACCGCCATCACCCCCGGTGTCACCCCCTGGGACTCAACGGCAGGGAGGTGACAACCTGGTGGCTTTGCCACCGTCACTTTTTTTGGGGGGGGGTCCGGAGCTCTCGGCAGCGCCGGCGAGGGACGGAGGTGCCGGCACGACGTTCCCAGGCGGCACCGCGCCGGCCGAGCCCAGAAGCCACCCAACAGGCTCTGCCAGCCGGCAACCGGCTGGGACGGGCACCGGCGGGGGCGGCCGCCGGCACCGGCCCGGTGAGCACCGCGCCGGGATGGGACGCCGGCTCCGGGTGGGTGCAAGGGGCGATACTGGGCGGGAGGGGAGGGATGCTGAGAACTGGCAAACTCAACACGCCCCGGCTTCGGTCGCGCCGTCGCGGGGGTGACGGCAGGGTTTGGCTCGTGTTTTCGGCACGATCCGGTTATCCGTGGCGTTCGGAACCAACCGGGGCTGGAACCTCGTGCCGTGTGCCGGCTGCGACGGCGATGCCCGTCATCCCGCGCGTCCCATCGCCGCCACCTCCGTGACCTCGGCCGCATCCCTCGGCCCATCCCCGAGCTGCTGGGTGGGCGCACGGGGACGGGGGGCAACCGGTGACCCCCCGGTACCCCGAAACGATGCCGGGCGGCCGGGTGCGGTGGGAGGAAGCGCCGTTGGGGCGGCGGGTGACTTGGCATTTCCTGATGCTCTGGTGTTTCTTTTTTGGTCGCTTTGCACAAGAGCAAAGCGAGGCGGCGGTGGCGAGAAAACTGGGGGGGGGACATAAAATAACAACACCACCCCCCCCCAAACCCCCAACCGCCCCCCCCACCGTCCCGGCCCGGCTGTGCCGGCACCGCTCGTCGTGTACCGGGGTGATGGACGGCCACGGTCACCCCGCTGGCCAGGTAACGGGGGGTCTGGGGGGGGGGGACGTGGCTGGGGGGGGACAGGGACATCCCCCCCCCGGCTCACCCCACCGGATGCTGGTGCTTGTGGTTGAGCAGTCCCCGGCAGTAAAATGGGGGGGGGGGAGGCGGGTTTTGGGGGGGAAATGGGTGACTTGGGGGGTCCGGGGGACGGGACTGGGGGGGTGGGGGGTGGGTTTTGGGGGGATGCTGCTGGGAGGGGCCCGAGGTCCCCTCCGAGTCCCCTCCGTGTCCCCTCCGTCGCGGCGGTGCTGTGGGTGCCCTGGGGGGGGGGTGATCGGGCACCCCGTGTCCCCGGGGAGTTGGGGATGGGGGGGCGCGTCCCCCGGGGGAGCGGGATGTCCCCGGGGGGGGACGGGGACGGGACCTGCCTGGGCTGGGGACACCCCAGGGTGCTGCGTTGGGGTGCTCGGGGATATGGGTGACCCCCAGGTGCTGTCCTGGGGGGCTGGAGGACCCCAAGGTGCTGTACTGGGGTGCTCGGGGACAGGGGTCACCCCAGGGTGCTGTGTTGGGGTGCACGGGGATATGGGTGACCCCAAAGTGCTGTACTGGGGTGCTCGGGGACGTGGGTGACACCAAGGTGCTGCATTGGGGTGCTCAGAGACACGGGTCACCCCAGGGTGCTGCATTGGGGTGCTTGGGGACATGGGTGACCCCAAGGTGCCGCATTGGGGTGCACAGGAATGTGGGTGACCCCCAGGTGCTGTCCTGGGGGGCTGGGGGACCTGGGGGACCCCAAGGTGCTGCATTGGGGTGCTCAGGGATGTGGGTGATGATGAGGTGCTGCGTTGGGGTGCTTGGGGACAGGGGTGACCCCAAGGTGCTGCACTGGGGTTCTTGGGGACATGGGTCACCCCAGGTGCTGTGTTGGGGTGCACGGGGACGTGGGTGACCCCAAGGTGCTCTCCTGGGGGACTCAGGGACGTGGGTGACCCCAAGGTGCTGCACTGCAGTGCTCGGGGACACAGGTCACCCCGCGGTGCTGCATTGGGGTGCTCGGGGACATGGGTGACCCCAGGGTGCTGCGTTGGGGTGCACAGAAATGTGGGTGACCCCAAGATGCTGTACTGGGGTGCACGGGGACATGGGTGACCCCAAGATGCTGTACTGGGTTCTTGGGGACAGGGGTCACCCCAGGTGCTGTGTTGGGGTGCACGGGGCCGTGGGTGACCCCAAGGTCTGCACTGGGGTGCTCGGGGACAGGGGTCACCCCAAGGTGCTGCGTTGGGGTGCACGGGGATATGGGTGACCCCAAAGTGCTGCACTGGGGTTCTTGGGGACATGGGTCACCCCAAGGTGCTGCTTTGGGGTGCACGGGGGTATGGGTGACCCCCAGGTGCTGTCCTGGGGGGCTGGGGGACAGGGGTCACCCCGGGTGCTGGACTGGGGCGCAGGGGGACAGGGGTGACCCCGGGGTGCTGCGTCGGGCGCCCGGGGCCGTGGGTGACCCCAAGGCGCGATGGGGGTCCCCGTCCCTGTCCCATCCCCCCCGCGCCCGGCTCTGCCTGCTGATTGGCTGGCAGCTGCCTGGAGGGGCAGGTGCTCCGGGTGCTGATTGGTTGGCAGGACCCCGGGGGCGAGTCGGTCGCTGTAAGGGATTGGCCAGCAGTTTGTCTTTTGGGGGCGGAGGCTCTTGCTGCTGATTGGCCAGCAGTTGGCTGTAGGGGGCAGGCGTCCTGGCTGCTGATTGGACAGCAGTTCTACGGGTTGTGTGGCTCCGGATGCTGATTGGTCAGGAGCTCTGTGGGGTGTGCTGATTGGTCAGCAAGCCCAGAGGTTGCGCTGCTGTGGGTTGTGGTTGGACAGCAGCTCCAGGGATTGTGCTGCTCTGCGTGCTGATTGGTCAGCGGTTCAACAGGTTGCGCTGCTCTGTGTGCTGATTGGGCAGCGGCTCCACAGGTTGCACTGCTCTGATTGCCCATTGGTCAGCGGCTCCACAGGTTGCGCTGCTCTGTGTGCTGATTGGTCAGCGGCTCCACAGGTTGCGCTGCTCTGATTGCCCATTGGTCAGCGGCTCCCAAGGGTGTGCTCACACCCCCAGTCCCAATTGGCTGGCGGCTCCTGAGGGTGGGGGCAGCGGGGGGGGGGGGAGGTTGACCACTCTGGCTGCTGATTGGCCGATACCACTGGGGCGGTGGTCCCTGTGGGATCTGATTGGCCAGCGGCTCCAGCCCCCCCCCTCGCCCTTGCAGAAGGACCTCTCGTACCTGCAGCAGTGGCTGGAAGCCTTCGTCATGAACTTCGAGAAGATCATCGCCCTGCCCTCGCTGGAGCCCAGGAGGTGAGGAGCACCCCGGCACCCTTGGGTGCTGCGAGGGTGACACCCCGCGGGGGCGGGGGGGGAAGACGACAGCCACAGCTAAATTTGGGGTTTGCCGCGTCAGCTCATCCGCTCTTAGTGGTTTTAAACCATCCGGTCTGAAGCTTGAGGATGGGGGTTGATGGGGCGGTGGGGGGGTTTTGGGGTGGGGTGGGGGGGGGGGTCGCATCCTGCCACCCCCGTTTTCCCCGTCGCAGGCCGGAGGAGTCGGTGTCGGAGATCCCGGTGCTGCCGCGGGAGGTGCTGCAGGTGCTGAGCCAGCGGCTGGGGCAGTGCGTGGCCCAGGTCCCGCGGGAGGAGGGCGGCGGGGCCAGCCTGGGGCAGGCGCTGCTCCTCCTCAAGTTCTTCATCATCATCTGCAGGTGGGTGACATCCCACCGTCACCACCGTGGGGTGGGGGGGGTGGTCCTGGCTTCCCCCCCGCCATGGGGGTTCTTGGTTTCGGTCGTCCTGGCGCTGCAGGATCAGCCCCAAACGCAGCCCGGCTCTGCACGAAGTGCAGCATCCCCCCATCACCTCGAAGTGTAGCATCCCCCGCAAAAAAGTGCGTCGTCACCCCCCCCGAAGTGCATCACATCACCCCAAAAAGGAGTATTTACCCTGCCCCAAAGCACAGCATCCCCCCCCCAAAGCACAGCATCCCCCCCGAAGCACAGCATCCCCCCTCTGATGTACAGCATCCCCCCCCAAAGCACAGCATTCCCCCCCTGAAGCACAGCATCCCCCCCCCAAAGTACAGTATCCCCCCACAAAGTGCATCATTGCTTCCCCCCCCGAAAGTGCATCACGAAGCCATCACCTCCATGTCCCCGGGATGGGGGGACACACACACACGATCCCCCCCGTGTCATCCCCCTGCTTCCCAGCCACCGACAGGATTCAGCTGAGGATGCGCCCTGGCTTGAGCCCCCCCCCACGATGCATTAACCCCCCCAATGCGTTATCCCCCTCCTCGCAGGAACCTGGAAAACATCCAAGCGGACAAAACCCCCGGCTTCATCCCGGAGGTGCTGAAGCTGCTGCGGGTCTGCGCGAGCAAGGTGAGCTCAGCCAGAGGTGGAATTTTTTGGTGGGGGGTTGTGGGGGGGGGGGGGGCACGGTTAATCCTGCTCTGGTTTTTCCGGCAGCTGAAGAGCGTCGGGGAGGATGAGCGGAGCGGGATGCAGCTGGAGAGCGGGATGCTCTACGCCCTGCATCTCTGCGAGTGCCTCTTCGACCCCTACCAGACCTGGCGGCGGCAGCTGAGCGGGTGAGCGGGCACCCCCCCGCCTTGTACCCCAAAATCCCCCACCCGCCTCGTGTCCCCTCCACTTCACCCTTCTCTTTCCAGGGAAGTCATCAGCGCAAAGGAGAAGAGTAAATACAAGTTCGCCCCGGCCCCTTTGCCCCCCGAGTTCGGTGCCTTCTTCCAAGGTAAAAGGGGGGTCCTGGACCCCCCATCGCCCGCTGCAGCCGGGCTTGGGCTCCGGCAATGGGATCCGGGGGCACGTAGAGGGTCAGTATGGGATCCATGGGTGCACAGAGCATCCGGGGGGCAGATAGAGGGTGCTGGGGTGGGGATGGGATCCAGGAGCACATATAGGATCTCTGGGGGCATCTAGTATGCCGGGGAAGGTATATGATCTGAGGGCCAATATAGGATTCTATACCTGCCTCTGGTTGTCCTATATCTGTGCCTGCAAATATAGGAGCCTATACCTGCCCCAGGACATCTTCTACCTGCCCCTGCAAATACAGGAGCCTATACCTGCCCCAGTATTACTGTTGATCCAAGGACAAATACAGGATCCTATACCTGCTCCAGGACCCCGTATGTGCCCATAGGGGAGGGCAAATATAGGATCCTATACCTGCCCCGGGTTATCCTATACCTGCCCCTGCAAATATAGGAGCCTATACCTGTCCCTGGGACCCAGTATGGGCACGTATGTGGTCTCGGGGCCAGGTATAGAATCCTGAAACAGGGATTAAGTCCTGCACAACCTGGGGAGCCTGCAAAAATCAATGCAAAGGGGATTTTTTTCTGGGGAAGCCCCCCAAAAATCCCCCTCGGAGGCAAAGGCGTTGCAAAAAATCACCTAAAGCTCCCAACGCGCCAAACCGCCAGTAAATCCCCAAACGGAACCCTATTTTTGAACAAAACCCTGGTTTTTTTAGTACAAAAAAACCTCCCCCAGCATAACCAGAGCTGCAAAATATTTGAGCATCCTCATGCCCTCCATCATCAACAGGATCCAGCACCCACATGAGCTGCCTTTTGGGGTGGATTTGGGTGGGAAAACGAATTTTTTTTTTTCACCTGTTTTGGTTTTTTTTTTTGCTGCTTACTCCCCAAAGTAAATCTTTCCCTCCTCATCCTCACAGAGAGTTTCCAAGCCGGAGGGCAGCTCCCTGAAACACTCCAGCTCCGGCTTATCCATCTTTTTGGGGCCATCCTCTCTGGATCCAAGGTAGCATTGGGAAGCGGATGGGGAGGACTTGGGATCATCATCCAAGCGATAAACCCCAAAGTTTTATTTATTCAAAGTGAGATAAACGCTGGAATTAAACCGCTTAATTTTCAAAAGCCTTTAAAAGTCATGTTTAAAATTCCAGCTCTAAATTCAGTGGGTTTACCTTAAAAAAATATTAAATTAAAAAGGGGTTTGAGTTGAAGCTGCTGGTTCACCAGTTCGGCTCTGGGATGGCAGATGAGAACTTCCTGGCTGAATAAATTTGGGCAGAAATACGTTTTAATTAGCCCGGTGCTTAAAAGTCAGCGTTTAATTAATAGCTCTGAAATTTGCTTTAAATTAATTTGCACGCACCCCGGAGCAGGGTGCAGTGCGACGGGGGCAAAACCTGCAGCGCTGGCGACGTCGGGCTCAGCATTAATAGCTTAAATAAAAGATTTTATATCGCGATAGACGACATAAAGACCAATCTCCCCGCATTGTCCCGACAGCCCAACGCGCTGCGGGCCATCACGCCGGCGGCGGTGGAGGTGCTGCTGGGGGTTCTGCAGCGGGGAGGCGGGGGGACCCCCCCGGTCCCCGGGTTGCTGGAGCTGGCGTTACGTGGCGTGGTGGCCGTGGTCCACGTGCTGCACGGCAGCAGTCCCGGCGCCGGCCCCGTGCCGTTGCGTGTCCTCCTGGATGGTTACTTCAGGGTGCTCAATTCGGACCTGCCCGTCGCTTCCTTGGCGCCGGAGGCGGCCGGCGGCCTCATCGCTCTCCGCGTGCTCATGCTGGGTAGGTGGTTGGGGACGGGGACGGGGACGGGGGTGCAGGATGGGTGCTGAGCTGTCTCCACCTCGTTGTAGATGCCATCCCAGCCATGCTGAGCTGCGAGGACCGGCCGGTCCTCCAAGCCATCTTTCTCAGCAACAACTGCTTCGAGCACATCATCCGGCTCCTCCAAAACAGCAAGGTACCAACGTGGCCGCGTTGGTGTCCCTCCTTGGTGACAACAGGGTTGGGCGCCGGCATCTCCATCCTCACCCTTCCTGGCTCTAAACGATGCCGGTCCAGGTTGGCTGCGCTGCAGCAGCATCCGTGGGATGGGGACCCTCCATAACCCCCTTCCCTCTTCCCCCCACCCCGTACCGGCTGCCATTCCCCGGGGGCTGATGCCCACCCCGTGTCCCACAGCTCTACCTCAGCAGCTCACGGGAGGTGGGTGAAGCCCAGGACGAGGTCCCCGTGCAGTCGCCGGAGAAGGAGGGGCTCCAGCAGGTATCACGTGGAGCCACCCCATAACCAAGCAGGGCCACCCCATAACCAAACCACCAGGCGTGGTGGGCTGTGTCTCCTGTCAACCCCACGGTTGCTCAGCAGACCCACCGCTCCCCATGTCCCCGTAGGTCTTCCACAGCAGCTCCGACGCCATCGCGGTCCACGCCGTCGGAGTGCTCACCGCCATCATGCGCAACTCGCCCTCGGCCAAGGTGAGCAGCGGACCAGAGGCGGGGAGAACACCCCAAAAGCAGATGGGTTTGGGCATTTTCACCTTGCGAGGTGGGCTGGGGTGAAAGCGGCACGTGGTGGGGCTCAGCATGGGGTCCCACATGCTCGGGTGCTTGCAGGAGGTGTTCAAGGAGCGCATCGGCTATGCCCACCTCTACGAGGTGTTGAGGAGCCAAGGCCAGCCCACCCAACGCCTGCTCCAGGAGCTCCTCAACATGGTGAGCATGCCCGCTTCTCCTCCACACCAAGCAAAGCCCTCGGTGCTGAAGGTTCATGGTGGATCTCGGCCCCCCCGCAGCCCCATTCCTTTCCCCCCAGTCCTCTCCACCCTGCTAGTTTCCCATCAGCTTCCTCCTTGAGGGGTCCTGGGACCATCTTTAGCTTGGAGTCATGCTCAGCTTCGAGTTTTGAGCCCTTTCTGATGTGGTACTGCTCGCTCTGGTACTGCTGGATGCAGCAGGGTCTCCAAGGTGCTTAATGCACGGGGATCTCCGACACGCTTGATGCACGGGGGTTTCCAAAATGCTTGATGAATGGGGCTCTCCAGGGCACTTGATGCACAGCAGCCTCTGAAATGCTTGATGCACGGGAGTCTCCGAGACGCTTGATGCACAAGGGTCTTCAAAATGCTTGATGCACAAGGGTCTCCAAGATTCTTGATGCATGGGGTCTCTAATATGCTTGATACACAGGGTCTCCAAAACTGTTGATGCGCAGGGTCTCCAAAACTCTTGATGCATGGGGGTCTCCAAAACTCTTGATGCACGGGGGTCTCCAAAACTCTTGATGCGCAGGGTCTCCAAAACTCTTGACGCGCGGGGGTCTCCAAAACTCTTGACGCGCGGGGGGCTCTGATATGCTTGATGCACGGGGGTCTCCAAGATGCTTGATGCACAAAATCTCTGCTGCCAGCCCAGGGTGGCCAGGGGGAGGATCCGTCCCTCTCCACGGGGTCGGGGCTACACCAACCAGCTCTTGTGTTTCGGCAGGCAGTGGAGGGCGACCACAGCTCCTTCCCGGTGCGCCCCATCCGCAACGAGCAACCCCTGCTCATCCTGCTGGCCTGGCTGCCGGCGCTGGCGTGCCGGGAGCTGCAGATCTTCCTCTCGGGCTGGTTGCGGCGGCTCTGTGAAGCCTCCCTGCCCAGCCGCCTCACCTGCGTCAAGGCGGGCATGGTGGGGTGCCTGCTGGGTGCCCTGGCCACTGAGCCGGCACTGCCGGCTGCCTGCTCCGAAAATTTACTGGAGCTGCTGCGGGCGCTGGGCAGCCTCTCCATCCGCCCCGGGGAGCTGCGGCAGCTGCTGCGGCTGCTGCGGCACGAGCGGGGTCGGGGACCGCATCCCTACGTGGCGCCCGTCATCCGGGCGCTCTCGGGGATGGCGCGGGTCGAGGGACCCCCCCGGGCACTGCAGTGCTTCGACCTGACACCCGGTATGGCGGGGATCATGGTGCCCACCGTCCAGAAGTGGCCCGGCAGCGCCTTCGCCTTCCATGCGTGGTTGTGCCTGAGCGAGGAGGAGCCCGAGCCGCCAGCAAGGCCGAAGAGGAGGCAGCTCTATAGGTGATGCTCAATGAAGGGACTGGGGTGGGGGGGCTGAGGTGAGGATGAGGAGGGGCAGCACCACCATCCCCACCACGCTTCTCCTCCACCAGCTTCTTCACGGCCGGTGGGACGGGCTTTGAGGCGTTCTTCACCGCCGGCGGTGTCTTGGTGGTGGCTGTCTGCACCAAGAAGGACTACATGACGGTGGCGTTGCCGGAGTTTGCTTTCAATGACTCTGCCTGGGTGAGCATCATCCCCATCCCCGTCCCCATCCCTGTCCCCATCCCCACCGGCGGGGGCAACAAGGACACCAGGACGCCCAATGCCCTCTTTCTGTCCCCCCAGCACTGCGTTGACATTGTCCACGTCGCCGGCCGCCGGCCCTTCGGTCAGAACATCGTCAGCATCTACGCCGACGGGCACCTGCGGAAGACGGCGCAGCTCCGCTTCCCCTCCCTCCACGAGGTGGGGGACACCCCCGGCGCCCAGCCAGACCCTTCCCCGTGGCAAGGGGCTGGGGGCTAAGCCCGATTCCTTCTCCCTTCCAGTCCTTCACCTCCTGCTGCATCGGCTCCGCGGGCCACCGGACCACCACCACCGCCCCCACCGCTGCCACCAGCCACCCGCTGGCATCCCATGGGCCGGAGCTGGTCTTCCCCCCGCACCCCACGCTCGGCCGTTCCCAGTCTGTCCCCGCCGCCCTGGGCCCCCATGCTTGGACCCCCACTCAGCCCCCCACGGAGGGGGTGGTGGCCACCACAGCAGCCGGCAGCCAGGACACGGAGTGGGGTAGCCCTACGTCCCTGGAGGGTCACCTCGGCTCCGTGGCCATCTTCTGCGAGGCTCTGCAGCAAGCCCAGGTCAAGGCGCTCTTCTGCGCAGGTACGTCGGGGTGGGATGCAGGGGATGTCTGCAGGGCTGCTGGTGGCAACCGGGGTCTCCTCCACCATGCCCCAGCTCACCCCAGTCTTCTTCCACCAGGACCAAACGTCACATCGCCGTTTACACTGGAAGGTGACATGGTGGAGCTCAGCAGCAAGCTCTTGCTGTACTACACCCCACAGGTGAGGAAAGCCGCCCCCCCGGGGATGGGGACAGCACTGGTAGACCCTCTGCCATAAGTGGCATCTCCAGGAGCATGAGGATGCTCCCATGGTGCTCTCTTCTAGGCCTGCAGGAACAACATCTGCCTGGACCTCTCTCCTAGCCACGGCTTGGACGGGAGGCTGACGGGGCACAAGGTGGTCAACTGGGATATCAAGGTATGCTGGGCATCCTGGCCCGTCCACCCCATGGCGTGGAGGCAGCTGGGTCTCTCCTTGGGTACGAGGCCAGGGCAGGACCCCCACAGGGTGTTGGATGGCCACGGTGGTTCCCCTGGACCCTACAGGGACTCTGCTATGTGGTACGGGGTCCACCAAGGACCTGCGTTGACCCATGGGTCCCCTAAGGACCTGTCTGCCCCATAGGTCCTCAACATCCAGGGTGGGCACCATGGGTGGTTCAGGGGAGCAGGTGCTTTTTGGGGACCTGTTTTAGGTTTGCGCTGTAGGGTGGGTTTGAGGACACCCCGATTGTTGCTAGCCGCAGGGCCTGGCTCTCCCCAGCTTGGGCTGAGCCCATGAGCGAGCAGGATGGACCCCGGGTGCACGTGCAGCCTCCTCCTCTACGCTGCCGTCGCCACGCAGCACCCAGCAAAGCTTCTCGCCTCCCTCCGGCAGGACGTGGTCAACTGCGTGGGTGGGATGGGCGTGCTGCTGCCCCTGCTCGAGCAAGTGGTGTCCAACAAGGAGGAGCCCGAGGATGAGCAGGAGACCAACGACCTGGTGGGGCCAGAGCTGACGTCCTCCAGGAACGCCCAGGGCATGCTCATCCCGCTGGGAAAGTCCTCAGGTGAGGACCTCGGGGGACGTGGAGCAGGAGCCTTGGGTGGCCGGAGGTAACCCTGCTGCCTGGACCAGGCTGGTGTCTACCACGGGCAGGAGAGGTCTTGCCTGAGGCACCAAGGGTTATGGGGTAATGGAGAAACCGTTGGCGTCTTTTAATGGTGTTATGACCCAATTAGTCATAAAAAAGCAGTTCTGGGAAGACGAGGGTGTCTCCAGCCTGCTTTCCTCGGGCTCGCCTTGGCCTGAGGTCTCTGATGTCTTATAGTAGGACTGGGTTCACGCGGGAGCCTTTTCCTGCGTAGGTGAAATGGGCTTTCTCCCGATACCCAGCTGCTTATTTCCAAGCTCAGAGCAAACGGAGGTTTCCACTCGCATAGATTTGGGGGAAGTGGGAGAACAGGCTGAAAAGTTTGCAGAGAAAAGTTGGCGGTGGGGTCTCCAGGATGCCCTTTGCATCCAGAGGCAGGCAGAGGTAGGAAGGTGTTCGGGTGGGCACAGGGCTCACAGCTACCGGTGGGGCTCTGCCCTGTGCCTTGCAGAGAGCAGGCTGGAGAGGAACAGCGTGGCCGCCTTCCTGCTGCTGGTGAAGAACTTCATCCAGAACCACCCGGTGAACCAGGAGAGCCTGGTGCAGTGCCACGGGCCGGCCATCATCGGGGCACTGCTGCAGAAGGTGGGGGCTGCTACCAAAGGCTCCATCCCGCAGTCTTCGGGGACGTTCCCCAAGGAGGACGCCGGGGCTGCAAGCCTTCCCTCTCACCCGTGGCAGGTCTCCGGCTCGCTGCTGGACATGAGCACGTTGATGGCCTCGCAGATCCTGATGGAGCAGGTAGCCTCTGAGGGCAGCGGGCTCCTGCTCCACCTCCTCTACCAACATCTCCTCTTCGATTTCCGTATCTGGAGCAACAGCGACTTTGCCGTCCGCTTAGGTGGGAACTGGAGGTGCTGGGGGTGTTTTCCATCCCAACCGGCCTCTACGGCTACTCACACCTTCTCCCTGCAGGTCACATCCAGTATCTGGCCAACGTCGTCAAGGACCACAAGCAGCGCATCCGCAAGAAGTACGGGGTGCAGTACGTCCTCGACTCTATCCGGTCATACTACGGGTGAGCTGCTGCTTGTAGCCTGGACCCCCTAATGCTGACGTGGTGGTGGGCTTCACCCCGTGGAGCTGCGGTTTGGGGTAGACGCCCTTTGCTTGGGGCAATATCCCCCTTGCAAGCACCTCCTGGGAAAATCTCCCAGTGGGGGAGCATGGTGGTGGGTGCAGGACCTTCCCCTCCCCGTGGCCATGCCCCATCCCCAAGCCTCCACCCACATCTGTGACCAGTCAGCCCCAAAATCCACCTCCAGCACCTCTCCAGCAGCACCTCAGCTCATGGTGGTTTCTGCAACAAGCTGATCCACTGTTCTTGTCCGACCCGATGCGTTTCCACACGCCCGTGATATTGGGGCTGCTCACACCCTGCAGAGACCCAAATGCATGGGGTGGACATTTCCCAGTGGGCAGGGCTGGCCAGAAGGGATGTCCACACTGGGCTGTCTTGGAGCTCCCCAGGCTTCATGGTGGGATTTGGGATCGTGCCAGTGGTGGGTGACAAGGGGCAAGAAGGTGGCTCTGCATGTCCCCAGAGGGAATGCCCATGCATGTCCGTCCATCAGCACCTCCAGGGAGAAGACCACGGCCACCGACGACATCAAGACAGTGCAGACGTCCCTCTTCAGCTTGGTGAAGGATTTCTTCTGCAGGAGCTTCTCCGGGGAGGAGATGCAGAGCTTGCTGAGCTACGTGGCCGGGGTGCAGGATGAGCAGCAGGTACGGCACCGAGCCACCCTGGTCCCCAAACACCTCGGTGTGCCACGGGCTGGCCCGGCACTCGGCAGCAGGTGGGGAGAAGCCGCCGAGATCGCGGTGGGGCACGTGGAGGGCAGTGGACAACCAGCCCCATGTCCTGCAGGTCTGTGGGGCGCTGGAGGTGATCCACAGCCTGCTGAAGGGCTCGCCTGCCCAGGAGCAGCTCTTCGCCTTTCTCTTTGAGCCGGGCCACGTGGAGGTCCTCTTCTCACTGCTGGTGCAGAAGAAGTTTTCGGATGAAGTGCGGGAGAGAGTCTTCAAGGTAAGGCAGGTCCCCAGCACCAACCTCTTGCCATCCCCAGCGGCCAGGGGCTTTGCCGAAGCGGAGCGGCCACCTCTCTCTGTCTCGCCAGGTCCTCTACAAGATGCTGAAGTACGAGAAGGTCCCTGAGCGCAGCAAGAACCGCTTGAAGCTGAAGGATATCGGGTACCAGGGGCTCATCGCCTGCCTCAGTGACATCCCCAGCTCCATGCTGCTCTTCCGCTGCCTCTCAGAGCAGGTCCTCGGGGCAGGTACCACGTACCCTGCCAAAAGCAGGCTGGCCCTGGCCACCCATCCCGAACATGTGCCATGGGGTCATCACTGGTGGCTTCCCACGAGGCTCAGCTGGTCTTGGGGCTGGGGGGCTTTGGTGGCTTTTGGGGACAGAAGGAGGTGTCCCACCACCGTACTGTCTCTCCTTGTCCGTAGACCCTCCCAACTACAAGGACCTGGTGGCCGTGGTTTACCTGTCCCACCGGGCTGAGCTGACCGTCCGGCTCGATATCTGCCGCAAGGTGAGCAGGTCCATGGATGCAAGGGGCTGTGACCGAGTTGTCGCCCTGGGGCTGAGCTCCCTGGGCACCCAGTCCTGCCTGAACGCAGGGGCCGTGGGGATGGTGGTAACACCCCATGCACGGGGTTGCCAGCACGTGGACGTGCCAGCATGGAGGTGGTGCAGCCCCAGCACCCCATGATGGTTATGGAGGGTCTGGGGAGCTCAGGACCAAGCATCCTGCCCCTTAGAGGGACCAAATCCCCCAGGAGCTCCTGCCAGGAGCTGGAGCAACATCATCGGGTCTCCCCCCTCGCTTTCCCTTGCAGCTCTTCCACTTGATCTACGCGCAGCAGGACATGGTGAAGCAGCTGGCGAGGTTGGCCGGCTGGCAGGACACGCTCACCAAGCTCTACGTCAAGGAATCCTATGAGTCCCGCCAGCACAGCCTGAGCAATGGGGGCAACGGGGGCTGCCTGGAGCTCCTCCGCCTCTCCGACCCCTCCAGCAAGGAGGGGGTGAGCCCACCGCCGGCCGAGCTGCAGGAGCTGGATGTCTTCCTGCCGCTGGGCTACGAGGCCTCGGACCAGGAGCTCTCTGAAGGCTTCTCCGACCACTCCATCTCCCCAAGTGGCCGCACCAAGTCCTTCCACTCCTACAACTTCAAGTCTTTCGACTCCTCCGACCGGGCCAGCCGCTCGTCCTCCAACCCCGGTGATGGTCCTCCCTTTGATGGTGTCTACCACCCGCTCTCACCCTTCTCCACCTCACCCTTTGACCTGGGGCTCGACCTGGCCAGCACCAGCTCCATCGCCACAGCCGAGAGCGGCACGCAGACCCCCGCCAGCGGCCCTGGCACCCCCTCGCCCCTGGAAAGCTTCAAGCCCTTCCCGGGGCTGCGAGCACGCAAGAGCTCCAGCCTCTCAAACGTCCTGGATGAGAGCAGCTACCAGGACGCGCTGCCCAGTGACAACGTTTCCAACACCAGCAACCCCCAGGTGAGCCCCAAACCATCGTGCCCACCACCCTGGGCTACGCTGGACACCGGACCTCTCACCCTTCCTCTCCGTTGGCAGCAAACGCCCGAGGAGGAGCTGTGCAACCTCTTGACCAACATCGTCTTCTCGGTGACTTGGCGCGGAGTAGAAGGCTGGGACGACGCGGCGTGGAGGGAGCGCGGGCAGGTCTTCTCCGTCCTTACCAAGCTGGGGACGGCGTGCGAGCTGGTGCGGCCCCCCGATGAGATCAAGCGCAGGTGAGTCCTGCCCAGGTCTGGGTGGATGCGTCCCAAGGGAAGACCACCCTACTGAGGTGCCTGCTCTCCCGCAGCCTGCTGGAGATGATGCTGGAGTCGGCGCTGACGGACCTGAAGGAGTCAGGGCCGGCCGCCCTGCCCGGTCTCACCCACAACGCCCTCAAGCTGCTGCGGCTGCTCCAGGACTTCTTGTTCTCCGAGGGACACAACAACCAGGCCCTGTGGAGCGAGAAGGTGGATGGGCATGAGCAGGGGTTCCTGATACCAAACCCAAGCTCTGAACCCTAATGCTAACCCCTAACCCCTGATGTTAGCCCTAACCCTAAACCCTGCCCCTACCTCCAGCCTTTGAACCTAACCTTAGAAAATAACCTGTGTCTTAATCCTAAACCATAACCCTAACCCGTAACCAGTAAATCAGACCCTAACCCCTAAACCCAAACCTTAGCCCTAGCCCTATGCCCTTGCCATAAACCCCAACTCTAACCCTAAGCCTTTAACCCTAACCCTGCACCCTTGCTGTGAAGCCCAATCCTGTACCCTAGCCCTGAACCCTAATTCTAGCCCTTAACCCCAATCCTACAAAGTTACCATAAACCCAAATCCGATATTCTAATCCTATATGCTAAACTCTAACCCTAAACCCTAACCCCTAATCCTACTTTAACCTTAACCCTACACCCTTACCATAAATCCAACCCTCTATCCGTATACCCTAAGCCCTAACCCTAAACCATAACCCAAACTCATAACCTGTAAGTCTAACCGTACCTCCTAAATCCTAATCCTAAACCTTAATCCTACATCCTTGTTGTAAACCCCAACCCTTAACCCTTATCTTAATCCTTAACCCTACATCCTTACTGTAACCAAAACCCTAGCCTTAACTCATAACGTGTAATCTAACCGTACCTCCTAAATCCAAATCCAAAACCTTAACCCTAGGTCCTTGCCATAAACCTCAGCCCTAACCCCAATTCTCTACACTACCCCTAACCCCAATCCTAACCCTTAACCCAAACCCTACACCCTTACTGTAAACCGAAATCCTAATCCTATACCCTAAGCCCTAACCTTAACTCATAAATCTAACTGTACTTCCTAAATCCTAATCCTAAACCTTAACCCTACATCCTTGCCATAAACCTCAACCCTAACCCCAAGCCTAACCCTTAACCCTAACCCTACACCCTCACCGTAAACCCATACCCTACACCCCAACCCATAACCGTCATGCCAAACCCTAACTAGTTTGTCATTAAAGTTATGAGTTGGGGCTCTACCCTACCCCGAAACCCTAATCCTAACCCCTACCCGTAACCCAAACCCATGTCAAGCAAAAACAAGGGTGGCTGGGTGATGGGGACGCAGACCTGGTGGCTTTGCACCCACCCGGCTGGAGAAGTGGCGGGTGCATGGCCGGGCGGGGGGCTCACTGTGCCCCCCCCCAGATCTACGAGGGGGTGAGCAGTCTGCTGGACAAGCTGGGCGTCTGGTACCACCTGGCCAACGGCACCTCCGACCTCAAGGAGATGGCCCAGACGGGTCTACGCATCCTCGTGGGCTACATCATGCTGCAGGACCCCCAGGTGGGTCACCCTTTCCTGGGGCTCTGGGTGAGACCCCAGCCCTTGGGGCAGGGCTGGTGGCCCCATCTGATGTCCCACGTCCCCCCCCAGCTGCACTCGCTGGCGTACGTGAAGTTGCACAGCCTGCTGCAGACCGCCTCGGCCCCCAAAAAGGACGAGGCTTGCTACCTGCTGGGCAAGCTGGAGACCCCGCTGCGACGCTCACTGGACGCCAAGTCAGAGACCTTCTCCTGGCTGGTGCCCATCGTCCGTACGCTCATGGACCAGTGCTATGAGACCCTGCAGCTGCAGCTCTTCCTGCCCTCGTTGCCCCCCACCAACGGCAGCCCCACGTTCTACGAGGACTTCCAGCTCTTCTGCACCACCCCGGAGTGGAGGGGCTTCATCGAGAAGCACGTGGGTGCCGTGGGGCGTGGGGTGGCATCAGTGGTGGGGAACACCTTCCCAGGCTTAGAGATGGGCCTGTACTGCGGTGGGGTGCCACCACCGGGTTGGGACAGCCTGCAAGGGTGACCTCCCGGGCAGGGATGCTCATAGCCTGGATGATGGTTGGTGGGTGCCAAGCCCTGCAAACGCCTCCCCTTTCATCCCGGTTCTCTCGGTAGGTCCAGCCCACCATGGCCCAGTTTGAGATGGACACCTTTGCCAAGAGCCACGACCACATGTCCAATTTCTGGAACGCCTGCTACGATGCCATGATGAGCAGTTCCCAGCGGCGGGAGCAGGAGAAGGCGGCCAGCTGCAAGATGTTCCAGGTACTGCCTGCTCCTCGCCCCTGGGACGTCACCCTGGGGATGTGCTCCTCATCCTGGGGGACATGCTCCTCACCCCACGGATGTCATCCAGGGGATGTGCTCCTCGCTCTGGGGATGTCATCCTGGGGACATGCTCCTCCCCCCAGGGACATGCTCCTCACCCTGGAGACATTAATCCTGGGAATGTGCTCTTCATCCTGGGGATGTCATTCTGGGGAGATCTTCCTCACTCTAGGGACATTGTCCTCAGGATGTGCTCCTCATCCTGGGGACATTGTTCTGGGGACATACTCCTCATCCCAGGGACATCATCCTGGGGATGTTCTCATCATCCCAGGGATGTCATTCCAGGGATGTGCTCCTCGCCCTGGGTACATGTTCCTCTCCCCAAGGACATCACCCTGGGGATGTGCTCCTTGCTCTGGAGATGTCATCCCAGGGACATGCTCCTCACCCTGGGGACTTTAATCCTGGAGACATGCTCTTCATCCCAGGGATGTCATCCTGGGAACATGCTCCTTACCCTGGGGACATTGCTCCTCATCCTGAGGACATTATCCCAGGGATGTGCTCCTCATCCCAGGAACATTATCCCAGGGCTGTGCTCCTCATCCTGAGGACATTATCCCAGGGCTGTGCTCCTCATCCTGAGGACATTATCCCAGGGATGTGCTCCTCATCCCAGGAACATTATCCCAGGGCTGTGCTCCTCATCCTGAGGACATTATCCCAGGGCTGTGCTCATCATCCTGGGGACATCATCCCAGGAATGTGCTCCTCACCCCAAGTACATCGTCCTGGAGATATTCTCCTTGCCCTGAGGATGTCACCCCATGGACGTGCTCCTCACTTTGGGGATGTCCCCAAGCCCCAGCCCTGCTTCCACTTCATTCTTCTGCTCCCTCGGCAGGAGCTGGTGCTGGAGCCGGCGGCGAAGCGCTCCAAGGCGGAAAACACCCGGCACGCCAACGTGCTGAAGCAAGCCAACAACCACCACAGCACCGTGTTGAAGCAGTGGCGGTCCCTGTGCCGCCTCCTCACCTCGCCCCGCTCCGCCTGGGCAGACCGGTGAGCCCCCCGCTTTGGTCCTCAGGGAGGGGTGGCACGGCTGGGGGTCCCCGGCGTGCCTCACCCCCGCCTGCCCCCCAGGAACCCACCAGAGGTTCGCTGGAAGCTGTCGAGCGCCGAGACCTACTCCCGGATGAGGCTGAAGCTGGTGCCCAACTTGAATTTCGACCAACACTTGGAGGCCAGCGCCCTACGGGACAACTTGGGTGAGGCTGATGGGAGTGGGACACCCGGGGGTCCCTCCGTGCCACGGGCGAGGGGATGCCACCGGTTGGATGCAGGTGGTGGGGTTGAGCTGGGAGCCGTCAGGGACCCCGTTGGGGTTGGGGGGTGGGATGGGGGCCCTTCGCAGGGCTTGTGCCCCAGCTGTGGGGGACCAGGGGAGCCTGCTGACCCCCTCCTCGTTTCAGGAGCCGACCACCTCCACAACCCCGCCGAGTCCCTCCCGCTCGCCATGGCCAAGGAGGCCAAGGTCAGCGAGCTGGAGGATGACCAACTGGCCGAAGAGGACCTTCCGGTCCTGGACAACCAGTGAGTTTCCCCATCCCATGCCATGGCATTGGCTTGCCCAGACTGGGGGTGTCACCGGGGTCTCCTCACCCTCCTGTGTCACCCAGGGCTGAGCCCAAGGAGCAGAACCAGCGGGAGAAGCTGGTGGTCTCAGAGGACTGCGAGCTCATCACGACGGTGGCCGTCGTCCCCGGCCGCCTGGAGGTGACGACCCAGCACGTCTACTTCTATGACGGCAGCAGCGAGAAGGAGGAGACGGAGGGAGGTAACAGCGTGTGCTCCTCAGGGGGTCCCTGCAGCAAGGCGGGGTGAGGAACCCCCCCACCCATCCCATCTGCCCCCAGAAGCCCATCATGCCGGGTGCTGGTTGTTTTGGGGGTGGGGTCTTCCCAGCCCCAGGGTGACGCTGACCTCCATCCCTGCCTCGGGAGTGGGGGTCTGGGTGGATGGTGACACTCACGCAGGTCTGTGCCCCCCCCCCATCTCGGCAGGGATCGGCTACGACTTCAAGCGCCCTTTGTCCCACCTGCGCGAGGTCCACCTGCGCCGCTACAACCTGCGCCGCTCCGCGCTCGAGCTCTTTTTCATCGACCAGGCCAACTATTTCCTCAACTTCAAAAAAAAGGTGGTGGCACCCTTTCCCCCCCCCGCCAAACCCCTCCCGGGGCCACAGTACTGCCCAGGCTCCAGCCACTCCACGTCCTCCCCCTGTCCCCCCAGGTGAGGAACAAGGTGTACTCCTGCATCCTTGGCCTGCGTCCCCCCAACCAGATCTACTTCGGCAGCCGGTCGCCCCAGGAACTGCTGAAAGCCTCGGGGCTCACCCAGGTACTGGCCCCTCATTGCCCACCCCCATATCTCCCCTTCCCAGATGGCAAAAAGGGGAGTGTACCAGCATGGGATGGGGATGGCCATGGGACCAGGGATGGCCATGGGTTGGAGATGGCTGTGGGACCAGGGATGGCCATGGGACCAGGGATGGTCATGGGTTGGAGATGACTGTGGGACCAGGGATGGCTGTGGGACCAGGGGTGGTCATGGGTTGGAGATGGCTGTGGGACCAGGGATGGCCATGGGACCAGGGATGGTCATGGGTTGGAGATGGCTGTGGGACTAGGGATGGCCATGGGACCAGCGATGGTCATAGGTTGGAGATGGCTGTGGGACTAGGGATGGCCATGGGACCAGCGATGGTCATAGGTTGGAGATAGCCGTGGGACCAGGGATGGCCACTGAATGGGGATGGCTGTGGGACCAGGGACAGCCGTGGGACCAGGGATGGCCATGGGACAGGCACAGCCTTGGAGTGGGGTGTCTGCCCCATCTCCTTCCCCCCCCAGCCGATCTCAACCACCCTCCCTTCGCTCCAGAAATGGGTCCTGCGGGAGATCTCCAACTTCGAGTATCTCATGCAGCTGAACACGATCGCGGGGCGCACCTACAACGACCTCTCCCAGTACCCTGTGGTGAGCCCCATGCCCCCCCCCACCCCCCCAGTGAGCCCGTGCCCCCCCCCCAACCTCACCCACCTCCCGCCCCCACCCAGTTCCCCTGGATCCTGCGGGATTATGTCTCAGAGACCCTCGACCTCACCGACCCGGCCGTCTTTCGGGACCTGTCGAAGCCCATCGGGGTGGCCAACGAGCGGCACGCCCGGGACGTGAAGGAGAAGTGAGTACCCCTAAAACGGGGGACGGGGGATGCGGGGAGCGCCTGGCTGGCTCCCGGTGGACCCCCCGCCACCTCGCCCCCAGGTACGAGAGCTTCGAGGACCCCACGGGCACCGTGGACAAGTTCCACTACGGCACACACTACTCCAACGCGGCGGGCGTCATGCACTACCTGATCCGCACCGAGCCCTTCACCACCCTCCACATCCAGCTGCAGAGCGGCAGGTGGGCGCCCAGCGGGTGAACCCCAGGGAGGGGACATCAAGGTGGGGGGGATGAGTGGGCTCCAACCGGGTGTCCTCTGCCACCAGGTTTGACTGCTCGGACCGGCAGTTCCACTCGGTGCCGGCGGCGTGGCAAGCCCGCATGGAGAACCCCGTGGACGTCAAGGAGCTCATCCCTGAGTTCTTCTACTTCCCCGAGTTCCTGGAGAACCAGAACGGTAAGGGGCACCCATCCTCCCCACCATGGGGACAGCGCCCACGGGAGCACGGCGGGGGTCGGTGTCCTTCACCCCCCTGCCTGCTCTGCCTGCAGGCTTCGACCTGGGCTGCCTGCAGCTCTCCAACGAGAAGGTGGGCGACGTGGTGCTGCCCCGGTGGGCACGCTCCCGCGAGGACTTCATCTACCAGCACCGCAAAGCCCTGGTGAGATGGTGGAGCTCATCCCAACCCCTCCTCTACTCCCACCCCCGGTGGGGTCGTTGCAGGGGGTGGTGGGCATTCCCAGCCCACCCTGATGCCCCATCCCTGGACAGGAGTCAGAGTATGTCTCAGCCCACCTCCACGAGTGGATCGACCTGATTTTCGGGTACAAGCAACGGGGCCCGGCCGCCGTGGAGGCCCTCAACGTCTTCTACTACTGCACCTACGAGGGTGAGCCGTGGGGCAGGGAAGCGGGGGGGTGCCTGCTAGGTGGCCCCCCATGACCATCCCCATCCCCAGGGGCCGTGGACCTGGACGCCATCGCCGACGAGACGCAGAGGAAGGCTCTGGAGGGCATCATCAGCAACTTTGGGCAGACGCCCTGCCAGCTGCTCAAGGTAGCTCTTACCCCCACCCCCAAAAAATAGCCCCTTTTGGGGGGGGCCACCCCCCTTCTCATGGGTTCCCTCACCCCCCCTACCCCCAGGAACCTCATCCTGCCCGGCTGTCAGCAGAGAGCGCTGCCCGGAGGCTGGCCCGCCTCGACACCCGGTCGCCCAACGTCTTCGAGAACCTGGACCAGCTCAAGTCTTTCTTTGTGGAGGTGAGGACAACCCCGGGGGGGGGGTCCCTGGCCAGGCCTGGGGGTTTTTGGTGGTGGCCAGGAGGGTGCCCACTGGTTGCTGTCTCCCCACAGGGCATCAGCGATGGGGTGGCCCTGGTGCAAGCCGTGGTCCCCAAGAACCAGGCGCACTCCTTCATCACTCAGGGATCGCCCGACGTCCTGGTGAGCGCAGGGAAACTGAGGCATGGGCACATGCTGCTAGCTCAGGGGGACCGGGACCAAATCCCAGGAGGGCTTCAGTGGTGGGAGCTCTGTCACCTCCATCTTCATCTCTGCCCAGGTCACCGTGAGTGCCAATGGCTTGTTGGGGACCCATAACTGGTTACCCTACGACAAGAACATCTCCAACTACTTCAGCTTCACCAAAGACCCCACCGTCTCCAACGCAAAGTGAGTCGGGCACGTGGTCCCCAGGGATGGTCCCCGGAGGTGCCACCAGCCCACCCGTGGCTCTCCCACCGTCCCGTGTCCTTCCCCGCCAGGACCCAGCGCTTCCTGCAGGGCCCCTTCGCCCCCGGCGCAGACCTCTGCTCCCGCACGCTGGCCGTGTCTCCCGATGGGAAGCTGCTCTTCAGTGGGGGACATTGGGACAACAGCCTCCGCGTCACCTTGCTGGCCAAAGGGAAGGTCGTTGGGCACATCACCCGGCACATAGGTACGTCCTCCTCCGACGATGAAGGTCCGATGGTGCCCCAGTGGGTTTGTAAGGGCCGTGGGGGGAGGCAGGGGACACGTGAGCGGGCAGGGGACATCTCCCGGTGTCTCCCGTCTTCTGGGGACAGTCCAGGCTCCATCTCAGAGCCATAGTGGGGTTGGGTTAGCAGCATCTCCACACTCCAAAACACATCTTGGTGCCGTCCCACGGGGTCGGGGTGCCGAGCGTGGTGGGATGGGACCAGCCCCTCATGGTGTCCCTCTGGGTGTCACAGACGTTGTCACCTGCCTGGCGCTTGACCTCTGCGGCATCTACCTCATTTCTGGGTCCCGGGACACCACCTGCATGGTGTGGCAGGTCCTACAGCAGGTAGGGGGTTGACCCTTACCCCACGCTCCAGCCAGGGAGGAGCTCACGGTGGGCACTGCCACCAGGTCACTGAGGTCCCCGTGTCCCCAACACCAGGGTGGGTTTTCCAGCGGCTTGGCTCCCAAACCCGTCCAGGTCCTGTACGGCCACGACGCTGAGGTGACGTGCGTGGCCATCAGCACCGAGCTGGACATGGCGGTCTCGGGCTCCAAGGTGAGCGAGCTGGGGTGGCGGGGTGGGCGGCGGGGTGGGAAGTGCCACCATCATCGCCTTGTGTCCCCTTCCTCCTGTAGGACGGCACCATCATCATCCACACCATCCGCCGGGGTCTCTTCATTCGGTCCCTGCGGCCGCCCGGCGAGACCTCACCACCCGCCGTCCTCTCCCACCTGGCCGTGGGGCCGGAGGGGCAGGTGGTCGCCCAAACCGCCGTGGGTCAACGAGCCTGCTTGAAGGTATGGCCGGGTGTCCCCGTGTCCTCCCCCTCGTCACCGTCAGCGCGTGTGTTCCCCCCCGTCTTCGCTCTGTCTTTCAGGACAGGTTTGCGCTGCACCTCTACTCGGTGAACGGGAAGCACCTCTCCTCCGTCCCGCTGGACGAGGAGGTGACGGCCATGTGTCTGACGGAGGAGTTTGTGGTGCTGGGAACCATGCAGTGCGGGCTGGAGATCCGTGACCTCCAGAGGTGAGGGCTACCACCCACCTTGTCCCACCCCAACCACCCCCTTGGGGTGCCCTGGGGGGGGCTCGAGGGGTCCCGTCCCACCACTCGTCTTCTCACAGCCTCAGGGCGGCCGTGCCCCCCGTGCCCATGCGGGTGCCCGTCCACAGCGTGTCCGTCACCAAGGAGAAGAGTCACATCTTGGTGGGGTTGGAGGATGGCAAGCTCATCGTGGTGGGAGCCGGGCAGCCCGCTGAGGTGAGCGTGGATCCCCACCCCAGGCGGTGATGTGTGGCTGGGGGGGGGGTCATGCCTCGGTGTCCACTGGGTGCTGCTGGGCTTGGGGACCTCTGCTTGTCCTTCTTGGTCTCCAGAGCAATGGGACAGGGGAGGGGTGGGGTGGCACGGGGGAGATATTGGGAAGGAGATATGGGAAAGGGTGGAGGTGGGGATGGAGGAGATGGAAGGGATGGAGATGGATGGGGAGGAGGAGATGGAGATGGAGATGGAGATGGAGATGGAGATGGAGATGGATGGGGAGGAGGAGATGGAGATGGATGGGGAGGAGGAAATGGAGATGGAGATGGATGAGGAGGAGGAGATGGAGATGGAGGTGGATGGGGAGGAGGAGATGGAGATGGATGGGGAGGAGGAAATGGAGATAGAGATGGATGAGGAGGAGGAGATGGAGATGGAGGTGGATGGGGAGGAGGAGATGGAGATGGAGGTGGATCAGGAGGAGGAGATGAGGAAGGGGAAAGGGATGAGGAGATGGGGAAGGGGATGAGGAGATGGAGGTAGGGAAGGGGATGGTGGGTGAATGGCAATGAAGAAGGGGTTGGGAACGAGTTGGGGGTGCGGATGGGGAAGGGGATGGGAGAAGGGATGGAGATAAGGATTTGGAAGGGGAAGGGGATGAGTGTGGGTGGAGCAAAGGATGGGGTTTGGAAGGGGTTGTGTGATGGGGAAGGGGCTGGGGGTGATGGATGTTTGGAAGAGGATGGGGTGGAGAAGGGGATGAGGGCGGGGATTTGGAAGGGAATGGGGATGGAGGAGTTGATGAGAATGGGGATGGAGAAGCAGACGGACATTTGGGAGGCGATGGGGATGGAGAAGGGGATGAGGATGGAGATGCATAAAGAGAACTGGGATTCAGAAGTGAATGTGGAAGGCGGGGAAGGGGCCAGGGACATCGGGTGGGTGCTCATCCCCCCCCCCCCAGGTGCGGCCGGGCCAGTTCCACCGGCGGCTGTGGCGTTCCACGCGGCGCATCTCCCAGGTCTCGGCCGGCGAGACGGAGTACAACCCCGCCGAGGGCAAGTCCTAGGCTGGCACCCACCACCCACCCAGGGTGCCCCGTGGGCCCCCCCACCCTGCCCGGCACAGAGAGAGGGGGGGACCCCTGCGCCCCGCAAAGCCCGGGGGGGGGCGGAGAGCCCCGTGCTGCCTGCTCAGCCCATCGCCCGTGGCCTTATCCAGCCCCCGGTGGGGTGGGGGGCACAGAATCGCCACACACGCACCACCACACCCCCCCCCCCCCAAATTTTAGGGGGACGCGTCCCCCCTTCCCGCGGAGGGACGGGGGCGAGGAGGAGGCGGGGGACCCCTCGCTGGGAAGGGGGGTGCCACGTCCGTGGCCCCCCCACACACTCTGCCATACCCGCCGGCCAGGAGCCGGCCGGTGTGTGTGTTCCCCAGCTTTTTTTTTTTTTTTCTATCCATTTTTAGATCTTTTACAGAAAAAAAAAAAAAAGAAAAAATTAATATATCTATGGGAAATAAATGTGTGCAAGGCCCTTGTCTGCCCCGCGCCGGTTGGGGGGGGAGGTGACACCCCCTCTCCCGTGTCCCCCCCCCTCCAGTCTGTGTGTGTCCCCCCCCTTTCTGCCTGCCCTACATAGCGGGGCCATCCCAGTACAGGCTCTGCTCCGGGCTGGGGGCCAGCAGGGCCCCCCCCCGGCAGCGAGACACGGCCAGCCTGGGACATGGGGACACACGTGTCACGAATGCGGGGCCGGGGGGGGGTCTCAGCAGCTGTGTCCCCGTGTGTCATGAGCGCGGGGGGTCTCAGCAGCCTTGTAGCCCCATGTCATGAGCGCGGGGGGTCTCAGCAGCCACGTGCCCACGTGTTACGAGCGTGGGGGGGGGTCTTAGCAACAATACAACCATGTGGCATGAGCGTGGAGGTCTCGGCGGCCATGCACCCGCGTGTCACGAGCCACGGGGTGGGGGGCTCAGCGGTTGTCTACCCACTTGTCACGAGCGTGAGGGTCTCGGCAGACGTATACCCACGTGTCGTGAGCATGGGGTGGGGGGGGGTCTCAGTAGCCGTGTACTCACATCTCATGAGGGTGGGATGGCTCAGGAGCTGTGCACCCGTGTCACGAGCGTGGGGGGTCTCAGCAGCCGTGCGCCCACATGTCACGAGCGCGGGGGGTCTCAGCAGCCGTGCGCCCACATGTCACGAGCGCGGGGGGTCTCAGCAGCCGTGCGCCCACATGTCACGAGCGTGGGGGGTCTCAGCAGCCGTGCGCCCACATGTCACGAGCATGGGAGGTCTCAGCAGCCGTGCGCCCACATGTCACGAGCGCGGGGGGTCTCAGCAGCCGTGCGCCCACATGTCACGAGCGCGGGGGGTCTCAGCAGCCGTGCGCCCACATGTCATGAGCGCGGGGGGTCTCAGCAGCCGTGCACCCACATGTCACGAGCATGGGGGGGGGGGGGGGTGTCTCAGCAGCCGTCTACCCACGTCAGAAGCGCAGGGGGTCTCAGCAGCCGTGCACCCCCCCGTGTCACAAACTCGGGGCAGCTGGGCTCTCATCGGCCGCGCACGCACGTGTCACGAGCACGTGCGGCCTCAGCCCTCAGCAACCCTGTGCCCACGTGTCCCGAACGTGCCAGGTCTCAGCAGCCACGCACCCCTGTGTCACCAGCATGGCGTTGGGGGGGGGGGGGGTGTCTCAGCATCCCCCATCCACACCTAGCACGAGCACGCAAGGTCTCAGCCCTCCTTCCTTGTCCCTCCACGGGGCTCCAAAGCCGGCCACCGTTCCCGGGGAGCTGGCAGTCCGTCCCGGGGAGGCCGAGCGTCCCCGGCCGCGGTGTCCGTGTCCTCCCTTGCTCCTGCCCCCCCCGGGGAGGCCCCACGGCCGGCAGTGACCTCTGTCCCCAGCCGAGGCTGGCTGCGGGTGCCCACGGCATCACGTGGAACGGGCACAAGCGGAGCCACCGGAGAGCCGAGCCGGGAAGAGCCGTAGAGACGGACGGAGGGATGGACGGACGGATGGACAGGTGGGCAGGGGGGGGAAGGCTGGGTGCTTGGGGTGCCGCTGGGAATTTCACCCCGGACAGGCTTGCGGTGGCCGTCCCGGGTGGGGGGGACACCGAGGTCCCGCTGCCGGAGAGCCTGGGTGTCCCCGTCCCACCTGAGGCTGGACGGGGGTGTCCCCTGTCCCCACGTCCTGGGCCCAGGTCTCCCAGTTTCCAGTGTCCCTGTCCCAGTCATCCCTGTCTCACGGATCCCTGTCCCAGGAGTCCCTGTTCCCAGTGTGTGTGTCCCTACCCCAGGTGTCCCAGTCCCAGCTTTCCCATTCCCATAGATCCTAGTCCTAAGTGTCCCTGTCCCATATATTCCAATCCCAGGTGTCCCTGTCCCATATATCCCAGTTCCATATGTCCCTCTCCCAAGTGTCCAGTCCCAGGTGACCCAGTCCCATATGTCCCAGTCTGAGGTGCCCCACTCCCAGGTTTCCCAATCCCATATGATGTCCCAGTCCCAGGTGACCCACAGGTCCCTATCCCAGGTGCCTCAGTCCCAGATGTCCCAGTCCCAGGTTTCCCAGTCCCACTTGTCCCTGTTCCCTGTGTCCCAGTCTGAGGCGACCCAGGTGTCCCACTCCCCAGTTTCCCAGTCCCATATATCCCTATCCCAGTATCCACCTGAGACCGAGGGACACCCCTCCTGGGTTTGTGCCCAGTTTGGGGGGGGACCCCCCGGAGCTGCCCCAGCACCATCCTCGCCCAAACCACCCCTCGGTGCCAGGTCCCATGGGGGGGGGGCTCAGCCCACCAGCCCCCAGCCCCCACCCAGGGAGCAGGGACCCACGCCAGCCCACAGGGGTGGGTGCAGGTTATTTTTAGGGGGGGGGGGACCACGGTAGGTACAGGTTTGGGGGGGTACGGTGGGTGCATGGTGGGTGCAGGTTTGGGTGCACGCCTGGGTATGGGGCTGGGTGCAGGTTTGGGGGTGGTGGGCAGGTGTCCCCCCCCGCTCCCTGCCCCCTCCCCGCAGCAGCAGCAGCGTGTGGCTGGGAGCCCCCCTGGAGCAGTTGCCCACCCCGGCGCTGACCCTGGACCAGGCGACGGTGCGGCGTAACGCGGAGCGCATGCGGGAGCGCTGCCGGGCCCTCGGCCTCCGCCTGCGCCCCCACGTCAAAACCCACAAGACGCTGTGAGTGTGGCCCCCAGAATCCCCAGCATCCCCCCAGAATCCTTCCAGCAGCCCCCCAGCAGCCCCCTGTCCTCCCCAGCAATCCCCCAGCATCCTCCCAATATCCCTCCTAGCATCCCCCATCCTCTTCCTCAGCACCCCTCGACTTGCCCCCAGCGTCCCCCCATCTGCCAACCTTCCCCCCCCAGCATCCCCCCATCCTCCCCCCACCTTCCCCATCAGCATCTCCCCCATCATCCCTCCAGTATCCTCCCAGTCTCCTTCCCAGCGTCCCCCCCACCTTCCCACCTAGCATCCTTCCACCCTCCTTCCCCAGTATCCCACCAGCATCCTCCCCAGCACCCCCGTTCTCCCACTGTCCTCCCCAGCATCCCCCCAACATCCCCCTCCCAGCACCCCCTTACCACCCACCGCCCCCCCCCCACCCCAGAGAAGGCGCCGAACTGGCGACGGGCGGCACCCGCCGGGGTATCGTGGTCTCCACCTTGGCCGAAGCTCGGTTCTTCGCGGCGGGGGGCTTCGATGACATCCTCTACGCCTACCCGCTGCCGGGGGGGCGGCTGGAGGAATGTGCCACCCTGGCCCAGCACCTCCAAGCCTTCCAGCTCCTCCTCGACAGCCCCCAGGCTTTGGCCCTCCTGCGCCAGCGCCCGCTGCCCGCCGGCAAGCGCTGGCTCGTCTGGCTCAAGCTCGACTGCGGCAATGGCAGGGGTAGGTGATATTCCCCCCCCCAGGAAAAAAAAAAAAAAGTAGCCCCCCTTAAATCCCACCAGCGCCCGGGTTGCTGGGGCAGGGGGGATGCAGAGATGGGGCATCACATGTCTTCCCCGAGGGTGTTTTCTTCCACCCCCCCCCCAGCCCAGGGTGCTCAATGCTCCATGTCCCCCCCAGCCCCACCATCTCAACCAGAATGGGGCATTAGAGACACCTCCCACCCAAAAAAAAAGGAGTCATTCTTCACTGGTGCTTCGTTGGGGAAGGATGCTCCATGCCCCACCAACCTCCAGCCCCCAGAACCACCATCTCATCCAGGAGGGGGTTACTTAAGCCCTCCCAAATTAAAAAAGTCACTCTTCAAGGATGCTCCATGGGGCAGAAGTGCCCCATATGCCCCCCCAGCCCCCATGATGGGGCATTTACCCCCCCCGAACCCCATTTTCATCCACCCATCGCATGATATTTGATGAAGACAAGCTGCCCCATATACCCCCCCCAACCCCAAGCCCCCAGCCTCACCAGGATGCGGCATTTAACCCCCCCCCCAGGTCATTCTTCACGGATGCTCCATGGGGCAGAGGTGCCCCATAAGCCCCCCCCAGCCCCCAAGATAGGATATTTAAGTCCCCCCGCCCCGAACCCCAATCCCCGCCATCACACCCACCATGGGGCATCAACCCCCCAAACCCCCCCGAGCCGTGCCTGGACCCTCCTCCTGGCCGGCAGCCGGCGTTCGACCCACGGACCCCGGTGCCATGTCCCTGGCCCGGGCCATCGCCGAGGAGGCACCGGAGGAGGTGACGCTGGTGGGGGTCTACGCTCACTGCGGGGACACCTACGGCTGCCGCGATGTCCCGGCCATCCAAGCCGTCGCCCGGGCCACCACCGCCGCCGTGCTTGACTTCGTCACCGCGTGAGTGTCCCAAATCCAGGGGATGGGCAGAGTTAAGGGGATTTTTTTTTTTTAAAAAAAAATTTTTTTTTTTTTGGCTGGGGGGGGGTGTCCAAGCTGGCCACCGTGGGTGTCATTCCGCTTCCCATAAAAGCCCAGCAGCTGGTCGTAAATGCAAATCACCCCCATAAAAGGGGGCCCTACAAAGCCCCCCCGGGGAGCCGGAGGAGGATGCTGGCAGCTCCGGTCACCTTTGAAGTGGCTTTGGTGGTGGGTTGTGACCTGTGTCATTGTCGTCCCCCCCCTTGTCACCCTTTTGTCCCAGCGGGGTTTTACATCCTGGAGGGAATTGCTGCCGGATGGTTCCTGCTAAAGGAGGGACAGCGGGGGGGGGTGGTCAGTGGGGTCCCTTGGGACCCTCATCCTCCCACCCACAGGGACGTGCTTCCCTGGGGACCCATCCCGGGGTCTCTAGTCCCACCCCAGCTGGTTGTGGCATGGTTTTGCAGTGGGGAAACTGAGGCACAAGACGAAAATGCTGCCCCCCCCCCCCCCAAAAAAAGTCAGGGGGCTGGTCTGCCACCCACCCCTCCTGCAATGTGCCCCACGGTCTCAGAGGGCCCAGGGAGAGCAGGGGAGGGGGGGCACCATTCCCGGCTGCCATCCTGGGGAGGGGGACGACATGGCACCCCCTTGCCATGTGGCCTTTGAATGGGGGGGGTGTGCAACACATCTGGGCTGCTCAGACACATCTGGGAAGATCTCAGGCACATCTTGGGGTGTCCTGGAACATCTGGGGGGGGTCCCCAGCAGAGCGAGGGGTGCTCTGGCACAGCTGGGGGGGTCTCAGGCATATCTGAGGGTGCTCTGGCATACTTGAGGGGGTGCTCGAGCACATCTGGGGGCTCCTGTGCACATCTGTGGGTGCTCTGACACATTGGAGGGGTCCCCGGAACATCTGGGGATGTTTTAACACATCTGGGGAGATCTCCAGCTCATATGGGTGGATCTCAGGCACATCTGGGGGGTCATGAGCACATCTGGAGGTGCCCTGGCACATGTGGGGGGCTCTGGCATACCCGGGAGGGATCCCAGGCCCATCTGGGGGGATGTCCTGGTACATCTGAGGGGGGTCCCAGGCACATCTGGGGGGTGCTATAGCATAACTGGGGGGGGCAGGCACATCTGGGGAGTGCTCTGGCAGGTCTGGAGGGGCCCCAAGGCATATCTGGGTGGATCTCTGGCACATCTGGGTCCTCCTGGCTACATCTGGTGGCACCCTGACACATCTTGGGGGGTCTCCAGCATATCTGGGGGGGCTCTGTCACTCATCTGCGGGCTCCCAAAACCATAAGGATGGGGCCTCTAGCACATCTGGGGGGTGCTGTGTCACATCTGTGGGCTCCCAGACACGTCTGGGAATGCTTTAAAACATTGGGGGGGATCTTCAGCTCATACGGGTGGATCTCTGGCACATCTGGGGACACCGGGGCACATCTGGGGGTGGTCCCAGACACATTGGGCAGGGTGCTCTGGCATATTGGGGGGGGCATGACCTGCCTTGAGTGATTGAGGGGGCTCTCTATTGCATCTGGGGGCTCTCTGGCACATCTGGATGGCATCCAGGCACATCTGGCTGTCTCCCCAGCACATCTTGGGGTCTTCCTGGCACACTGAGGCTGGGGGGGGGGCTCTGCCACAACTGGATGGCTTCCTTGAACATTTGTGGGGGGTGCTTTCTGGCACATCTGGGACTCCCTGAATCATCACCACCTCCGATTCCTCTCCTGTGGCACCCACGGGTGATGGACCCACCTCCAGTCCTGCTCCCCATGGTTCCCAGGGGTGATGGACCCATCTCCAGTCCCACTCCCGTGGCAGCCAGGGGTGATGGACCCACCTCTGGCTTTGTTCCCCACGGTGCCTGGGGGTGATGTCCCCCCCTCGGCCATGTCCCGGCGGTTCAGAGAGTCCCCGTGTGCCGGCAGGCTGCGGCGGGCAGGGGTGCCATGTCCCCAGGCCAGCATCGGCTCCACGCCGTCCTGCAGCCACCCGGTGCCGGAGATGTCCCAGCTCACCGAGCTCCATCCAGGCAACTACCTCTTCTACGGTGAGCGGGTCCGGGGGGACCCCACTCCCAGCCCCAACCCTGCTTGTGATCCCCCCCCCCAGGGTGGGATGCACCCCAACCTGAGCTGGTCACCCTCTTCTCCCAGACCTTCAGCAGACCCTCCTGGGGTCCTGTCACCCGGAGGACGTGGCCATCCGTGTCCTCACCAGGGTCATCGGTCACTACCCCCACCGCAACCAGCTGCTGGTGGACTGCGGGTGGGCTGCCCTCAGCCTCCACGGCCGCGATCAGGCACCCGTGGGCTGCGCCGCCATCGAGGGGCACCCCCAGCTTAGGTGAGCACGGGGGGGGGGTGGTTTTTGGGGGGGGGGACACACAACGACAGAGGGGTGACGGCGTGTCCCCGCAGGCTGGTGGGGCTGACGCAGGAGCACGGGCAGGTGGAAGCCGTCGACGGACGGTTGGATTTCGAGCGCTTCCCGTTGGGCAGCATCCTGGCTCTCATCCCCTTCCATGTGAGTACCGGCCCCGCCGCGCCCCGCCACGCCCCGCCACGCCCTGCCACGCCCGGCTCAGCATCCCTACCCGCCGCAGGCCTGCGCGACCGCCGCCATGCACCCCGTCTACTACGTCCACGCCGGGGGGAAGGTGGTGGAGCTCTGGCACCCCGTCCGCGGCTGGTAGGGAGGAGAGCGGGGAGCTGCCGGGGTGCTGCGCCCACGCCGAGACCCTGCGCCCACGCCGAGACCCTGCGCCCACGCCGGGGTGCTGCATCCACGCCGAGGGTCCTGCACCCACTTGGAGACCCTGCACTCACGCCGAGACCCTGCACCCATGCTGGGGTCCCACGGTGAAGCCATGCGCCCATGCCAGGGTCCTGCACCCACGCCGGGGTGCTGCCCCCCCGGCCCCCCCTATACCGGGGTCAATAAAGCTGCTTCTCCCATTTCCAGACACTTTTGCCCCCGGGGCAGGGAGGGGACAGAACGTGGGGAGGGGGCGGGGGGGGGGGGGAACACCGTCCACCCGCTAGCCCCGGTCCCAGCGTGACCGGTCCCAGTTTGGACCAGTCCGGTCCCTGGCCGGGAGCGGGACCCGAACCGGCGACCCCTTGGACCGGAGCGGACCCCGGCCCAGCCGAGCCGAGAGGGGCGGAGCTCCGTCCGGAGCCCCGCCCAGCCCCGGCGCTCTCAGCCAATGGCGGAGCGCCCCGCCCTGCCCGTCCCGGGGGCTCGCCGCGCCCTCCCGCGCTGCGGGACCGCGCCCAGCCCAGCCCGGCCGTAGGCGGAGCGGAGCGAGCCGAGCGGAGCCGAGCGGAGCCGGACCGGACCGAGCGGAGCCGAGCGGAGCCGGACCGGGCCGAGCGGAGCCGAGCGGAGCCGAGCGGAGCGGGGCGGCCCGGAGCGGGTCCCGGGGCCGGGCCCGGGTGTCCGCGATGCGGCGGGGCCGCGCGGTGCTGCCGGTGCTGCCGGTGCTGCTGCTGCTCTGCCCGGTGCGGGGTCGGGACCGGGACCGGGACCGGGACCGGGGATGGGGGCAGGAGCGGGAGGGACCGGGACGGGGCCCGGCACCGGGATGGGGACCCGGGAGGGGGCTCCCCGCTGCCGCCCCGGGACCCGCCGGGCCGGCCGATCCCCGGGGGGTCCGCTTCACCTCACGTCTTTTTGTTGTACGGAGTGTTTCTGTTCTCTTTTTGCTTTTTGCTTTTCTCTAGTCTCTTTTCTTTTCTTTTCTTCTTTCTTTTCTCTTTTCTTTTCTCTTCTTTTCTCTTTTTTTCCCTTCTTTTTTCTTTTCTTTCCCCTTCTTTTCTTATTTTAGTTTGGTTTGGTTTATTTTATTTCATCTTATTTTGTTTTATTGTATTTGATCTTATTTTGCTTTATTGTATTTGATCTTACTTTGCTTTATTGTATTTGATCTTATCTTGTTTTGTCTTATTTTACCTTGGTTTATTTTGATTTATTCTATTTTGCCTTATTTTATTTTGATTTATTTTATTTCCTTCCCTTTTCTTTCATTCTGTTTTATTTTTTATTTTCTTTTACTTTATTCCCCTTTAGTTTTATTTCACTCCATATTTTTTCACTTTATTTCACTTCGTTTCGTTTAATTTCTTTGTATTTCCCTTTATTTCTTTGCATTTCATTTCAATCCTTTTTATTTCATGTCTGTTTTTATTTTCGATTTGATCATTTACTTTTATTATTTTTATCTGATTCTTTTTCAATTTTATTTCTTTTAGGTTTGGGGGGGGTAATTATTTTTTTTTATTATTCATTAATCTTTCATCCCACTCTATTCTATTTTTATCCACACACCCCCCCCCGAGCACAGCACTGTCCTGCCATCACCCACCCACCCAAGGCCAAGCACCCCCCGTGCCCCCCACCCACTCACCCCCCCCCTCCCCCCCCAGCTCCGGGACCCCAAACCAGCCCCCACCACGGGTTGGGGGGGGGGGGGGAAGACAAACACTTGGAGGGGGGGGTCCAGAGCAGAACCAAGGGGAAACTGAGGCAGGACCCCCCCCCCTCCTGCCCGCAGGTGCCCGGGCGGGGCGGGGGGTGCGGGAGCGGGCGGACGACGGCGGCGGGGGGGTGCTGCACCCCCTGCCCCCCCGGCTTCGGCGTCACCGAACCCTGCGGCCACACCGACACCCGCTGCCAGCCCTGCACCCACAGTGAGTACCCCCCCCACCCCCCCCAACCCCCCCGTGCCCCCCTCCAGCACCCCCCATAGCACCCTGTCCCCCCCAGACCGGACCTTCTCGGCGGTGAGCAGCGCGGTGGAGCCCTGCCAGCCCTGCACCCCCTGCCCGCTCCTGCCTGCCCGGCCCTGCACCCCCGCCCGCGACACCCTCTGCACCCGTGAGTGGCACCCACGCTGGGGGGGGGGGGACACACACACTGGTGTGTCCCCCCCACGCGGGGATTGGAAGGCGGGGGGTGTTCTTACCGGGGGTGGTGGCCGTGCCTCAGTTTCCCCATGTGTGGATCTGAGGTGCTGTGGATCGGGGGGGGGGGGGGGCACGGAAAATTGAGGTGAATTGGGGACACGCGCCCCACTGCGGCACCCCAACATATTTGGAGGGGGGGTCGCCCCCACCCCACCATCCACCCATGGGTGCCCTGCAAGGGGAAACTGAGGCAGGGGTGGGGGACGCACCACCACCCCAGGGCTCCCCTAAACTTGGGGGGGGGACACTTCCCCCCCCCCCCCAATCCCCATAGATGAGGACCTGGAGCGCACGGGCGGCGGCGAGCCGGTGACAGGGGACCCCTCGCCCGTCACCCCCGAGTTCGTGCCACCACCGCCCGAGGCCACCGGCAAGGACATCATCCCCGTCTACTGCTCCCTCCTGGCCGCCGTGGTGGTGGGACTCCTCGCCTACGTGGCCTTCAAGTGGTAGGTTGGGGTTTGTCTTTTTGGGGAGCGGGGGGCACCTATGGGACCCCGAAGGTCCTGGCTGACACCCGGTGGCCCACCGCGGGCAGCTGGCACACGTGCAGGCAGAAGCAGCAGCTGGCCAAGGCGCGGGCAGGGGACTTGGGGACGTCACCCGAGGGGGAGAAGCTGCACAGCGACAGCGGGGTCTTCCTCGACACCCACAGCCTGCAGGAGCCCCACCAGCCCGGCAAGGGTGAGCACCCACCACCCAGCCATGGAGGGGTTTTTTTTTTTTGGGGCGGGCGGAGGGGGTGCACCCATCGTGAGGTGGGGTCTGGGGGGATTTGTCCCCCCGATGTCATCAGGATGGGGTTGGGGACCACCCGTGTTCATTGCGAGGGGGGTTCAAGGTGCTTCTGTCCCTGGGGTTCATCCGTACCGTGGGGAGCATCTGGATGGGGTTGGGGTGCTCTAGGGAGCACCCACATGGGTTTGGGGTGCCCCCATGGCCTGTGGAGCACCCATAGGGGGTTGGGGTGCACCTACACCCCAGGGGGCATCCAGATGGGTTGGGGAGCATCCCTACCTTGGGGTTCACCCGGGTGGGGTTGGGGAGCACCCAGATGGGGTTGAGGGGTCACTCATGCCCCGGGGAGCACCCGAACAAGGTTGAGGAGCACCCAAAGGGGGTCAGGGAGCACCCAGATAGGGCTGGGGAGCACCTGCATGGGGTTGAGGAGCACCCATGTCCCGAGGACCACCCAGATGGGCTTGGGTAGCACCCAAATGGGGGTCAGGGAGCACTTGGGTGGGCTCGAGGAGCCCCCATACCCCAGAGAGCACCCAAATGGGGGCCAGGGAGCACTTGGGTGGGCTTGGGGAGCACCCATACCCCAGATAGCACCCAAATGGGGGCCAGGGAGCCCCCATACCCCAGATAGCACCCAAATGGGGGGTCAGGGAGCCCCCATACCCCAGATAGCACCCAAATGGGGGTCAGGGAGCACCTGGGTGGGCTCGAGGAGCCCTCATACCCCAGATAGCACCCAAATGGGGGCCAGGGAGCACTTGGGTGGGCTTGGGGAGCACCCATACCCCAGATAGCACCCAAATGGGGGCCAGGGAGCACTTGGGTGGGCTTGGGGAGCACCCATAACCCAGATAGCACCCAAATGGGGGGTCAGGGAGCCCCCATACCCCAGATAGCACCCAAAGAGGGTTGAGGAGCACCCATACCCCGGTAAGCATCTCTCTCCCGGGAGCCGGCAACACCTCCGGCACAGAAATCCCGCCGGGCGGAGATTCGGGGGTGCCGACACTGACCCCCTCCCCACCCGCAGCCCCCCGTCCCGAAGGGCACCCGTTCAGCACGGTCCCAGCGCAGCGGCAAGAGGAACTGGAGCGGCTGCTGGAGAGCGGGGGTCCCGGGGGGGACTGGCGCAGTTTGGCCACCCGCCTGGGTTTCGGCCCCGACGCCATCGGCACCTTCGGCCGTGGCCGAGCACCCGCTCGCACCCTGCTCAGCGCCTGGGCCGGCGCCGAGGGGGCCACGTTGGAGACCCTCTGCCAGGCTCTGGTGGCCATCGGACGGCAGGATGCGGCCCGGCGCTTGGTGGGACCGGGGGACGCCACGTCCGCCGTGTGACCGACCGGGGGTCCCCGAGACCTGCCGGGACGCGGGGGACACCGGGTGGGCTCGGCGGGTGCTCCCCGGTTTTTGGTTTTTTTCCTGTCAAATAGTTCTTTGGGGTGTTTTTTGAGGGGGGTTTTGTACTTTTTTTTTTTAGGGGTGTCAAGGGTGGGGAGTTGGTGACGGAGGGTGGGAGACTTGGGGACGCGGCTGGTCCCCGGGTGGGTGTATTAAATGTGTCACTTGTGCGTCACCACGATGCCTCGGGTGTCCGTGTGTCCCCACGCGCGCGTGTCCCCGGGATGTGCGTCTTTGGGTGTCCGTGTGTCCCCAGGCATCCGTCCCCAAGCATCCGTGTCCCCAGGATGTGTCCCCTCAGGCGTCCGTGTTTGTCCCTTCTCACCACGATGTGTCCCCCTCGGGTGTCCGTGTGTCCCCCCCCCGCCCCAAGCGCACGTCACCGCCACGGGCTGTCCTCAAGCATCCGTGTGTCCCCACCAGCGCGTCACCGGGACGCGTGTCCTCAAGCGTCCGTTTGTCCTCGGGCGTCCGCGGGTCCCCAAACCCACGCGCGTGTCCCGTGCCCGTCCCCATTAAGGACAGCAGGGGGGTGGGTGGCCCTGAGGTGGGGGGGGGGGGGGCAACACCCCCAAAGACCCCAAAGCAGGTGGCACCGGGGGACACGGCGTGATGGAAAAGAGCCATTTTAACCCCAAAATGTGCATGGGTGCCCCTGCCCCGAGCTAGGTCACCCCAAAACCCCTTCCCATTCCCCCCCCCCCAGGTTCGGGGCTCGTGGGGATGTTAAGGGTGACAAGGGGGGGGTCCCCGAGCCAGGCCACCATGTCCCCACCGGTGCCACCGCCAGGTCCCCCCGGCCACCCCCCCCGGCCGTGCCAAACCTCTCTCGGGGCCGGGTCTGGTGTTGATTTTTTTGTCATTTGTCTTTTTATTTTTTTTTCTCTCTCTTTTTTTTTTTTTTTTTTTTTTACATAAAAAGTTCCGTAAAAATTGGATAAAGTAAAATGATTTAAGCAGTAAAATCAATCTTATCAACATAGCACGAGGCCTGCCAGAAATCCGGGGGCAGCCCCGCTCTGCAATATTTACATGAAAACAGATTAAACCTCGCAGAACCAAAAATAAAACCAAGGAAACAACCAAAAAAAAAAAAAAAAAAACAACCAACCCCGAAACTATCCTTACAAAGTGTTCCCATGGTATCGGCACATCTTGGGCTAAAAGCAAAAAGAAAACAAAACCAAAAATTATCAATATATTCACATATACGTTAAAATATAATACAGAGCTTGGTGACGCACAGGGCGCGTGCGTCCGACAGCACCGCCGGGGTAGGGGAGCCGGCAAAGCCCGGCTTAGCGAAGCCCGTCTTTTCCGCCACATCGCCCCGGCAGCACAAACCGCCTCACGCCGTAGGGAACGAAGTTTATTTTCTTTTTTTTTTTTCCTTTTTTTTTTTAAAAAAAAATAATAATAAATTCACAGGTTGGTGGTTTAAAACCGCGAATCCTGGCAGAATAGAGTATTCCGAGGTTTGGCTGCGTCTGGCATCGCTGCGGGGGTGGAGGTGGAGGAGGTGGTTACTCCAGGTCCGTGTCCTCTTTGGGTTTGTAGATGGCCCCGAATTTCTGCATGTATTTCTTGATATATTCCTTCGTCTTGTGTTTCACGTTCTCGTTGCACTCCAGATCCTCCGGATTCTTGCAGTATTTCAGTTCCTTGTTCATGACGCCGTGAGTCAGCTGCAGGGGAGAGGAGGGGCCGGGAATACCCACCATTATTCCCAATAATTCAAGTCTTGGGGATTCCCCAAGCTATTTTGCTATTATTCCCCAAATATTCCCCAAATATTTGCTATTATTCCCCTAATATTCACTACTATTTCCCAAACATTTGCTATTACTCCCCAAACATTCCCCAAGCCATTTTGCTATTATTGCCCAAGTATTTGCTGTTATTCCCCAAATATTCCCTAAGCCTTTTTCCTATTATTGCCAAATATTCCCCAAATATTTGCTGTTATTCCCCAAACATTCCCCAAATATTGGCTATCATTCCCCAAATATTGGCTATCATTCCCCAAACTTATTTTGCTATTATTCCCTAAATGTTCCCCAAATCTTTGCTATTATTCCTCAAATTTTCCCCAAATATTTCTCAAGCTATTTTGCTGTTATACCCTAAATATTTTCTACTATTCCCCACACATTTGCTATTATTCCCCAAATATTCCCCCAAATATTTCCTATTATTCCCCAAATATTCTCCCACTATTTCCTATTATTCCCCAAGGATTCCCCACATATCTGCTACTATTCCCCAAATATTCCCCAAGCTATTTTGCTGCTATCCCCCAAATATTTTCTATTATTCCCCACATATTTGCTATTATTCCCCAAATATTCCCCCAAAATATTTTCAATTATTCCCCACATATTTGCTATCATTCCCCAAACATTCCCTAAGCTATTTTGCTATCATCCCCCCAATATCTGCAATTATTCCCCAACTACTCCCCCCCCGCATTGCTCTTTTCCTTCCCTTATCCTACAAGACGAGCTGGCAGAAGGGGCGATGCAATCCCCCCAAAACTCTCCCCCCCTCCGACGGGGACAGAGGGGACGTCACCTTGCGCGCCAGGTGTTTGAAGTCCTCGGTGGTGGTGATGCGTCCCACCTTGCAGTCGGGTTTGCGGTAGGGGTTCAGGCACTGCACGATGAACTGCGACATCTGCGCCAGAGGAGATCCGGATCCGACCTTGCCCTCGCTCACCGGCCCCGCCGCCCCCAGCCCCGGGGTGATGCTGACCCCCCCACCCCGCCCCAACCCTCCGCGGGGCCACGTCCCCAGCGGTGGGGTCCTCCACTCCAGCATCGTGTCACCCGTACAGGGACGGTGAACCCCGACATTCCCCTCCGGCATCCCCTGGGTCACGTCACCGGGGTGGGACGGTGACAAACCCCCCCACGGGGCGCTGGGGAAACTCACTTCTTTCCTGAACACCTCCTTGCTCTTCTTGGCTAGCTCGCTCGATGTGTCCGCTTCCGCCGTCTTGGGCTTCTTGGAAGACTGGAGAGGGGGAAATAAAAGGATATTAGATGCCGCCCGGGGCGAGCAGGGATCTCCCCCATCCCCACTTTGGGGACAGCGCTCCTGCCCCCCCCACCCCTGCCCCAGGGCCAGGTGGGCAGCGGACGCTTCCCGGCCAGCTCCCGGTGAGCTTCCCGGCCCCGTGCTGGCACAATTCCCAGCCCACTCCCGGCACGCTTCCCAGCTCGATGCTGGCACGCTCTCCAGCCCAGTCCCAGCGAGCTTCCCAGCCCGATGCCGGCATGTTCTCCAGCACAATCCAGGCACACTTCCCAGCCTGGTCCTGGTGAGCTTCCCAGCTCAATCCTGGCAGTCTTGCTGCACTCCCCAACCCATTCCCAACACCCTTCCCAGCCCAGTCCTGGCGAGCTTCCCAGCCCGATGCCGGCATGCTCTCCAGCCCAATCCAGGCGCGCTTCCCAGCCTGGTCCCGGTGAGCTTCCCAGCCCAATCCTGGCAGTCTTGGTGAGCTTCCCAGCTCCGGTGTGCTCCCCAACCCATTCCCAACACCCTTCCCAGCCCAGTCCCGGTGAGCTTCCCAGCCCGATGCCGGCTTCCTCACCCCAATCCAGGCGCGCTTCCCAGCCTGCTCCTGGTGAGCTTCCCAGCCCAGTGCTGGCAGGCTCCCCACCCTGATCCTGGCACGCTTCCTAGTCCATTCCTGGTGCGCTCCCCAGCCCCATCCCAGCGCGCTTCCCAGCATGATCCTGCCACAATCTCCAGCCTGGTCCCAGCACACTCCCCAGCCCAGTCCCAGCACACTTCAGCCACGCTGCTGAGCTGGGAGCACAGCCTCCAGGGAGGCACAGGGACCAATCCTCGCTCTTGTTTTTAGAAAAAAAAACTGGAAAAAGGGCACAAGCTGGTCCTGGGGGAGTCAGGCTGGTTTGGGGGGGGAGAGCGAGTGCTGCGGTGGGGGGTATCATCTTTAGCTGGAGGCGAGGGAGAAGGAAAGCAGCTGATCATCCCCTTCCCCATTTATTTCACACATGTTAAAGCCTAATTACCGGCACAACGATGATTTGCAGGGATGAATCCAGCACGGCCGGACACCCAGGCCAGAGAGACACTGTCCTAACCTCACTCCTGGGACTGTTTGAGCACCGCTCATTTATTCAGCCCATTAATTAAAGCCAGGCGCTCGGTGGCAGCTATCAGCTGTGGCAGAACCATCCCTGCCGGAGAGGTGTGCCCGGCACGCCGGCACACCATCAGCCCTCGTGTCGAAAGCACTGCGAGGGCTGGGACTCCACCGGCAAGCATTTACAGAAGATTATCTTTAGCTGAAGACGATCGTGGAAGGATAAAGTGAATTTTATAGGAACTTCTGGCTGTTCCCCCGAGTACTAATCCCACAAAGCACAAACACCAGCTGATTTAATTTGCTGCCCATATTAATGGAGTAGAAACTACACTCGCTGCACCCCTTCGCCGCCAGCTTAACACCCCCCTCCCCACGCATGGCCATCCCTGTGGGCTCTGCCTTCGAGCCCCATGACCTCCTCAGAGTCTACGATAGACAGTGAGAAGCAGCATCTCTTCTCGGACACTGGTTTTTGGCAGAGATTTGGGTACTACGGGTTACCACGACTCAGATTTTAAGGACGGAGAGAGCAGAAGGGCTTGTTAAAGGCTTGCAAAGCCAGAGGAGATTTGCCTTCTTCTGCTCTTTGAAGGTGTCCTGCTATTTCTTTTAATTAAAAGAACCCAATTTTTAAAAGTATTTAACGCTGAAAAAAGCAGGAGCCATCCCATCCCTTTCAAATCCCAAAGACGCGCCTGGCTGAGGCTGGAGGGCAGAGCTGCAAAGTCCCAAGAGCAAACCGACGCGGGGCTTAAATCAACCCTTGACGGGGAAGTTTTATTGCCGAGGGCTGTCCCGAGCGAGCGCTGGTGCGTCTCTGGGCTGGCTGCACATCAAAGCTCGCCGCTCCCTGCCCGCGGCTCGGGTACCGACATCAAAAGGCTGGTGATGGGGAGCAGATGGCTCCCTGCCGGCTCCCGGCGCGGCACCGGCACGGTGGCGTCACCAAGCCCTGCCACCTTCCATCACCAAGCCCTTCTCCACCACCATCGCCCCGGCATCTCCAGCACACCCCAAAATCTCTTAATTCCCCAAGCCAGCACAAGGAAGGGGTTATTTTCTACGTAGGTCAGTTTGGTAACAATTGGATTTTAATTTAGCCCTCGAAGGATGTTATAAATTATCAGTGCTAATTAGCTGGCTTAAATAGAGCTGGAGGATGGGTTTGGAGGAGCTTGCAGGGAAGCGCTGCAAATGCCAAATAAAGAGGCGTGTAAATAAATGCGTAAAATGGTAAATGCAAAAATAAAGCCTGGCCTGGTTGGATTAAGCCTGGGACTAAATGCTCCTAGGATTTTGAGCTCCATTGCTTCCCACCACCACCGCAGGAGCCACCCAGGCTGCAGGGGTGACCTGGAAGAGGAAAATGGCCATTTTGGGGGACCAGAGCAGGGAGGAGAAGCCAAACCCCGGCTGACCACCAAGCCTGACGGATGGGAAAGCCGAGAGCCAATGCACGGCTGCAGTCGCTGCCCCGGCAGCCAGCAGAGTCTGGCAGCTCATGCAGAATTCTGCTCCCCTTGGCTGGAGCACGAGGGGTGGGGGAAAAATCAGTGCCAAAATTTTGGGGGGCATGCGGAGGAGAAATAGGAACCATATTTCTAAGCTACTACTTGTGCAAAGGTGCTAATTTCTCTTTATGCTAAAATTAATCTTCACTGTTAGGGGAAAACCAGCCTGGGATGGGGTGACAGTGGGAGAGGAGCAAGAAGCCAAATGTGCTGGGAAATTCGGAGGAGCCTTTGCATAATGCTCTTCTCCAGCAGCATGGGATAAGGCTGCTGGAATCTGCTGATGCCAACCCTTCCGTGCTCTTCGGGAGGTACAATCGAGCAGACACAAACACATCCATGCAATAAATCCGGGCTTTTTCCGTCTTAAAAAGATGCACAAACTTCGGCATCCAGCCCTGTGTCATTGCCAGCACTCCACCAGGCCACCCTCTCAAGAAATCCCTTTTCCAAGGGAGAAAGCAGGTTTTGAAATGTGCTTTAAGGGGAAATAGCAAGCGTGGCTTTGCACGCCTCTTGTGCCTTTCCATCAAAATCACTATACCGGTGTGCAAGCCCCAGGCGAGCTCACCCCCTGCTGACACCAGCCACAATGACGCCGGCCACGCCGGGGCTTTGAGGGTATCAAGAAGCGAGCAGATGATGCTCAGAAGCGTGTTGAACACACTCTGGAGGAAATAAAATACCCCGGTCGCGGCCAGCACACGCGTTTCACCAGGGCAAGTGGTGCCCCGCAGCCGGGAGACACCAGGAATAGCAGCAGCAGCTGTCGGATGGCCGGAGCTGCGATGCTGGTGGGTTTAATCTGTCTTGGAAAAGGTGCAGGGTGGGGAGGAGGATGGTAAAAAAATCCAAGGAATGTGGTTGCAATTTCAGGGTGGAAGCATCGTTACGGAGGCGGTGAGCGAACTATGACCACGGGGGAATTCAACATGATTTCCATGACCAGGAAAAACCCAACCTTCAGGCAATTCTGGCCGAGAAGAATGAGATTTAGAGTTCTGAAGTGAGTAAGAACCACATCACTGTAAGGTCAGCCAAAGCTGTGCGGCCGGTGGTAATTTAGGAACAAGGTATTGATGGCTTCAGAGAAGTTTTGCACCTGAAAATAGGGATTTGGGGGTTTGAGTGAGCAGCAAAAACTCCTGGCAGAAGTAGCTGGCTCACGCCTGCCCCGAGGTGAAGCCCTTTGAGCATCACCCCAGTCCTCAGCACCTTTTTTTATCCCAAACGTTTTGACTCTGGCATGTAAACGCCTGCCCGCATTTACAGAAGCATCTTTCCTTGCTGCTCCCTTTGCAGTCGTAGGCACCACCGAGACCCTTAAAAGTCCATAGAAAAAAGACTCCCAAGCTGCAAAGCACCAGCACTACATTTTCTCGCTCAGAAGAGCCCAACCTTCTTCTCACCACTTTGTTCTCATCGAAGGGATGTTCCCCAGTATCTCCATGCTGGTCTGCACCACTAAGCTTTAGCTCGTACAGCTACAGCAGCAAATCCCTCCATGGGGATGCACTTCACAACTATTCCACATTAATAAAACCTCGCCTTAAAGCCTAAAATGAAGGTCTCTTTGCTAAATAGGTTCTCGTGTCTAGCTCCACACGCCGATATCCTTCAACAACAATTTGCAACCCGAACCCAGAAGCAACAGGCAAGTGCAGATAAACTAGGATCGACCCAAGGCAAGCACACGGCAAACCCTTCCCATCAAAGCAAAACACACTGTAGAAAACAGGCAAATTAGGAATATTTGTTGTTCTTTCTGCCTGAGTCATCTGGAGTGTTCAGAAAGCTGCATGGGGTCAGTTCTTAATGCTTTTGCTGAGCACGATAAAGTGAGGTATCAGCCAAAGCAGGGCAGCGCAAGGTTGCAGTACGCTACTGAACCCGAAGCTCACCAAAGGGATCCAGCAAGCCCCAGCGATCCCAGGACACTCGTGTGTTTATGAATCCTCCCAGTGCCGTGACATATTTGCTCCTTTGCCTGCCGAGGATTCCAGAACCGCAGGGGATGCCAGCAGGGTACATGTGATGCCGACCCAGGGACAAAAATCATTTAAAAGGCTTTTCTGGATTTCTCTGCAGAAGTAAAGGCTCCTCGGCCGAGCGCCATGTGCCAACTCTTAGTTCATTTTCTAATTAACTTTTTTACAGGGACATAAATATTTGTCAATAATATAGTTCAAGTGAAGTCGCCAGGAATCCCGGCTGAAGTACTTGGAGGCTTTACAGGGATTGGGTTAACCCTTAGGATCCTGGCAGCACATGGGAAAGGTGATGGCAGCAGAGCGGGACGTTCCTGGGCATTGTAGGACAGACAATGCCTTCAGTACCCACAGCAAAATCAGTCCTGGGTAGGTGGGTATCACCCAAGCATCGACAGAATTGCTCCCTGAGAGTTACAACCTGACAAACCTTTCTTTCCACAGCTCTTCTCTCTTCTTTTTAGGGAATTGGAGAGGTATATAGGGTAATTTATCTATAGGGGCTCTGCAACTGCTGCTCAGACTCTGCCCTCCCTGCTTTGCAAGGGCTGGCAGAGCTGGAAACCTGCGCTGATGGCAGACGTGTCCTCCAAGGAGGCTCAGCCAAGTCCCCTCCTGACAAGCACCAGGGTAGATGTGGCCGCAGAGGGACCTAACTGGAAATCAAGCCCCATTTGGAAAGTAGCTCCGTCCTCACAGGCATTACCTTTGGCAGCAGGAGCAATGGAGATGCTGCAGCACTCACCAGGAAAGCAGAAAGGCAGCTGGTGGTGGAAGCCAACACAGAGCTCCCAGCTCCTCTGCTTCTGCTGCTGCACCGTTAGTTTTTCCTTTTTCAACGTTATTCCACCTCACGCCCCTTTTTTTGGCGAGTTATAAGGTCACCTCCGCACATGAGGTTGCAGTGATGCTTGGCATCCAGGGCAGAACATTAGCTGCCCCCCAGGTAAGTCCTGCGTTCACCCAAGCTGTGGTCAGCACAGCCCGAGAGGTGAACAAAAGAGCACCGGGGTCTTTACCAAGCCAGCACCCAGAAGGATCAGGAGGTGAGAGCACAACGAAAATCTCTGCTCGACTATTTGTCACCAGGGCAAAACCTGGCAGCAACAAAGGGAAGCTGCTCTTCAGCAGCTACCAGGTAGCACAGCGTATGTCATCAGGTATTTCACAGTGGCAAGAGAAGAACAACTTAACTACGTTAATTCTCTACCACTATTTTAAAGCACAAAAAGTGGTGGCCCCATCGTCAACATAGCCACTACAGCTTATCTTAGTTTGCTGCTGTACCTCCATCACCCTCCCAAGTCAGTACCAACCCCAACAACAGCCCTGGCGTTCACTGCTCCTACTCTGCAGGACAGGATTATCCCCATGGTCTGTCCAAGAGATGTTAACGCTGAGTTTCTTTCGCTGACCCCCGCGCTTACCTTCATGGGGTTTTCGTCGTACGTTGGGGTCCCGAGGTCCATTTCAGCTTCGTGTTCAAGGCTGGCGTCATCCCCTGGGCTGTCCCAGGTAGGAGGGTCCCACTGGGTTTGCCTGGAGGAAGACAGACAGACCATTGTCACTCTTAAAAGTAACCGGTACCTGCTTATCAATTGCTCCATCAACTGGGACATCGCGTCTCCATCAGTCATCGAAACTCTTAACGGGGTTGTAACGCATGGCCCTATCTTGCTATTAATGATGAGGTTGAGTAGGCTTCCAAGGTGGAGGAGGCTAAAGCCGAGCAAGAAGAACTTAAAAAACGGAATTTGCATGATTTTCTAGCACTGATGACACTCAATGTGGGATCAAGGGAAGTTTGTCACAGGCATGAAATAAATAAATAAAGGCAATAAATAAAGAGGGTCAGTGATTCTGGCATGGAATGATGGGAGACATCACAGCAGAGACCTTGGGAAAGGTACTGCTTCCTGCAGAGCAAGGTGCAGCCGTTGGTACCTTGAGCTAAGTGTTCAGCCACAGGTATCTCATCGTGGAAAGGACACAGACCACAGATCTTGAGAAAGACCACAGGAATGAGCAGGAGCTTGAAAGGATGGATGGGCAGATGACATGAAGCTCATCCATATGCTAGAAGAGGCTAAATGCAGGGCCAGAGCTCTTCTTGGCTCACTGCACGTGGGAAGCACCATTTCTGCAGAAACATCTTGGCTGAGATGTGAAAAGCCATCAGAGCCTGCTTGGGCTCAGCAGGCCAACAAGCAGGGAAGAGCCCCACCATGCTCAAACCAGGGAAGGATGGGGAGAACTGGTCTGGATTTCCTCAAGGTGGGGAAGAGAGGAGCGGGCAGCCATCGGCATCCCAGAGCAAATACAGGACAGTGCCGGGGAGGAAAACCACAGACCAGGGCAGGAACACAACCAGGAGAAATGGGGGCCAGCAGGACAGACCGCTGTCTTTGCAGGCCTAGGGCAAGCATGGGACTCTCCCTCAGGTGAGAGGACTCACTCACAAACAGACTAAACAAGAGGGATGCAAAGGACAGATCTCCAGACCTCGTTAGGTTTGGAGGTCACCTAACGTGGCAACTATTTTCCATCTCTAGACTCTGTGTGAGGCCCCGATGTGCACTCTTCAGCTCAATACAAAGAAATCCTGAAAGCCTGCATCAAAAGAAGCTGCCAGTTTGAGTTTCTCGAGGTTTCTGACCTGTATCAGAAACCCTGTCCCACTTCAGGGCTTTCTACTTTTCAGGATGTGCTGGGGGGAAGAATGAAAGTCTTATTTCAATGAGCCCCCAAGTGCTTCATCCTGCTACTTAATTCTCCAGATACTGCTGAATATCCCTGACCTTGGACCACTATTAATTTGATTGCCAAGTAGAATGAAATATTAAAACAAGACAGCATATCAACAAGTAAGATTTGGTCTCCTCTACTGGCCTCATCCTTTTGGGAAATATACAGTTAAAAAGAAGGATTGAAAGAAATCTTCCAGCATGTGTTCCTCAAAGAAGTTCAAGATTAATTATATTCAATTAGTGGCTTCTCATGTAGCTGCAGAAGATGCACGGAGAAGGCATTCCTTGCCAAGGGGGAAGGCTCAGTTGGGTCTCCTCATCTCCTTGCAAGACTTCCAAACCACGGCACAAATCACAAATTCCTGCTCGACTGTTTTCTTTTTCTTTCTGGAGTTTGAAGGTCTTCTGCTCTGCCCTTGGTGCACCTCTTGATGTGTAAGGTAGCAGGAAGGAGTCCAAACAGGAGACTGAAAAGATCAATCGAAGCAGAGATATGTGCACAAGTAACAAAAACTGACATCAAGACAGTCAAGACATGGAAGAAAATACTGAGGCTTAACCCTTTAGAGAGATGGATCCCCATACAGAAAAAAAAGTCCTTTTCAGAAGTCTAAAATTCATGATACTCATTTTAGATAAGTTCACAGGTATTGATCCAAAAAACCTGGTGCCTTCCAAAACTGATCGCAAAGGTGTGGGAAAAACACTGGGAAACTCTATTTCTTGCTCCAGAACAGACCAGAGGTTTGAAGATGGAAAAAAAATGAGGGTGAGAAAACAAACCCTTTGATGCCGCACACCACGGATCATGGCTGATCCCTGAGCCACCAAAGACCTCCTGTTCATACGGTGTGCCCACCACAACGCTCGTACGCATGTTAAAGCCTCCACAGACAGGGGTTATTTGCTTGGCACCGCTGCCAGAGCCGCACGGGTGTTTCAGAGTGCGAGCGGCAGACAAGGTCTCTCTCCGCCTGTTAATTCTGCTGCCATTTCAGCACCATGTGGGGCATGGCGTGTTCTGGCAGAGCGATGGGAACCAAAGACGATGTCAAAAAAACAAAATCCAACTTGACTGAGATGCTGGGGAGAAAGTCATTGCTTTGATGGGATTTTTTTTTGCAATGCGATGTCAGAAGTGGAGCTCCTCACCACCGTGTTATCACACCGGGTTACAACTCAATGCACAGCCGAAGTCATCATTTGTAAGGAAATCGTTTGCCATCATCACACTTCTGCTTGCAGAAAACAGGGCTGTATCCCCAGGCCACATTTATGGAAAGGAAGGAAAGCTTTTGAGCAATCTCAGCCTCCCACCCACCCAGCTAACGAGCAGCACCCCGCCAGCTGCCTAACGAGACACCAAGGGCTGACCATCCATTTCTCTTACACCCAATCCCTTTGCTTGAGCCATCAAACTCCAAGCCCGAAGCAGCCATCACGCTTACCTTGTTATCACACTCACCTTGTTACCACATGGTAGTAGTAGATCTTTCCCTCTGGATCTCGGGCTGTTTTCCAGTTGGGTGGGAGGACGATTGTTTTGGGTTTTGGAGGGGATGGTGGAGGCAAGTCCAGGAGGTTATTGGTCACCACAAGCTCTGGCTGAAAATAGCACAAAAGGGATGAAGAGAAAGACATGAGTGGCTGTGAGGGTGGTCAGAGCAGCCCTGACAGCTCTTTCCCCCACGACAATGACTTTGTTGAAGGTAAAACTTAAAAACGACATTAGTGTTGGCCCAGGAAGCAGCGAGGACAGTATCTTTCTCTAGTTCTTCATCAAACACCCCAAGCACCCACTCGACCACACCCTGAGCTTGTAATACAGCCATTTTGCTACCCGTGCTCTTAAATCCTCCGTGGTGGATGCCATAACCACCATTTCTGATAGATGGGCTTCAGAAGTGAAAGCAGGACATGGAGCTCCCACGCACCCACCCATGCACAGCCTCCTCAGATGCGCTGGCAGAAAGCCCAAACACAACACGATCCGGGCTCAAAACCCGCAAAAATACGGCTGCTGCCCACATCCAGCCTGGACAGCAGCATCCCAAAGGCTGCCAGCATGCTGCCACATGGGAAACTCCTCCGGCTGGTACCACCAACGCTTTCACAGAATCCAGAAGCCATGGCAAATCACGGAAACCCAAAGCAGATGTAGTAGACGAACACTCCCTATCTTTTGTGAGCCACCAAGCCTTACCTGCTGGATGGGCTGAGGCTGCCCAGCTGCAACGATTGTAGTTACTGCTGTCGGTGGCTGCACTATGACTCCCTGCGGATGAGCCGTGTAGATCTGCTGGCCCTGGATGTACTGCAGACCTGGCTGGGCATAACTCTGAAACAGAGCACAGGGAACCACAAGTCAGCTTGCTTTACCAAAAAACCCTTCGCTGGAAGACATGGTACAGCTTCCCTTACTGGGAAGCAAACAGCAGAGGCAAGAAGAGGATAATAGTCCTCGAGGACAAGTGGAAGATAACATCCAAACCAAACAGGAATAACCAGTGACTGAGGCAGGGTTCAAGCAAACGATCTTCATATACAATTGGCCTATTTGCTATCCCAGGAGTTGTACGATTGCCTACATCTTGCTTTTAGGAAGAACTAGGCATTGCTGAATGCCAATATCCTTGTTAAGGAAGACAAAGTAAAAGAAGACAGCAATTCAGCATGGTCATTCGGAGCTCAAGGCTGAGCCTGATGGAAAGGGACATGTAATTCGGAGAAAACAGATATAAAAGGTTGATCTGTTGGGTTTTTTGGTTGGTTTAAGTCATACAAAAGCTGGTAGCTCCAGACCCTGCTTCCAAAGGTCAAAAGAAGGCAAGCTCACACCTCCACGTTTTACTGCTTACTTGGTCAGTGACAGTGGAAGCTCTTACACAGAAATATCTGTTCAACAGAATCAACAATCAAGAAAACAATAAAAAATAACTTTTATAAATGGGTTAAAAAAAGTCTCTGCAAGCTGTGAACTCCTGCTTGGCCCCAACAATTATGACATATGGCATTTGTACACGGAAAATACCCTGCCTAAATGTGCTTTTGTCAGACTCTTGGATAGTAAGTTATCTGAGAAGTGCTACTTCAGCTTAATATTAGAGCAAAGTGGGATGCTCTCATATTAAGAACACTAGCAAAGACTGAGCAAATAAATTGTACCAGGCTGGTACTCTTCATTTTGTGGGTGTTTTGTGCCACACTGTGTCTGAAATGGAAATTACCTGTACAATCGGTGGGGTCGTCTGTGAGTAGGGGGATGTCACACCGTAAACGGTCTGACAGGTCTGTCCTTGGTAATATATGGCTGGTTGGGACTGGGCTGGTGAGTACTGCTGTTGTACAGCTACAGTCTGCTGGCTGGAATCCCAGACTCCGTAGCTCTGGCTCTGCACCGGTCCCGGTGCAGCCACGGGCAGGACGGCCACGTTGGGTTCTTGATGGACCACGGTATCGCTTTGTGCTACATACTGCGGAGTTGCAACCTCCATCGTTGTTGCTACATGTTGGACTACTGGTACCGGCTGAGGAGTAGTTAGGGTTGGTTCCACCGTGTGCCCAACCAAAGTCTGCGGGTGCTCGTACGCCGCCGGCGAGCACATCGAATCCATGGTGGGCGTGGGCAGCAGCACCTTGCCAGCGTTGGGGTTGCTGGGGTCTACGTAGGCTTGCATGGGGTAGCCAGGCGGGTAGCCAATAAAGCTGTGGTGGGGCGTGCCGTAGCCCATGGAGTCGTAGGGCAGGGGCGACGTCATCCCCAGGTTTTGCAGTTGCTGTTGCTGTTTCTGGGCTTCCCGCTGGGCGACCTCCTGCTCAAACAGCTTCCTGCGCTCCTCCGTGGACAGCTTGTTGCGATCCTTAAGCCGGACTTTCTTCTTCGAAGATGCTGGTGTGTCATACCTGGGAGAGAAAGAAAAGAAAAGGCTTTGTGAGACCTCAGAAACCTGCAGGTCCAGGGCTCCAGCAGTAAAAGGGCCATCACTGACGGTGGCACACCTGGGGGGACCCAAATGCCCAACAGCAGCATCAGCTCCTAAAAAGATTCATTTGTTTTCAGCTGCTTGACCAACCGTGGCAACACATAGAGAGGAGAAACACCCACTGGACCTGCTCATCCATGAGCAAGGAGCCAGGGCAGAGGATGAGCTAAGTGGTGCCACTGGATTTACAAACTTCAGTTCGGTGCTGAAGCTAACGGAGATGCAAAGATGCAGCAGAGGTAGTCTGGAGGACCTGCTAGGCAGCACCGAGATACCTGGAGAGGGGAAGCAACGTCTTCAGGACCAACAGGGAACCCAAGGAGAAGGCAGAATAAGCAGGGTGCCCCCAAACAGGCTGAGTACCCATGCTGGAGACCCTCTGTCATGGTTTCCCAAAGCAGGACCACTGAAGAACGGTTTTGGAAGAGGCTCTCCAAACAGAAAGCACAGCTCTCACCACAGCATCTTCACCCCCAAAGACCAGGCCAGCTCAGCGATGGGGAAAGCACCCCATCTTTCTCATCTAAGGACCCCGCCTTAGACACTGCGTGTTTGCAGACATGACAAAGAACAAGGGAATTACAAACAGCACGTCTCTGTTTAGAGTTATGCTGTTTACTAGACCACAGATTCAGCTTAAAAAATAATAAAGTGTGGATGGATTTTTTAAATTCTTTTTTACGAATAAGAATTTTCATCCCGAGATGCAGAGCAGCTGGAGGGATTTTTCCAAGGAGTTAAAGAAGGAAAAAAAAAAAAAAAAAAGCCTAAGGACTTTGATCAAACCTCAACCATGGAAAATTTCAGATCAAAGGTGGATATTTTGAGAAGTTATGAGTGTGGTAAAACAGGGATTACAAGCAAAAATGCTTTGCAGCCCTAATATAATGGATTCTACAAAGCATCCAGTATATTCTCTATATACTCGCTTTATGTTCATGCGTTCCATTTACATATCAAAAGCACATTGCTACCAACAGATACACTTAAGATGTTCCCTCGCATTCCCAGAGTAGCTGCAAGGATCTGTTAATGTGAACCTTATTGACGTGAAGAGTTCGATTTCAATAATTAAAGTCTTTCCTGGCACTGCCTGGAGAGTTTACATGAGAGGCAGCCGGCGTGAAGGGACGGGCAGAAGAAAACCGAGGGTTTAGCATCAAGCAAGCAAGCAATGCTCTTCTGTTTGCTCTGCTCCTCTTTCCACCTATTTTATTATTTTGTCTTATTAAATCCTTCATATAACCAAGGGGGACAGCCAGAGTGGGAAGAGCATCCTCAGGGAAGGATGCCAGCACCCCAGTCCTTCTCCTGGCGAGCACCACTCACTGATGAGGACATGGCTGCAGGAGGGAAGAGCCAGAGCAGGCAACTCCTTGCCCACAAAAGAGCTTGTTCTATTTAAAATAACACAAAAAATATGCTATTTATTCCATCCATCTTCATATCTCTTGACACACCGCCGTTACTCAGCTCCACTTCTAGCCCCAGACCTCAGTGATGCTTCCATCCCCCAAATGGCTAATTACAGTAGTATAGATTTACATTACAGTATTATAGATTTACGTCTTATTTTTTATCCAGATGTTTTAAAGTTTCCCAGCACAACTCAATACAAGGACAAAACTCTCCTCATCTGGCTGACTCACTACCCATTGTTCCCTAATTACTAAGTGGCTTTAGATCCTATTTAAGAGGGACAACAGAAAACTGACTTCTTTAAAGGAAATTCCTCAGTATTCTTACTGCCTTTAACATGAGCTGAAGTCTCCCTGAAATGCAAGACGTGGAATATTTTCCTTCTTTTAATTAAGAAGCAACTTTCAAGGGAGGAAGATGAGCATCTGGTAGCAAGCAGCCGCTGATTCACGCACTGCATTGGACCAGCCCTGCCACCACCATCACCTCTATCGCTCCTCCGGCCCCTGGGAAGGTTTGGCTGTGCCCGGTCACACGCTCGCGGGGTGCTGGGGAATAACCCTGGGAGCCAGCGCAGGCTCGGGCGCTCTAAAAGCGCTGAATCTATAGGAAAAGGAAAAGGCAGCTTTTGGTGGCTGCCAGGGTTGTTGCAGCAATCCAATTCTCACTTAAAATCCTGAAGAACAGCTAATAATTAAAAATATTTTTGCTTCTGCTTGTTCCTTGAACTGGCCAACTCATTAAGACAAAAGACGTCTACATTTCAGTTATCTAGCCCTTATCCTTACTCTTCCAAACACCCATCCCACCAGACCTTGTCAGCAGAAGTATTTCACATGGAAGGGCACAACTCACTCTAGTGCAACACAAATGGATTGCTTTCGTTTTCTACTTTATTTTCAGCATCTGTGCGCACTGTAATTTAAAGTATTTTGTACTTTCACTGGAGCTTAGAGACTTCATGCCTTGTTTCCCTAAACACCCTGCATTTAAAAATCTTTTTTTTTATAAGATGTAAGTAAATTTGAAGTCCCCGCTCTCCCTTGTATCCATTACTTGCAAAACATGCAGGGTAGGTGGGACTCCATCAGGCAATGGAGCACCCACAAAAAAGAAACACAAGGTAAAACCACCACAAGGTCTTAAAAGCTTAAGAGGTGCTTTCTCAGCCGAGGCAACACGATGCTGCCATTCCCAGGGAAGACAGGAGACACAGGATCAGCTTGGTGGGGTCATACCTACCTGGACCACTTTCCTTGCACTCAATGGTTTGGGGGGATATTCACTCAGTCAAGGAACTTGTTTTGTGTTTGAAATCCTGTTTGGCTTGGGTACTGCTAGCTCTTGTACAGGTACAGGCTTCCTCTAAGTTTAAGTTTAGAATAATCCCCACGTGCACTGGGGAGAGGTGGATTAGAAGAAGGGAATGGGTTTTGAAGGACTCGGAAGACGTCTCTGCATTAGGAGGGCTATATCCCTCATTTCTGTGTGAGAGCTGGATATAGCTTCCCTTGTCACCCATCTAATTCCCAAAAAGTGCCTCAAGACAAAGGTCTAGGTTATCTGAACACGAAGGTGTATGTTATCCAAGAGGAGAGGCCACCTAACACCAAGGAGCCACCCAGCTCCAGCCAGGGAATGCATCTCACCACACACATGGGATTCCTCTACAAAAAAATTTCTTTCCCCATCCCTGGGTGTTTTCAAAGATCACCAGAACCATTTTTCCCAGAGTTTTTACCCAGGACTACTGCAGATCCGACACTCCTAGCCCAGAGGTCAGATCCTCAGCCCTGCCACCACTGCCACCAGACAACTTGCCTGTCCTCCGGCCTCTTCGTTCCTCGCTCATACGCTGAAGATGGAGGGGACAACGAGTCTCTCCGTCTCTTCTTCTCTTTACTCTGGCTCTGCCTCTCGGGATCCCGCTCTCTGCTCAGGATGGGGTTCTTCGGAGTAGGAGTCTGATCCCTGTGGCCAGCTGTCTCTCTCCCACGGTCAGCTGTTGGGGAAAACAGGTAAAAGGGAGAGAACTTTCATAATTCAGAGTATTTCTAGCTCCCCTCTCTTGCAGTTTCAGTAGCTTCTGTCAGTCAACAGCATCTTCATTCAAACAAGTTATAGGTTGCCCCATATCAGCCTCAGGGCTACAATTCCCATCACCCACTGCTTAGATTATCTTCCATATTTACAGGAGCTGTTTTCAAGGAGTCGGAACGCCAAGCTATGAAGGCAGAACATCTCTTGACAACCCAGACTGGGAAAATTAAGTGGTTTCATAGGAGCAGAGCAATAAATGGGAAAACGTGAGTACATACCACTGTTCTCCTTTTCTGCTTGACTCTTCTTTGGGATCCGGTACACCTCCTGCAAAGCAAGCCAGAAGCACGGTCAGAGTTTCAGCCGCTCACAAGAACAACCCCAATAATTATGGGGCTGCAAGAATCATAACATGGCACTAATAATTTAGCAATTCAATCACAATTTTAGAAGAAACCAAAAAAAAGGGTCTCTATAAGCAAAGTTCTGGTTTTAGGCAAATTATTGCAGTGCTTTCTATATATTGCCTCTGATCAGCATTTCACAATTGATGACTTTGGGTGGCTTTTTGGGCCAAGTGCTACAAGCAGTGCTGCAGGATGTAAGCTGGCCCTCCCACCCACATGCTACGAGTACCTGAACTTGCAGCTCTGCCGGAATAGCAAGCAAACAATTTTTGCAATTAAACAAGCTACCTTCCAGGTGCAAAACTGTGCTTTTCTACCTCTTATTTTGTCAGCCCTGGTGTTCCCACAGTGAGCACAGCCAGCACAGATCCCAGTTGAGTCTCGGTTTGTCGGGGTGTCTAAGGCCACTGATCCCTGCCCTGGCAAACACAGCTGAACACAGGCACCTGACCTGTCCTCTAACGACACCGCAGTGACGTGCCTGTCTACCACCAGCACCTGAAGACCTCTCGTTGCACCCGTCCTGGTCTTCAAGGCAGTTTCAGGTAGCCCTGCGCAGAGCAGGGAGTGGGACTCGATGATCCTTATGGGTCCCTTCCAACTTGACATATTCTATGATTCTACGACAGCCGCAGTTTCACCACACTGGAGAAAATAGACACAGGGTCCACCATGTTTCCCATGATGTTCCCCAGATCCGATGCTTGATGTTGGAGCACCCCGAGGGAAATGAGCAGGAGGCCATCTCCCAGGTCTGAGTAAACCCCTTTGACCAAGCACCTATCAAAGGCTGCTGAGATCAGCTACCAAGGACCACCACCCCTTCTCCTACGGCAGACAACTCCGCACCCCGCTGCTTATCCTGCTGTGGGGTCCTCAGCACAGGAGAGACATGGACCTGTTGGAGCGGGTCCAGAGGGGGGACACGAAGATGATCAGAGGGCTGGAACACCTCTCTTGTGAGGAAAGGCCGAGAGAGTCAGGGTTGTTCAGCCTGGAGAAGAGAAGGCTCCGGGGAGACCTTATTGCAGCCCTTCAGTACTTAAAGGGGACTTATAAGAAAGATGGGGACAGACTTTTTAGCAGGGCCTGTTGCGATAGGACAAGGGGTAATGGTTTTAAACTAAAAGAGGGTAGATTCAGACTAGATCCAAGGAAGAAAGTTTTGATAATGAGGGTGATAAAACACTGGAACCAGTTGCCCAGAGAGGTGGTAGATGCCCCATGCCTGGAAACATTCAAGGCCAGGTTGGACGGGGCTCTGAGCAACCTGATCTAGTGGAAGATGTCCCTGCTCATGGCAGGGGGGTCGGACTAAATGACCTTTAAAGGTCCCTTCCAACCCAAACCATGCTTTGATTCTATGATTCTTTTTTATATCAAGCCATATCACCCAGCTGAGCACCAGGCACTAGCCCTTCGAAGAAGCATCATGTCCCAGATAACCTGCAACTACCAAAGAAACTCACCTTTCCCATGCATTAAGCAGCCCCCCTGCACCCAATGGCTTTTTATATCCACATTTTGGCTAAGAAAAATATATTTACATTACATATATATAAGAAAAATATATTCTGAGTCCTGTGTTTCAGCCTAAGAAAATATATTTTCCTTTGGTCAAATAAATGAAAGTATAAGAAGACACAAGACACAACCACTTCAAAAGCACTACTGAAGGTTAAAAAAAAGTGATTTGGGCCAAGATTTGGGGTTTTTTTTAATATTTTTGCTTCTCTGTGGAGCTTGAACACAACACAGCAAAGATGCACAGTTTGAAGCATCTGCAAATACACTATCATATGTGCTGTGACCTCTTCCAATGCTAAGAGGCACTAGGAGTCTGTAAACATGCCCTTTTTAATTTTTTCTTATTTATTTACACATTTGCTATGGATCAAAAGAGGCAGGAGCAGGAAAACCAGATCAGGACAGTCCAGAGCATAGGAGCGGGACACAGAAGCATTGCGAGTGCTCCCCTTTCCCTGTAAACCCTTTTCTTTCTGCAGCCCAGGCGTGCTGCCCATGCAGCTCAACCCAAGTCATGCCAAGCTGGGGAACCCCCCCTGACCATGAGGCAGCAGATCCACAGGGACCGGGGCAGGGAGGAAGACTTGTTGAGCCCACAGCCACCGCCTACATGCTCTTAATGCCGTAGGGGACCAAGGGCTCAAAGCAAAGCAGGTTACGATGCACATCCAATGCACCTTCTGGATCTTCAAGACCCCCAAGCCCAGCCCTTGCCGTGCCACCAAGTTCCAGCCTGGTTTTGGTCCCCTTCATGCCCCATCCCACTCGCAGCACCGAGGGAATTCTCCATTAAACACACTCAGGCTGTTACTCATTGCTTGTAGCATTTTTGACCTTCTAATATCTGAATGCTAGCACAATTCCTGGTACTAAGTCACGCATTTCAAACAAACCCATGTTTCTTCTGTCTGTGTTTCAAGGCAGGTCATGGTTCAGAAGCCTGAGCAGCACCCAGCTTAGCTCCAAGCCTGCTCGCAGAATAAACTGGGGAGAGGAGATTTCTGCTGACCTGTGGGGCTTATATTACACAGCTGTTTTTTTAACTAGGTTTTGTGTGCCTTCCAAGGGTCTTTAGGGCATCCTCTGACCACCTCCTTTAATTATCCTGTCTGAGCTTTAAGTGTATTGCATTAAACCCCCCCTGTGTCTACTTTCTGTCATTATTATTTGCAGTTACAACCTCTCAGCTGCACCCACACAGCCCCTTGCCCGCACCACTGTCCCCTGAGATTTCTGCCCATGCTGGGTCGGTCCCCAAATGCCACCGACTCAGTCACCCACACCGGCCTCCTGGAAGAAACCGAGCCTTTAGCCCAGGATGATGGGGGGGGGTTGCAGCCACAGCAATGTCAGAGACTGAGCTGAAGAAAAGGTGCTGCTTTGCAACAGGAAATTACAAGACATGTCATAGCACTTTTGATTATTTATTGCTTTTCTGACCTGCCGGCAGCCCTGGGGTTATGCCTCTTGCTCCGTCCCGTTTGCAACTCCAGGAAGAGACAGCACCGCAGGAAGAAAGGGGAGAAGAGGAGCCTCAAAGAAAGCAAGCACCAAAGAGGGCGTTTTGCTAATGCATTTTGCTAAGGCGATAGGTAATCCTTTGCAACTTCGAGTTAGTTGAGCCAGAAATCATTTCTCCCATATATATGGATGGCACACTACATGTTGCTGAACCCCAAAAGCCACATGAGCAGGAATAACTCATCAACACTGTCCCATTAACTTAATAAAATGGGACAGGACTTGAGACCTATGGTCCTGGTCTTGCAAATGCTGCGACTGGGATGGCCACAGCTTCGCGCAACATCCTTGTTAAATGCCACTGGATTATGCAGCAACAATTATTTCAATGTCATGTTAAGCAACCACATATCACTACAGATTATGAAACAAGTTTTATTAGCACCACTGTGTTTTCAATTGTATTTTTAGTTGCAATATTCTGACACTCATAGTGTAAATGACATGTAATCATATTAGAGATGCTAATGATCCTACAGTGCGTAGAATGTATAGAGAGGTTTTACAGCACTACTGACTGTCCAAGTGCTGATAGCTTGGAAGAAAAAGCTTGCTTTTTTTAATTCCAGTTTGTATACAGCCCTTGCGCTGTTCCCTTCCTGAAGTAATATAGTAATTCACAAGAACACCCAGTTATATGAAGCAGAATGTGATGAACCAGCTATTTTCTGGCTGAATACGACCAGTATGGTCAGGCAAAAGGAAACAAGACGAAAGAAACCAACTATGAAAAATCAGAGAGGGAAAATGTGGGACATCCTTGATAGAGGTGGCAGCTGCATCCCAAAAAAAGACCATTAATTCATAAAAGATATACTCAGCGCTGTCCAAATAAGCTCTTCTGGTGCAGTGTGCTGAGATCCTGGCTTTCCCAGGGCAGGATTTGTGACTTCCTATGACAGGAGATGGAGCAAAGCCAAAACCTCGGTGAAGCCACCTCCCCAAGTCCACGACCATCAGAGCCTCTGAATAGTGATAATTCTTCATACTTGATACGATGCCACATGCACTCACCATACCTTGATGCCTTGGGGGCAAAAACACCAGGGACCTTTCCTACAGCACTAAAATATCCTTTAATTTAGGGCATAGATGAGGCAGAGGGGAGAAAAAGATGTGTTAAACTGTTACTGAGGGAGTGAAGGCTGCTTCTAGTTGGGTATTTAAAGCTTCCCTATGCTCAGACGTACGAAGCTTTACCTCAACTTGACTCTCAACCTTATATAGTGTTCACTTTCTAAATAAAATCCCACTTGATTTTTTTAAAGCTGGTTGGAAATTAATCAACCGCCATCTCTGCTAGGCTGCCTGGTTGCACCAGATTGCATCACTCGTTAGCAATGTCCCCACCTCCAGCACTGGATTTAACAAGAGAGCCCAGGTTTGAGAATCCCACTTTTACTGTGTTAGGAGAAATACCCTGTGCCCCATGGGCTAAGAAAATATATTTTCCTTTGGTGCAATAAATGAAAGTATAAGAAACCCTGTTGTGGTCTGTTCACAAGACAAAACCACTTCAAAAGTGCTGCTGAAGGTTCAAAAAAAAAAAAGTTATTTTGGCCAAGATTTTTGTTCTTTTACATATCTATTTTGCTTTTAACTAAATGCAAAGAAACAAGGCAGCAGCTCACTGTTTGGGGTGGGGAGGGATGCAGAAGGAGCCAGCTGGGATAATAAAGCCTATATAATGCTATTTACTCGCCGTCCAGCGGCAGGGACGATTTTGCCTCTTACTGCCTCTTGTGGGAAGGAGCTGACCATGAGCACAGCTTCTGCAGAACAAAAAGCACCCACCAGCAACAGGTTTTCTCTATTTATTTTCTCTCTCCCACGTCAGCCCTCCCCAAGTTCATTCTCGGACACACTGCAGAGCAGCACATTCAAAAAAAATCACCCCACGTCTGGGCTGAGTGATGTTCCCATCAGCAGACAAGAAGGTGTGATGAGAAGCCACCAAGCCATGAAATGATGGATGAACCAGCCAGGACAGCTCAAGGACAATGTAGCAGGCAAGTGGAGGGAAGAGATAAGCTAGACCAGCCTCCCCAGCTCCTAAAAAGATTTGTCCCATTAAAGAGCAGGACGTACAATGGGAAACTACTGGAAAAAAGGGTCAATGGGAATAGAAGGAGGACAGGGGCCACCTTGAGTAAGTGGACTTTGCAAACATGGCACTACCTGTTCCTGCCATGCATTGCTTTAGGTTCACCATGACACTGAAAGCGCAGCTGCTGAAGCTAAGAAATACAGCTATTTCAACTCAACAGAGGTATTGAGTCTAAGCTTTGAGGTCAAAGATGGTTGAACGTGTGAGGGGCAAGAAAGCATCTGCCCTCCTTAGGTAGGAGAAAGTATCTTCCTCTGAAAGACATGGCTGTGACCACAGCGACAGGAGGCACTGGAGGGGGAAAATGGGTGAACCCATGGCAGGATCTGTCCCATCAAATTGGATTGCCCTAATGAAGGTCAAGGAGGCTCAAAATACAAGATAACTAAGAACCAGGGAGCAAGCTATATCTTGCTGGAGAGCAGCTACAGATCTACCCAACAGGCTGCAAAGCCTCCAGCATCAGGCTAGTGAAGATGGAGGCAGCAAGAGTCTTTGAACTAGCAACAAACGAAGGAATATGTCAAAATTGCTCCATGAAAACCAGATGGTGGTCAAACCAGACGCAAGCCAGGGGGAACTCCGAAGAAAAGCCTATTTTATTTTTGGAAACGGAAGCTGCTGGCTTTGAGCATGCATAACTGCTAAATCAATGCAACCACCGCTAACAGAGTCCAAATGGCTCTCTACCTTCCAGAACAATTTTTAATGAATTGCACAGAAAATTAAATACAGAAAGAAAAGTGATACAAGTCTGTTACAAAAAAAAGAAAAGAAAAAAAACACAAAACAAAACAGGATTCAGGCTGCAGACACAAAACCATCCTTGGCGTGGGAGAGGTAAGAGAGCTGCAGAACGATCTCAAGACTCAAAGGATGCAGTGGTAAGAAGGGAAGACTGTGCCTAAGGAAACCCTCTCCAGATATATGCCCATTAGCTGCCAATTATTTCTGATTTAATGGGACTAAACTGGAGAAAACCAATGGGTACCAATGATGGGCGTAGGGAAACAAAAGCGCAAGTGGGTAGAGGCTTGTCTTGTGTTCGTGCCAAGGCAAGCACAGCTAGCAAAGGGGTGACCGCTCTTCTACGCCAACCTATGCCAACCCAGCCATGCACCTGTGTTCAAAACCTCTGCCACCTAACCAGAGACCAGGCACATTTCTCCTGGGGCCGAGGGGATGAATCCCACCCCTGGATATAGAGCTGGAAAGCCAGCTGCAGCCTGCCAGAGCTCGCCACATTTGCCAGGGCTTACATGCTCAAAGCCAAGATGACCTGCAGACCATGTTGTCCCACCTAACTCTGCTCTGGAGTACTCTGAACTCATGTTGTCAATTTGTTGAAGAAACACCACGCAGCCAAATCCATCCCCTACCAGGCTGGATACTCAGTGCTCCACCAGCCAGGGCTGGATCTCCTCTTCCTTGCTTTCCACCCTCCTGCAATGGCTCCTTTCCTCTCTTCCCTCTGCAGCTCCCCATCCCCTCTGCACAAGCATGAAGCTCCAGCACAATGCCAAGGGATGAAGGAGAGCAAGAGAAAGGACTAGTGCCATGACATCCGTGCTTGAAGGCCAAAAAAACCCACCACAAAGAAGAGCCTGGCCACTCACCAGTGCCTATTGTTTTCGCAAACTATTTCTTGCTGTAAATTATAACAAATTATAAGCCTCCTAATTAAAGCACGCGATGTGCGTGCCGGAACAAGAGCCAGTCGCTCCAGGAGAGCTTGTCTGGGAACAGGACAGGCAAAAGCAGCTTCACAGGGCTGTCCTACTAAGACACATCAGACGTGATTTGGAAAGACCATCTCAGAGGAAGATGAAAGCTCAGTTTGCCTGGGTCACCCAAGCTCTGCTATCCCTGTTCATGCTGATAATTAAGCTCACAGAACGGGTGTTTTCATTGCAAAAGAGAAAGTCCATCTTGGCTAAAGCTGGGGTAACACCTCAGCCTTGAATTCCAAGCCACTACTAAATACTTGTGAAGCTAGCAGTGTCCAACTAAAACCTTTTAAACCCAAGACACTTGGTTCTTTCAGAAAGTTTTTTCTTACAAAATGATCTTCTCCAACTCACAAGGGCAAGGTCTGGGAATCCTCACAGCTACAACTCCTACCTGTCCCCTCCCCAGAAGGTGAGGGCACCCTCTGCCCACCCAGGGGTGGAGGAAGATGCCAAAAGCTCAGTCCCACCTGCAACAGAGTGGCACCCAAACCATGCTAGCAGGGTGGGACATTCTGCAGCAGCCAGCGCTGCCATGCCAGCTGTGCCCATGCGGCATTAGTCAGTTGGCAGAACAGGCAGGTTTGCTAAAGGACAAATTTTAGATGTGTAACGGGTCATCGCAAGAAGCTTACAACTTGGGTAGGGGAGCTGCAGGACCTCAAGACCCTGCTTTGGCATAAACGGTGAGGAAACCCCAATGGCCAGACCACCCTGAAACACCAACACTATTGAAGCACATGCTACACTCGAAGCCAAACACGCTTTCCTGTCCCTCAGCCTTAGCTACTGAAATGTAAGCCATCAAAAGGATGCTGAGAAAAGCTTGACATGCTTGGTGGTGCTGACCCTACCGCTTGTTCCTGTGATGCCAAGAGGGGAGAGCACCGGGTCTGTTGGCCATCACGCCGCCTGTCGCCTCCATCACGGGTTTGGCTGTATGAATCAGTCCACAGAACCTTACCTGAGTGCAATCCTCCAGCTGGAGCGGGCTAAGGCGCCTGGAAGAACCACATTGAACCACCACCTGTGCCCTGCTGGGTGTCCACCAACCAGCCTTTGCCACATAGAGTAAGTTTTCAGCATGGGAGAAGATATGCACCGCTTCCTCGGAGAGCGGGAATGGCGTGCACAAGCCCAGGCTGAAAACTTACCCCGCTGGGGAGTGTGAGTGTGTGTTGCGATGGGTATGTAGCAGTGGCCAACACTCCTTGTGGGTTAAGGAGTTGGGAGTGTGTGAGCCCTGTAAGCCGAGGACTTACAAGTCCTGTGTATAGAGGTATAGAAAAAGATAGCTCACTTAATCCTTTCATGCCAGGAGTTGGGATTTTCCCGGAGCGACGTCCATTGCCGGCAATGGACGCACCAAAATAACGTCGGCATCAATGAGTTAACCACCTCTGTCCTCTTTTCACCTATTATATTGCTCATGCATCATCCAGCTTCCCAACCATCTTCCCGTTTCTTCACCGTATGCACGCTATGTCCTCTCCCTTCTTCAGCACGGAGTTGAAAATGGAGTTGAGAAAAGGAGACACATGGTCAGCTCCTTGCTGCCCTGAGAAGCTAGATGGAAATGGTTGAAATTACAAGGGGGTCATCAGCAAGACTGGAGAGGACATAGCTTAAGTTACGAGGTTTCAGACCCTCCCACCCCCCCATCCAAGGCCAGTTATTGCAGATGTTCCACCACTCAAAACAAAACCAGCTTTTAAAAAGCTTGGATGTGCTGGAGAAGGCACCTGGCTCTCCTGCCTCTGGGGTGACTGGGTTTTCCAAGGCGACTAACCATCCCCTTCCATCTAAACCATTGCCCTGCCAGCTTAGTCTTTCCTTTTAGAAACCAGCCACCTCCAGGCTGGGCTATGGTGGCACCTGGCATCTTAACAGGTGAGAGTCGGACAGAAGCAGTTAACTCTTAGTGCCATGATAAAGTCCAGGACAGAATGAACCCCCAGGTCACAGTTTCTCCACGAATGCTTTACAGGAGAGAAATGAGTTTTCACAGACCCATGGCATGATTCTGCTTTTTTAGGTTGGATTTTCTGGGATTATGACAAAGCTAGGGCTTATGAGATACAACCCCATTCCTCCAACCAGACACACGCACTGCATCAGGCTATTAGCATCCTTGCAACGACCTGAGTTTAATTAGTAAGTACACAGAGAGGATGTGAATCCACATCTTAAATGGCAACTGTGACGGGTCGTGACTCCACAGCCTGACCACGGGCTTCAGCAAAGGTCTCTAGATACCCAAGGCTGAGCTCCTCCAAGCTCAAAAGAAAACACAAGCCTTGGTGATAAAATGACACTGTCAGATCAAATTTGGTCTCAAACCAACATTTTGGAGGAGTCCCGGGTTTTGTAAAACTTTCACACTTTTCATTACTGTTTGTCAACATTTTTTCTCTGCTCTTTCAAGTTTAAACACTGCAGCACATGATCCTGGAAGCGAACACGTCTGGCTGCAAACAGAAGACTGGATATGGGTAGTCCAAAGCAAGTCTATCTCCAAAGCAGTGTAGGACTAAGACTTGACTTAGCTTTCAGATTAAACAATCCCCTGTATTAGCAATAGATGGAAAAGGACTTTGTTTCAATTTAACCATAAATTCAACATGACAGTGTCACTTCAATATAGAAAATCGTGAGGCACACACAGATTTTAAGAGTCTGCAAATTAAAATCTAGCAAACAATCAGATCCACTTGGTAAAGGGGCGGGGGGGGAACAAAACCAAACACAACCTAACTTCTCTATAGAAACGTACTTTAGTTGTTTGTACAGTAAAGTCTCACCTCTTCTCCCACTAAGATTTATGGCACAAATGATTATGCTCAAATTCTGCAAATGTTCAAGAGTATCTGATTTTTCTGAAAAATTCAGAGATTAAGGTAAGATTTCTCTTAAGTCTTACGTAAATCTCTAGATAAGTTTTATAAATGCTAATGTTTGTAGCTATGGTCGCTGAATGGTACAAGCAAAGGTTCACAGACTCAAAGCTTGCTGCAGTCTCCTCCACCTGCGCGTGGTGCTGCAGTATGCGTAACTCCCATTATTTTTATTAGCCTCTTCTAAATCATTACTCATTATCAAATTCAATGGGTAAATAAACTCTTTAGCTACATGATGCATCGTAGAACATAAATTTGCTTAAAGACTACTTCCAATAATTAAAACTGGGCAGACGCTTGATTAAGAGAAGGGCAGAAGACCTTCCACAACTTTTTCCACCAAGCCCACACCAGGCCAGGAGAATGGCAGCACCTTCAATTCCTTTGCTGGATCCTCAGCAAATGCTGCTTTTACACTTATTAAAGTGGCTCCCACTATTATAGGCTCCCACTGCTCTTGCTCTCAAATATAATATAAATAATATAATCCTACAGAAGCAGCAGATGGGCAAGGAGTTTCCAAACACATAAAGAAAGCCCAGGAAATGCCTGAAGCATTGAGAGGCGAGTTACTGGAATGTCATCCTGTGTCCCATCAAAAAAAAAAAAGCTTCGGCTGAAGATCGAGCGGCCAAATTCGCCCCCTAACACTGCACAGGGGCAGGGGCCTGATTCTGGGGGAGAGAAGGCAGCCTGCAGCCACCAAGCCCTTCTCTTAAAGAGGTTATCTGCTCGAGGAAGACCTTGATAGGAGTGAAACAGTGAGCAGCCGCATACTCTAGCGGTCTATAAAGGCTCAAATAGCACCCACAAATTTGAGTATTTACCTGATCTAAACACCAACCACAAACACCCAGAGACTAACCCAGCACTAAAACTACAAACAAGAGAACACAATATGGCCAACAGACCGGTTTCTGGAGGCTCTATGCATTGCAGCTGAAAAGCAGATGTTAACAGGACAGGAAACACTGATGATCTTGCAATAACTGAATTTAAGAGTAGACGGTCTGTCAATTGTTTCAACATTGACGGGTACTGGGCCACTTCAACCACAAATGCTCGTGGCACTGTTGCTGGCCTCTTTTTCTGATCAGTTGAGAAGGGAATCTCAATCCCCTTACAGCTGCCCTCCCCCTGAACAGCCTAAAAATTAACTGGATGACTAAGGTGTCTTTGTGGTGCCCAAACAGAATTATCTGCTGTTTCCAGTGTGCAACACACTGACACCTGGAAATCTACTGTAAGTCACGTACAGGGCAGTTTGCAATGAAAGGATATATATAGAAAGCACCCAGAGAAGCCCTTTTGCGTAGAAAAGGCAATCTTAGCTGTCAAACATTTACCAACATGACAACAATTTAGCCCTGTTTGCACTGAACCACAAACAACTCTGCTTTCCTTAGCAAGAGCAGAGGTGCTGTAGCTGCAGGTAGATGCCTCTTACCTTGAGCTCCTTCCAGCTGTCGAGCAGCCTGGTAGCCAAATCGCTCACATCCACAATTTTGTCCGTTTGTTCTTGGCTTCTCTCGCTCTCAACATCAGATACACCTTCCTCTTCATCTTGAGATGGCGTTTCCATTGTAATGGGCTCTTCCAGCTTTGCACCATTGCTCTCTTTGACCTCTGCTTCAGGCTCAGCCTCCAGCTCTGCAACTTGGGGTTTGCTGCTCTCCACTGGCGTGTCGATGGTGGCTTTCATCTCCTGCTGCTGCTGCTCCTCTGACACCTCCATCGGGGCACCCTCCAGCTGGTCCAGGTCCTCTTTGCCCTCCTTCCCTTCCAGCTCACTGGTTGTATCTGAGATGGCACTGTCCATGCTGTTTTCACTTATGATTTTCAGCCTTCGAAATACCAGCTTCTTGGGGGTGTCCGTATCACCTTCCACACTCTGCTTGGTGGAAAGATCTGGCGTGTTGAGTGGCGTGTGAGCCCGTGAGGTGTTCTCGCTGGAGTAGCCGTCCCCTTCACTGAGCTGCGGGACAGCAGTCTTGGTCTGAGCCCAGCGCTGAATAATGGGAAGCACCTTGCTCTCCTCCAGCATGTTCTTGGTAGGTATAGGCAAGAGCTCTAGTGTCTTCATGATCTAATTGCAAAGACAAAAATCACATTGTTAGAGCCATTAGAATTTAAAGCCGTATCCAACCTGGAACAATTTCCTTTTCTCAACAAGAAGTAACTCCGAAATATCAATATGATGGTGAAAGGTTACGGGTCAGGGATAGCAGCGTCCTTTCTCAAGGCTGAACTGCAGTGGTGAACTTCTGCTGAGAGCAAATAAACCGTGAGTGGGTGGAAAACAGAGAGCACAAGTATTCAGCAATTAAAATAATTTAGCAATTAGTTGCAATTAAACTGATTTCAAAGAGCTCAGACACAGTTGGTCATACCCATTCCTAAGACAATCAATACAACAATACAGCAGTTAGATACGCTACGTGAAAGAAAACCTGATCAGAAACGTCAAGATTTATCAGCAGTCAAAACAGAAGAGACTGACCCAAAAGAGTTTGCAAACTAATACCAGGAAAACTTCTTCATCGCTTGACAGAGGTGCTGTGTGCTGCAGCAGAAGCTGGAGTGTTACCAGCATCAGCGGGAAGGAGACAGTCTGCTGCTCATGGAGCTAAACCTTAAGCACAAAGAGATACGGACAACTGGGGAACTCCAAACCACAAGACAAGGCGAGGATCTCTGATACTGATGGCACTTCCAGCTGATTTAATCTCGCCAGAAAATGAGGCTGCTGCTAGCACCTGCACTCCCAGTACCACAACACACTTCCAGCACCCAACAAGGCAGTCCCAGGAACAAGTATCCTCCTTTAGACACTGGCAAACACCCGGACGTACCAGGTGATGAGACAAACACAGTACCAGAGCACACAGCACAGCTCATGCTATAGTGCTTTCCCCTGGGGACCAGCCAAAAAACTTGGCCTCAATTGGGTTGTGTCCAAAGCCTGCATGAGAAACAAGTTATTGAAAAGATCTTCAAAATCCTTTTACAAAACCTGTCAGTAGGAACAGGCATCACGGGCACAGAAAGAAGCACCAGACGTTAAATAAGCACAACCTTTCCAGGATCCAGCAAGTGACTTCAGCAAATTCTCTCCCAAGACTAGACCCCAAATCCCTGTTTTTGAAGCAAGAGATAGCCAGCCCTTACACAGGACTTTTCAACTTGCTTGCTTTCAAAACCAGCCCTCCAGGAGTGAAGGACAGAAGATGGTTTTACAGTATTATGCTAATTTCTGCCATGGGCACCTGATGGCCAAAAGACCATTTCTCTTAAAACAATGACAAGTTTTTTAAAAAAGAGGAGAAAAAAAAAAAAGCAAAGTGTGATCTGGCCCCTACCCCAAGTCCCACTTGCAACCCAGTAAAGAATTACGTGGATTTTAAAAGAATATACCCAATCCACAAAACGTCAGCAAAGTTGACAGTGTATTGTGACCAGATGCACCGAGGGTGGAGATGAAGCCACCACTACCATGATTCAGTTTCCCTCTTGAAGCTTGGGGGGAGCAGCTCTGGGTTTGAGATCAACAAGGGTGAGTGCCTGAACCTATCCGAGGGAAAAAACAAAGTCTAACCTTAACCTGACCGTTCATTTCTCCAAAGCTAGAGGTCAAAGATGAGTCAGAGGCAAGCTACCTAGCAGCTCTGCAATGCCATGGCACCTGTATGTCAGGGAGCAAGGAGGGTAGGCACTATAGGTACAAAAATCCAGACTTGAGACTCCCTTGGAGCAACAGTTTCAACATGCATAAAGTGGGATGGATCCTACCTACCTCAAAGAAGAAAATACTGCAGTCCCAAAGGGGAATAGCTCAGCTCCCTCCTAAGAACAGTTACTGCAACACATTAACTCAGTCCCTGTAGATTTGGTCTCAAAAGATCTTTCTGTAGCCTTGTGAACAGTGCCTCCCCATACAGGGGAGAGGAATGTTGACTCAGCAGCTGTCAAGCACTTCTGCTTTAGCTAGAAGTACTGAAAAGCCACATCACATCAGCAGGAGAGAAAACTTGAGGCACGCGCTGAATCCATGCCCTGTACACAACGTGCATGGCCCATCAGCAACAACATGTTCTGCACAGTGCAAGGCAGATGAAATACGGGCAGGTCTGCTCAAACCCCACAAGTCAGCAACCTCTAACTTAACGTCAAAGACCCCTAAACCGACAGCACGGAAGTTTTCCAGGTATTTACAGTCAAAACTTTGTCTAAGGATGGATGAAGACTAGGCAGTGGAAACAGTGGCTTTCCCATGGGACACATTGCTGAGCAGACAGACGTGCTGTCCCTCTCACCACCAGCAGGCAGGCGCTTCAAGAGAAGTGCAGAAGGCATCTCGTTAGACCTGATATCAAGCTAGGCTCCAAAAACCTTCAGGTATCCTCATCCCACCCCAAGAGCTGAAGGCTCACAAAAGCACACATAGGCAGGTCTTCATCTTCTGATACTGACAGTGCCCATTTCTCAGAGAGAACACCTGAACCCACGGTGTTAAAGAGGAGAAAGGCATGAGTAGGACACGAATCATTTGGAAACACAAAGTACCAGCTTGGAGAAAAATCATGCTGAGCTAAGGAAGCAGGGTTGGGTAGGATTGTCACTACTTCTGAAAAAGAAAGAAGTCAGCAGAGAAGAGGAACCCTGAGCTCTAGAGCTCACGTGGCTTGTGCCTTCTTGCTTGGGATGCAGGACTGGGTGCGCCTCTCCAAACTGCACAGCAACCTTCTTGTAGAAGCGTCTTTAATAAAGGAACTTCCAGATGTCTTTTTGCATGCAATGCTGAGGCACATACAGAAAACAGAAATATTCAAGTTCCACTTCAGACCGTCAATACCTCAAATTCCCTGCGTGGTTCAGTATGGAATAAACAGCAATGGCAATGATCTTTATTTAAGTCTGGCTTGTGTTGCTAACTCAGAAATCTAAGAAAAACCACAAGAGCAAATTCTTTCCATATATTAAGGATCTCCCTTAAAGCAGAAGTTTTAAGGCTGTAGTTCTGAGGATACCTGAGTTTATTTCCATGAACACTTGGCATATAATATGTATATTAAAAAAAAAGAAAAAAGAAAATCACCATGCTTCTGAGCAATTAGCAATGCTGCTAGGAAAGTTTCAAACCCAAGGCAATTACTGACCTCCAGCTGCAACTTCAGGTTGTTAGCAGTGCTTCCTCTCCCATCGCCCAGCTCCGTCATCCAAATCCAGAGGAGAGATAAGCCGTGACACTCCAGGAAGGACTTCAGGCAGGACTGTGAGTGCGTGTTCTGGATGAGCCAAAGTTAGAGACAGTCCGTGGAAATGGTCAGAGACTTACAGGCAAAAACCCCTTTGATTTCCACATGCTAACATGGCTAACTGCTCAACTGGGCTAATGTTACCTCTCAAACTCATTGCAGAAGCCAGAGCTAGGCACTTGCCAAGATCAGCGCACGTCTAACGTAATTTAAGTGGCTATAACTGCTGGGTTTGGAGCAATAATGTACGCAGCGGAACCATTATAACTGTTACCTGGTGGACAGCCCGCATTGCGGAATAAAACTTAACAAGATAATGGGTTGCACAGAAAACTGGCTGCAACTCATCTGCACTCAGAGGTAAAAATGCAGGATAATCTTGGAGATAAGACAGCTACGATTTTATACTGACAAACTACTCATTTACTCTCTAAACCCTTATGTACGAGGAATGTATTTGCTTCTAGAAACAGGCATTTTGCATCACCACCCAGGGCAAGTACCACCGAATATAAAACGAGCAAAGGGTGGAGATAACACATGATGTATAAAGTGAGCAGAACTGCTCGGCTCATGCTTGGGATGCTGGCACAAGTGCAAGACCGTTCTCCCACCTTCTCCCTTTTCCTCTTAACAAGAGGTCCAAGGACATTGCTTTAACAGGTCATGGATCCCTCCCCTTCAGCTGCGTCCTCCTCACCTGTATGAGTTTGAGGCAGGTGAGCTTCTGCTCCAGCGTTTCAATCCGAACCATCAGCCGGGATAAGCTGAGAACTTGGTTCTTATCGGAGAGACCCTCTCCATTCTCCAGCAGTGCTTCCAGCTCCCCATCCACCTACCACAGCCAAAGAAAAACAACTCTCAGGTCATGCCAGGCTCATACCACCCTACATGATGGCAGAGATAATCCGCTCCCTTGGCTTGGAGAGCCAGGAGAAGCCTCTTCCAAGCAATTTGCCCATGTGGAAAAGAAGCCTGGCTTTAATTTGACTCAGTATGGTTGGGTTTCTTTTATCTGGCCTATTAGGGGGGTTTTTTTAGACCTCAAATCCCACAGAAGAGCACACTGTTCCCACCAGTTCTGTTTATACTGGGGACAGAGGGCAGCCAGTTGCACTCACACATGCAACAGGCAGGAATCCCCTGACTCCACCATCCATTTCCCCTAATGAGTGGCACGTTTTAGATGTATACATCTAATGCTGCGTGAAGGAAATTCCAGGTGTGTACACCAAAATACTCCCAGTCGCAAGTTTATCTTTTCACACAGGAAAACAGATGTGCACTAAGAGATTATCTTTAATTGCAGATAGGTTTACTTCTTTAAATACCTAACGGGTATTTATAATCTTTACAACAAGAGGTGCATTCCTCTCCATGCAGACACCAAAACATCAACGTTCACAATTCAGCCTATTGCTCAGTGCCACCAATTAGCATTTTAAAACACCTTGTAAATGACTTATAAATAATTTCTTGGCTTCCTGTCTCTCCAATACAGTAAATAAAAATGAAGCTAGCATTTTTAAAGGTAGTTCTCCCAAAAGAGCAGGTAACAAGTCTTATCTGTAGGAACAGAGGCTTATATATTCAAGGACAGAACAATTACACCTTGTAGGAAGCAAAAAGAACCCATGCAGTCTCTTGCCACTGTCTGCACTCAGGCAAAACTCCTTTTGGCTGCTTTGCTCAGATTTCTCTGCACAGTTTCCTACATCTACCATGTGAACCCATCCCTGCAATTCAGTGTGGGGAGTAGGTTCATAGAACCACTTGAGAAGGATTACATGCATGAAAAGCTGTAAAAAAGACTAAAAAAAAAAAGTCTGGATTTAAGTTACATATTTCATTCACGTCCACCTGCAAACACAACTGTAACTGAAGTCAGCGCAAATACGACACATGTTCATACAAGTTCCTCCTGGAAGCTGACTTGCCTCTAGGCCAAAGCAATTAAGAGATTCAAATTTCACATCCCAGCCTGGAGATGGCAAACATCTGCGCCCTTTCAGCTGTCAAATTTCAGGTAATGTTGTAAATGGTGAAGCCGGTATTGCCTATCTTTCACGCACATTTAAAAATCATGCAAAACAAACCAAATTTTTAAAACCACATAGAATTCAGTATGCTTTTTAGTAGCATGCAGTATTGATGACCAGGTATTTTACCTGTGAAAGTCCCTCTCCAGTGGGACTTTGTGCTAAGTAACCCAGAAAAAGGAAATACAGGTTTAACTAAACCTCCAAGAAAACACAAGTATTGAGGGCCCCTGTGAAAGAAAATTATACAAATACATCCATATAAAAGATGAACCTTGAGGTCATCATGAGTCATTGATCACCGAAGAAGACTAGAGAAGTGACCTGAAGACTCACATAGAGAGGATCAAGCCCAGGGTCAGCCCTTGGTTGCTGCTACTCTTAGAAATAAATAAAAACACACATACAAGGGGGAATCAGACTCACCGAGTCCTTCTTACGGGAGCGCTCCTTTTTCATTTTTCCTCCAGCGGCTCGGATGCTGACCCTGTTCTCCCCTCCCAGGTAACCCCGGCAGTTGGCTGAGCCGCAGAAACATTTCTGAGCCTCTTTGCTGTTGGTGGGCATAAGCAACAGAGCAGTTTAATAACAGATCAACTGTATCCACAAGTTATTTTACCTTCCCCTTAAGTGCATCCTCAGAAGAAAGGGACAGGAACTTTTCTGCATGGCAAGGCCTTTCTGGCCACTAAAAATTCAAACAAAGTCTTTATTTCTTTTACATAGCTACTGTGATCCCATGTTGTCTCAGCAAGACACCGAAGTCTGCTTCACTTCCAGGTTCTTTGTAGGTCAAGAACCAAGAACCAGAAAGGAAAAGGTGGGGCTGTTAGGACTTCTAACTTCTTACCACATGTTGCAATCAATATATTTCCTAATGAATACATAATCAGGATTATATATCCATTAGAAAAAAGGCTTGCATTTTACAGCTCAAAACAGAATAAAGAACAGGCTGAGGATTTGTGGAAGCAGTAAGATTCAAGTGAAGATGTTTTTTTGCACGGATATACAGCCATAGAGAGCAGAAGAGATCTAAATTATATTATATTCAGGCAATATTTCTACAAAGCCTCTGTATTTTCTACTTGACATACTATAAATTTTAACCTATATGCCAAAATTGCTTGGGAGAATGGGGGGGGTTGGAAATGTGCATAATCCACTGGAGGAACGTGGCTCTGCAGTACTAACGGCAAGAAACAGGGAAGCTCATCTGCAAGATCTTCTACGAAGCAGAATGTGAGCACAGAAAGGACAACCAAGAGATCAGAGCTGGAAAACTCCAGTGAGACGAGACTAGATATGCTGAACTCAAATATGCGAGATATCAAAGTGAACCAACACAGCAAAATGATTCTCCATCAGAGAGGCCCTAACAGAGCCATAATAAGAAACCCTAATAATTTTGACTAAGCCATATACAGATAAAAATAAAATTATGGGTGTATAGACTGCATATTACATGACATTCCCTGGCTTCAGAGATATTCCCACGAGCCTAGAAGTCAAACAGGCCTTTCTCCAAGAGCAACCAGAAGGGCTGAGGCTAACTCTGCCTGCCTTCCTGCGAGTTTGCACCAGGAACAGAAAACTACATGACAGCATCTGATATTCTAGCACAAACAATTTTATAATGCAACTAAAAATTTATCTCCGATTCTCCTCCTTATAGAAAGAGCCATAGAGTTGCAGAATGCAGGATCCAGAAGGAAGAGACACTCCTTAAACAACTGTATTCAGTAAAAAAAGCTTAGGGATTATAAAACAGATCTAAAATTAATCTTATAATTACATGTTGCTTCAAGCATGTCAGATACTATTTAGTGCTCATCACAATAGAGAGAGTGAAATACTTTGCCATACACCTGGACAAGCAGTAATATAAAAATATTAGGCTCAAGTTTAGAGAAGGGAGCCAAAGCCCACACTGCAGCTCGCACACCTGCACTTCTGGAGTCGGACAGGAAGAGGGAACATGCTATCTGTTGGGGTTTTACAGCTCTGCAAGTATTTGCAAAGTTGTAAAACAGGGGTGGGTGGGGAAGAAGAGGCATTATTTAAGGGTATTGCAAAGTCTGGAGCTTGGGTAATTAATAATTAGACAGAGGAAAAAAACCAGTCAAGATAATTATCTGGGAAATTTCCACTGGGGAGAGATGGTATGAAGTGGAACAAAAAGGCAATAAAGTGACACTGGAAAAGACATACTAAATCAACAGGTAATTCCTCTCCCAATCTCTTGTGTTAGAAATGGAAGAAACTTTATCCAGGTAGCTTTTTATATAGTTGAATTCCAGTTCATTTACAACTGCTCTGTTAGACGAGGCTTTGCAACGGATTGTTTTGGAGCAGGATTTTTTCATTGCACCAACGCTCACAAAACCCCACTTCCAGCAGCTTAAGCAGAGGGAGCTGAAACGTACCCGTATCTCTGGAACTGGTAATCAAATGTCAGCTCTGAGCCTGAAGGGACTAGTTTGGTGGTGAAAAATCCAACTCTGAGCTGCCCATTCACAGTCCACTAAGGCAAGGAAAAAACAAGATGACAACAGTTATTACAAAAGCCAGGCTTGACTCTGGTTTTGCTTTAAATTAACAAGACTAATCCTTCAAACAGCATCACTGATAAATTTAAAATTTGTTAACTGGCTCAGAAGTACTTGCCCATTTCAAAGGTAGCTGTTTCCATTTCACTAAGTTGCAACAAAAACAACAACAACAACAAAAAACAAAACAAACAGACATAAAGGAGAAATGCTTTTCACTCTGAGCTTGCTAAGGCACAAGGCAGTGGAAGTGAGAAGCCAGCAGCTTTGATCCAGCAGTTTACCTTTTGTGTCTCGCAGTTTGGTTCACAGCTGTGGTTCATAAAACGAGAGCAGTTTCCTTTCTGGGTAGCATCGATTATCTGAAAAGAAACAACAACTACAGAGAAACAGCCTCCCTCTCACTGCACCAGGCAGAAGTACGAAGCAGTATAGCTATGAACGCTACGCGTTTGAACACAACCCATGCAGAAGTCATCATTTGGAGAATGGGTTTTATAATGATATGAAGTGCCCCCAAAACAGAAGAGCACAAAGCAACTGGTACATGGTTCCTAGTTTTCATTGCAGGTTAATACAGAGTTCTTCAGTTGGGCGGGGATCCTGAATTTTTAGTATCTGTTTCTGACATGGTGCAATGACCATGAGGGCTGGGGAAGCCGAACATCTCTGCCATACGCATCGTACTCGAATAGAAAGGTCGTCTCCTGGACCAGTGCGTTCTCCCTTTTATAACTGGAAACACTCCTCTGTACCCTCTTGTGATCACGTAACAATCCCACAGCAGCTACAAAAATTGCATACTTTGGGGGAAAAAAAGAGGAAAAAAGCATTCTGAGTATTTTTAGCTCATTTACTGTAAAGCTACGCAGATCCAAAAAGTCTTGACAGAAGAGACAAGCAGAATATGATATTAAATTTCTATTTATACACTTTGTTCTCAGTGAGAGAGAGCCCATCGCCCAAGGTAAGCGAGGCTGTGCTCTCTGCGTCACAGCTCCACAATCCCATAGAGCTGAAGCAAAGATAAATAATTAAGAACTTCTGGTATATAAATATTTCAATGACAGTAATTCTGCACATAGGGATTCCACCAGTTAAAAGTGTCCCAATTTAATGTAGTTCTGTGAGCAAGGGAAGAAAGGAAACATGGTTTCTCAGTATGTCTTCTAGACTGGTTTACTTGGGTATCCAAGAAGGTTGAGTTTGGCTTGAAGCATCTGCCCAAGCTGGGACACAGACACAGTTTCTCTCCCACACAGGTTTGCTCATGTGGAAGGGATGGGCCATGCTCCATCTGTTCCCTTGGGAGGACAATTTCCCCTCTCCAAGGACACTGGAATAGAGTTAAGCTACCGGACTTCTGTTAAACCAGGCTGAAACTGAGCAATGGGTTAAAAAAAAAAAAAAAAAAAGCAAGGTATGAGAACACAAAGCCAGCCAAAGTTTCCTTTCCTTATGAAAACATTTCTAATAGATTCAGGATGTTGCTTAGTGGGTTCACAGGGAGTAGGCACTGTACATAAGCAGGGCCTCCCTCGAAGCCAAGCACAGCAATCACGCTGCTCACCTCGTCATTCTTCAGGGCCATGAAATAATAGTGAATGTTCTTGTTCCGGGCATATTCCTTCACGCGAGCCTTGAACTCTTTGTGATCCAGCACTTCTCCACAGTACTCCAAGACGAAAGTATTGCTGCAAAATCCAAGAAGAAAAAAGCATCACTCTGCTTAGCCACAAGCAATAAACACCAAGGAACAGAAAATAACCACTGCTGAGACAGGGTCTCTAAATACAACTTGCAGCCTGGTCATCCTGGTGGTGTAGCTATGATTAGTATATGCCTTAATCTCAAGCAATTCTGATTAATGGTTTTTTTTATGCTATCACATGGGCACGTACATCACAGTGAAAAGTGCAGACACAAGAATAAAGCTCCCCTTCAAGCAGGGTTTATTCTATAAAAGAACAAGACCTTGGGGGTGATGTGAAGAGGAAAATAAGGAGTATTAAGAGAAGGTACTGGCAGGTGGTTTTCCTCAGTTGAAATGGAAAGCCCGTCTGCACCTTGCTGGTCTGGTAGGGGAAATGAGGGGTCAATAAAATATGCTTTTTAACTGTAGGAAAGGAGAATTTAAAAGCAGAGATGAAAGAGTTACCCCTACACTCAGACACAAACCTCACAGATTGTATTCTGCAGCACAGCTGGGCTTTAAACCCTCCAGTCTACTAAGACACATTGCAATACAGCTTTCTTGATATCTGTCCTAAGTTTTCCCTTGCTTAATATCACCCTAAACCCTTCAACTTTTTCCTTGTGCTTAACCAGGAGAGCACCAGGAAAGCAAAAGCTCCTGCCCAGCTCCACCCAGACCAAGCATTCAGTGTTTTGGGCAAGTATCACTCACCCCACTTCCTTCCCATCGTTAATCCCAGCCCCTCACACAGTATTGTGGTAGCCTTCCAGCCCACATGTATAAACAACGTCCATCTTTCCCCATCTCCATGTCCACCCAAAAAAAAAGGTTCTGATACACTAATCTGCTCTTTCAGCCTACAACTCAGCTGTATCTTTCTCCTAGATGCCTCCCCAGCCTGCGTTTAGCAGATACCAACATGAAGATGTCAGCAACAGTCTTCTGATGACCTGCTGCTTAGTTGGGTTAGCTCCCCTCAAATTCCTGACCGCAAAACTCCAAGGCTGGGCAACAGAGGTGCAGTGGCAGGACAGCAAGGAGAGCCGAGCTATAAATATCTTTGAACAAACCCACATCAAGTGGGACAGGTCTCCTTCTGGGTGTACAACCTATCCACCCTTCGCTGGATTTGTGACCATCCACAAACTGTCTTCTGGTGGGATGACTATCAAGAGAAAGTTTTCTTCTCCTAAGACAAGGTTTAGCTCCGCAGCAATGTTCTGCCAGCCTGCAAATCTCTCTCCAAACAACAGCTTTTCAGAATAGCACACACAGAAACAAAAGCAATATTCCAGCCAGCCCCAGATTCAAGTCGCCCTATCAAGTGTTGAGGAACCATATCCAAATCCCTTGACACGCACAGGCCAATTGCAGCAGATACTTTTGCTGCTCCTGCTGATTTTTTACTCTTACCCAAGATGCTCTTCACACAGTTATCTCCTTCCCATCTTTCTCAACATTACTGATCCCAGGCCACCTAGCAGACACGATGCTTGCTATGGGGAGCTGTTCACTACCATCCATATCTTCACTACAACCTCCAGACCTTGTCTTCAAAAGAAATTCCTAAAACTTTAAATAAAACTGGACCTGGTATTTCCACAGAGGGCAGCAGCACTGCTTCAGTCCCCATCACTACCACTTCGATGTGCACATATTATTCCAAAAACAACAGGACCCTGCTCTTGCAAAGGTTAGGTCCAGCAGCACCAGGGACTCCCTGGGTTATCTGGCGAATCTGGAAAATTAGGAGCCAGAAAAGGCCACAATGCTCACCCTCTTCTTAGATACAGTTGCTGTGCAACAGAACAGTGATGGAGAGCACTCACTCATTTTATCACTTAACGCTGTTATCTTTTACATAAACACAGTGTGAAGGCACTCTCAGTTAAACATATTGGGTTGAAAACGCAGAATTGTTTTCACTGCATTTTAGATAACTTGGCATACCTCTCTAAAGCAATCAAAACTCTTCCCTGTATCCTCCTGTGAATTAGTCTCATACATTCGATATAGCAGCAAAAAAACTCTGCTGTAAGACCTATAGCTTTCTTAAGTGTCAGAAACACTGCTGGATTCCTCAGCAGAACTCTTTGTCTTCAACAGAAGCATTAAAAATAAATAAATAAATAAATAAATAAAAATCAGAGTTTCCACGGAAACTCACTAAAATATCCAGAGTTACAGAAAATCTTTGCACAATTAAGTTCTAGCCAGATTGTCTTGAAGCTCAGTCTCTGGTGTGCTTGAGGCTGAACAGACTCACCATGCCCATCCCACAGCCTTTTGAGCTGAAAATCAGAGCCTGGTGAAACATTCAGCACACAGCACTGTTTCCCCACGGCAAGACACTCCAGCAATTTCTTCTACAAAGTCTGTTGCTCATCTGCAGAGCAGCACAACCAACTTCTGCTCGCCCTGCGTGGATCTGAGAGGACACCCACGCCTGCACAACCTGCACACAAATGGTGAGATCTGAACCTGGGGGAGAAAAATCCACCTGGGTCTTTCTAGCCATAGAAGCGTGGCAGTTCACCGCAGCCGCTCTCACCTGGAGACACCTCCTGCCTTGCTCCCTTCTCCCAGCACACCCCATCTTTGTCTCCTGCCCATCCTGCTCCTTCCGCTGCACCTCGTGCTTCAGGCCCCAGCAGCTCTTCGAAAGTCCTCGCTCCTCTCTCCTGGCCTCATCTAAAGCTCTTTTTGCTACTGGGAGTATGAGAAAGCACTGGCTCAGCAAGGCAGAAGGCAATTCCTTGACTTACCCTACCTAGTGAAAAGGCATTCCCATCTCAGACCTGCTCCTTGCACACACACCTACCGAGCAAAACGTACACAGCACTATTTTTCTTCCCAGCCACATTCACTTTTTGAGTACAACAGTTTCCAAACAGGACTGTAATTCCAAAAATATCAGCATCCATCCTGCTGCCAACGGGTTCAAGCACTGCGCAGCCCTTGTGTTCCAGTCCCAGCAGCTTCTTTGTGCCAGATAGTGTCGATAAAGGCACTCATCCAGGCACAACAGGCAAACATCATCTGGCTTAAGTGAAACAGAGACAAGTCAAAGACAGACTCGGATCTGTAAGCATGGATGATGTCAAACCAGCACTCAGAAGTACAGCCGTTAACTAACAACAGGCTAACGAGGGAGGAAAGATCTCCATGGGATCTTCATGTAGTCCGAAGGGGAGGAGGGGGAGGACTCAAGAAGAAGGTGGGAAGAGAAGGGTCCTGCAGAGGTGGGAAGAGAAGAAGAGGAGACACAGCCGGAGCGTGTGCTCCTCTGACACCATGTAGTGGGGACAGAAAAAGAAGGGAAGACAGATTGAACACAAGAGGAAGCCATTGCACAACTGTCAGAAACCCTAATGAGAAGAGAGCAAAACCAGAGTGGGAGACCTAACATGCAATTAGTGGATATGTAGGTGCCGATAACTAAGAGGGACACCTGACAGTGGATGAGGACAGTATATAAAGCTGGAAGAACCTCAGCAAATCTACTAATGTCAGTGAAACTAAGAAAATGCAAGCAACTTATTTTCCCTTCATGAGGGAGCAAAATAGCACAAGGACGTCATTCGAAGAGCAAAGGCTTACGATGGCAGATCTTTGGCAGCTCTCAGCCCCCAGCCTTTCTTCTCAGTGAGGATCACTTCAACATCTGCATGCTGTTTCTTCTGGAAGCGCCTGTTGGAGCAGTAGTCGCCGTTTGGGCACCTGGAAGAACTAAGGGAAGGAAACAGAACAAATCAATTCCCAGCAGTACAACAGCAATAACAGAAATGGCTCAGATGGGAAATAGATACCAAGGAACCATAATAAATTCAGTGTAAAACCTTCAAACATGTTTTGCTATAAAAAGCATAACCATCTGACTGTCAACATGCAAATGCAGACAACTTATTTCTGGAAGGAAGATAAAAACATTCGGAATGTGAATGCCACTGTACTTCTAAGTCATACAATCAAAATGGGATGAACTGGCCTCTTCTCCCCACGTTTTTACGAGTTCTTCCCCCAAGATACCCCCCTCCCCCTACATCTACTGCCTGGACTATTAAATTAAAAACAAAGGGCAGGACTTCTGCCAGTTAATTCCTCTCCTTCCACTCCAGCTGGTGACAATCCTTGTGCCAGGGGGTGAATCCCACTAAGCGCCCCGTCCCCTGCCTCCCACTCACAACGGAGCTCCCCCTTCTCCTAGCCTCTTCCAGAAGGGAAAAGGAGACAACAGCCTGGTGAGGCTCTGGGGAGAGCAGAGAGATGCAAAAGGAGAAATGAGAGGAAATGAGGATCTCAAGTAGAGCTAATTTGCATTTCTGACTCTCTCCAACCATGCTTGCGATGGACTAGAGTTAAGGCTGAGGAGCAGAAGACTCCAGGCCTTTGTAGCAGGTTTTAACAGGAGGTTGCTCAGGTCTAGCTTCCTGCAGAAGATCTAAGGTCAGATTTAAATGCTGATGTGTAGGCTCTGAAGATCACTCCACACCAGCCAGTGAAAATGAGAGTGCACAGACAGCTTGTTGTCACCACCCAGGAAAGTCTCAATTCCTTTAGGGGCTCCCCAGTCATCTCATGGACAACACTGCCCAACTCTGGTAACGCATGAAACGCTACTTACCACTCTATCATGAGCAGGCGATTGAGACAGTCTTCTCCACAAGCAACCTCCCCCTGAGCTCGCTCTTCTTTGGAGAGAGGAGGGCATTCGCACAGCATTCGTTTAATATCCCGGTGAGATTTGTTCTTCTTCCTATTGAAGACAAGTCATTGAAATACAGGTTAGGCAGCACCTGCATAGAGAAATTACTCCTCAATCTTTATCAGTTGTTACTGGAGGAAAATAATTTATTCTCTAGAAACTGGCCATATGGATTGATTACCTTTGGACAACCACAAGAAGGTACAGAGGTAACCAAGAACACTCAGTTTGTTTTGAGCAGGAGGTGATGCCCTTCTGATCACAAAAGATTTCTCACAAAGACATCCCAGGATATTTAACTTTTTTCCTTCTCCTCAATGTCCACAGTCCAATTTTACTTTCAATGTAGATGAACACATGCGCATACACCTACACCCAGAGGAAGGGCTAAAATCCCTTCATTTTGTTGTACAAGTAAAGAAACCAATTTTCAGAAAATTCAGTCCTGATTTTCCTAGACAGAGTATTTCTCACCATATAACCATATAGCACAAGTTCTAAGGTTTAAACTAAAAGGGTAAACTTTGATTAGCCTCTCATTAAATACTACATTCTGTATTCACATATAATACTATGGAGACAATCTCCAGAGCTCCCTTCCAACCTCAGCTGTTCTGTAATAGTCCACTTGGTTTCACTGATCCATAGGCCAGGAAAAAAACTATATTCTAAAATATTAACATATTAACCATTAGTTAAGTGCACATACCATTTTAAAATAGCTTTCTTTTAATGAAGCAAATTGGAGGGTTTAGCCACTTAAACCTCTGCTTTACTGTCAAATAAGATGATGAAAAAGAAAACAAAAAAACTGCAGTTCCAGAAAAGGTAGGGCATCAAAGGCATCTACTAATTGGTATTTTAGTTGCTATGAGATGATTAGGGAAATGCTTTGGAGCGTGGATCCCAGCAAGACAAAAAAAGGCATAAGAAAAAAACCCTGGATTTAAATAAATAGCAGGTTTTATCTGCATGTAAGTGGTCGATATTCAGACTCTGAATCAAGAATATCTTTTAAACCACGTTTTTTTAAAAAAAGAAAAAGCCATTTTAGTGAAAAAAAGATGTGGCAAAACCTTGAGTGTTAAGACCCCAACACTTGAAGCCCAACACGCGTTTAAATTGGCCCACGTGAGGCGTCCCCCACAAGCTTCTGCTGCGCTGCGTGCCCTCGCTGCTGGCGAGCACCGGCGCTTGGTACCCATTGGTCTGGCAGGAACACTGTTACTCAACCATCCTTGAGGAATCACGAGATGAAAAAGGACCATGAAGTTAAAAGAAATGGCAAGATTTTAAATAGGCATCAATCATCAGAAGGCCTTACCATAGTCTGTGCCAGGAATAGGAATTGGTTACAAGCTCATAAGGAGCTCTCACCTATGTGTTAAAGCCAGAACGAGTATTTTTTTCACAAGGACCGAAGTAGTTGAGCCCTGAAGCAATACACTTACTAATTATCCCTAAAGCTCAGAAACAGATGATTTTATTTTCCAGGGATCATAGCCTGTGCAACATTCCCATGCAAAAGGGAGAAGGACAATGTGCAGCCAACAGTACCTTCTGATACTTCAAATTACAGTCTGTTAGATCTAAAATAACTCATCCGAGAGGACAAATAATTACATGCAAGTAACCAAAGCCTCTGGAAACACACATTGTTTGTCTAAAACCTTTCCCACACCCAGGCAGATTTCCCTCTGTCTTCAGAGAGGGAGCAAGGTGGCATTTGAGGGCCCTAAACAGACAAGATCTGGCAAGCCCAAAGGTGATGCTGCTCTGAGCTCTAACGTAGCTGCACCAAGTTCAGATGAAGGGTGGACAATAGAGAATAAAGCAAAAAGCTTGGAAAAAGATTTAGTTACTCTTACAAACTACCACGGGTACAAGAATAACACGTTTACTTGGTGCTGATGCCCATAATCTTATGTGTGCAAGTCCTGCCTGATACCCAAATCAACACTAGACAAAGGGGATACTGCAAGATGACAGAGAAGAGGGTATAAATAAATCACCCTCCCCCATACCCTCCCATCTTCCACCTCTTCACATCACCAGGGCCTGTCTGGGCTCAATCGGGGTTTTCTGTTTAGGAGAAGAGACCCGGGGGGGGGTTAAACACTTGTCCAGAGTTGAATCCTTTATGAGCAGCTTTGCCAGACATGGGGAACATGACATCCCTCCTCTTCCCTCCAAATTACACCAATTTGGCCATTAAAAAAAAAAGCTATCACAGAACCAAATATAAGTTAAAATCTAAAATTGCTATAGGCAAGAAAAAAAAAAAAGGGTAAAAAATCAGTTACCTTTCTGTCAAGTACACATTCTCCTCAATAAGGTCGAAGTAACAGGGCATCTTTCCTTGCTTGGCAAACTCCTTCCAGCGTTGGGGGTCTCTGAAGTCATCCATGATACACAACCGACCGACCATGGAGGAGTCCTGCAGTGCCGACTCCACTTGCTCCCCCTCCAGTTTCACCTTCTTCTTCTCCCTTGACTCCACGTCGCTTTCAGAGTCACTCTCCAACTCCGGGCGTCTTTTTTTTGGTGGACCTCGTTCTTTTGCATCGTTTTTTTCCAAAACCTTCACCTCCTCCTTCTTCTCCCCACCAGGCACCGGCTCCTTGGTTGAATTGCTGCTGATCTCGTGTGCCTGCACTGAGCCTTTTTCTTTCTGCCCGGGCATCTGGCATTTACTCGAGGGGCTGGGAAAACGAGGCTTGCAGTCATCATCCCAACGGTCATCCTCTTCGTACTCCTCATGATCCTCCGTTAGAGAATCCGGTACTTGCCCTTGGATTCGTTCATAATTAACTGCAGAAGGTCTGCTAACAGATCTCACATCCCAATAACCATTGCCTTGCCAGTAACTCTGAGAGCCACCGTACGCTCCTGAACCCGGCTGGTAAACGTAGCCCGCGTAGACCCCGAAGCTGCTATCTGGCTGCTGGTAGGTGCTACTGGGCTTCTCCGGCTGGGAAAAGTCCCAGCCCAAACCACCCAGATCCTCTGCTGTATGAAAACCATCCAGCCTGGAGAAGTCTCCGAGGCCAGACTGGTTAAGCCCACCCTTCCCCTGCCTACTGTCCGGCTTGGAAGAGCTCATCTGGTGTCGGGATTTATCGGTGCTTTCAAAACATTCTGGCAGACAAAACGGCTGCTCGTCTTGTCGGCCGACCGGCCTACCAATGGACATCAGCTCCTTCAACATTATCCTCTCATCTGGGTTAGGTCTGCCGTGGCAGTCTGCCATTAGGTCTGCCTGACTCGTACTGTCAACGCCGTCACTCTGAGGCTGGCACGGATCCGGCCGCAGCTCCTCCATCTCCTTCCTGCTGAGCTCGGTAGAAGTTGCTGGACTCTTCTCCATCCCTCTAGGAGAACATCTGCTCTCTACTTGTGGACCACCTTTACTCGCCATACTCTCTGATCTCTCTTCGTAGTAGGGTCTACTAGGCTCGGGTCGCTCATCGTCCCAGTGGTCGGAGAAGCGCCTGTTGCCCTGGCTGCTCCGTGAGGAGCCAGGGCTGCTCTCCTCCATCGCAATGGTTGAGTTCTTCGGTACGACCACAACAGACTGCAGCCGTTTCCGTGGCAAGCCGTCATCAGAATCCGAGTCTTCCGTGTCACTGTCTTCACTGCCCCCCTCGCTGTCGCTCTCTCCTGTATCAGAGTAATCGTCGTGGCCAGCAGGAACAAATTCAGCGGCGTTGCCACTGCTGTCGCACGTCGGGGCTTGAGTTACTGTCTCCATTTCTTCTGCAGTGACAACAACATCACAAGAGGGAAACAAGGCGTCTGGAAAAGCCGAAGCCACCAAGGGCTCATTTCCCTCATCCTTCTCAGCCAACATGCTGGGACACCGAACTCTGAAATCATCTGGCACAACTCCCTCGGTGGAAACAGCACTTTCTTCCATGACCTTTCTGCTGCGGTGCTCCAGTGGCACTTCCGAATAGTACGAATGTTCATCTCTGAATGATGGCTTGCCTTTTGCCAAACCAAGATCAATGTGCTGAGTATCCAACTCGAGCATCTCTTCAGCTTCCGAATGCTGGAGCAGCTCCTGGTATCCATGTGGTGGTGGCACATCCCATTTGGAAGAGACGCTTTCCTCTGGCACGGGATGGTCTGACCTGAGCCTTGGCAAACAGCCATCCTGGGAGGGATCCCTGCTCGAGCTCTCCACTGCCAGGCTAATTTTATGGGAAGGGTGACCGTGCTCATCATCACAGGCAGACTTTAAGTGGTGATCCTCTGTGCTCTCGTAATCGCACGTAACCGTCTGCGGCTCTACCTGCACGTCCAGAAAAGTCTCGGATGTAACTTTTAAATCTGCTGGTTCTGCTTCGATTTCAACTTCCGAATGATACAAAGTAGGGGTGGCATCGTCTGAAATGTAGCAAAAAACTGGTTCTTTGGTTTTGTCACATGGAGTCACCTGATCATCCAGCTTCTTAAGTATAGTTTTAGTATGATCTACATTCATGACAGGCAAAGGGATAGCTTCCCCTTGCTCCTGCGGGACTGGAGCCTCCGCTTGCCTAAATAGACTGTTGCACTCACTGGACTGGACCCGAGAATCATCTGGCTCTTGCTCTTGAGATGCATACGTGCTCTCAAACCCATTAGATGGCAATGGATATGACGGACTCATCTTCACGACAGGCAACGCTTCTGACCGACACAGGCTATTGTCAGAAGACATGGCGACATCCTCTGTTTTGGAGGCACTGGAAGTTGCCAAACCATCAGCCCTGCCCTCTGGGGACCCATTTACACTCAGCTCCATGGGGAAACATGTTCTTAACTGATCATGCTTTATCTTTAATAAAGTCTCTTGTTCCTTAACACTGTCATGGCATTCATGTCCTGTAAGTTCCTCGGACTTTGGGTTAGGAAAACCCACTTTCGATTCGTCTGCCTTTTTAAAAGCCGGCGAATCGTTTAACTGATTTAATGGAGAAAGTGTCTTTTCCCTTTCAAATTTTTTCACAATGGACACCCTGATCTCATTGCTTTTTAGACAAGAGGTCTCTAAATCTAGAGAATTAGACTGCTGTTTTATTTCTTCGATCGATTCTGTACAACAGAAAGAACTCTTAAATTTATCAGGCTTTGGTGCAGGGGTCTTTGAAGGGGTGGACTTATAACGGGAGGAATTCACATTACTGTCAGGCTTAGAATGGGATGTCCCCTTTCGATAGCCTAGCTCATCAAGGGGAGAGCACCTTTTGGTTACTTCACTTTCTGAAGTCCTTTTTGAATCTCTATCTGCTTTCGAAGAAGACCTTCCTCTCCTCTCCACATCGGCATGAGACGACTCTACTTTGCTGTCCCTGTCCGACTTAGAGTAAGAAGTCCTCGAGTCTCTGTAGGAGGAGGAGGAGTGGGACGACGTACGCCTCGAGTCGCTTGATCTGGAATGTGTCCTCCTGTACTCATCCTCCGAGTCCGAGCTCTCTCGCGCCCTGTTGTCAGCGTACGAACGGGAATATCTCGACCTTTCCCTGTACGGGGAGCTCCGATGGTATCTGCGGTCGGATTCGTAGTAATGCGAACGCTCTGACCTCGAGTAAGAAGAGCTGGTTCGGGAGCCCCGATCAGATCGGGAACGGGAATGAGACCGGCTTCGCCTTCTCTCTCGGTCTGATCGAGAGCGGGAGGACGCATACCGCGAATCTCTTTCTGATTTTGAGTAACTCGAGTACTTCTCATCCCTGTCCGACTTGGAGCGTGAGGAGGACTTCCCCAAGTCGTCTCCTCTGAGGGATGCGGAGCTTCGTCTGGGATCTCTCTCTTTTTCCGTACTGGATATCTTCAGCTCATGTGACCGCTGGCTGGAGGAGGTCCTCACCGAATCTTCATCGGACTCGGAGCCCAGCAGTGTGCCGTCGGACTGGGAGAACTTCCTCTTTGACCCCTGCCTCCGGGAGCAGAGGGGAGCACCCTTCGAGCCATCGGAAACCTCATCCTCTTTCCCAATATGGGAATCTTCCTTCTGTGGAGTTATTTCCGTCTGCTCGGGCATGTTTGGAGCTACACGTTCTTCCGAACCGCGCGATACCACATCCTGCTTGATGTCTGGCTCCAAAGCCTCCTTAGGTACTGTGTGGCATGGCTCCTTCAAAGCAGGGACTTCAACTTCCACGGGCGGCGACAGCAACAGTGTCGACATCAGCGTTACCGGCAGTTGTGGCAAGGCTGCTGCTGTAGGAACAGGCATTGATGCTGCTGGCGACACCGTCGGCAGAGGGGGAGGCGGGGGAGGCGGTGGCGTTGAGGGAAAGTCCGTGGCCAATGCCACCGGTTCCGTTACTGGTGCCACAGCCGGCGGCGGTGGCGGTAGCGTTGCTGTTGTAGCTGGTGGAGGTTTTGCTGTGACATTAAGTAAATGTTTTTTAAAATGGATCTTCCCTAATTCTACCTTCGGTTTCGGAGGTGAAGACTCCTCAGCTGAACCAGCGGCATCCCCCAGGTCCATTTTACTTTTGGGGTTAAAGTCAGTCTGAAGGGGTACTGCTGGGGAGTTCTGAGTTTCATTTTGTTTCTCGTTTCCGAGACCAGTCAGAAATCTATTCGGTAAGGTTTTCTTGGTTAAACTAAAGCTGAAAGAGACCTTTTGTCTTCCTTGCTCCTCAAGGTTAACCTTTGTTTTGGTGCCTTTGGGCAAAAAGCGACTCGAAGCAATGCCTTTGAACACAGGGCCTTTGATAAAGCCAGCTTTCTGCACAGTTTCAGGCTTGCCCTGCAAAAGAAAAACAAGATGCATTAGAGGAACTGTTTTTTGGAGTTCTAACTCTGTTCTAGAGGCACAGTGAACAATTTTCTTTTACCTGGTGAATTTTTCATGACGATAAAATAGAAATTGATACCCTGGGATGGAGTCTGGGATAGCATAGCCACACTGCCTTCTGCGCCTGGCTCTCTCTTGAACAGAGTCCATTACCCAGTCATTTCCAGTTTGGAGCAAAACATCCCTTGGGGTTTGGACTGAGGCTTTTTAACGGACTTAATGATCAAACTGAAAGTCCTTTTTTGATTTAATTCTTAGGTTTTTTCAAAAGAGATAGTGTTCAACATATGAAGTTAATTGAAGAGATAGCACCCCTTTGTTTGTGCTGTTTCTGTGGTCCCACGCTACAAAATGTCCTGCATTTTTAAGCTTTAAGTGCATTTGTTTTCATGTCCCAGGAGACTGCACCTGGATGCATTTAGCTTCAGCATGAATGAGACTACCCAGAATTACAGCAGCAGTTTTAAGTCCTGTCCTTTCCCACCTCCTGCCAACAGCCTTATCTGAATCATTAGTAATTCCTAATGAGTTTCCAGGCTCAGGGGTACATCAGTATTAATATAACAACCTCCAAGAATTCCCATCAGGACCCACTCATGCGTGATGACTCTGTCACTTCCATGCCAACTGACTCTAATACGCTCCATGCACATCTCTCCAGAAGCTATCTGCTGTCTCCTGTCCAGGATCTCACTCGCCACCTTGCAGTGAGGACCGTGCTACAGCAAGTCCATTTGTTTTCAATACTAATGAGCTGAAAGTCATCTTCTCTAGGACATTAAGAGCTCAGGATCTCCACCAAGAAAGCTGCTGTGCCAGCACTCGCAAATGAACTCTGGCTTTGGAAATGGAGCAAGTCTAGAGCAACAAAGCTCCTTCCACATGGGAACCTCTTACCTTACAGGATGTATTTATCCAAGCCCGAGATTAGCAATTTTCAGAGCATAAAGCACTGTATGTTTACCCATCTTGGCACTTCTCCAACTATTTTAAAGCTGAGGGCTCATCTATGCAAAAGCTGTGTCACAGGAGTGCAATCCCTAAAGATAAATATTGTGGCACCGTGGTAAAAGGGTGTTCTTGTCAATAGTCTTTATCCCCATAAATCCAAATTGCATTAGTGTAATTACATTTTGTGGGAGAAGCAGAACTCCAATGGAAACAGTTGTAGCAGTATAAAAATTGTTCAGAGCCGGGTTGTACTCCCATAACTGTTGCATGAACACATCTTTGGCAGCATCAGCGGTTTCCTGCAACCCACTGTGAATTATTACGTACTTTGTTATCCTTTAACTTTTGTGAAACAATGCATAGTTGCTCAGGCTAAAGGCACCATAGTAAATTATTAAATAAGACGTTGGCTGAATGGAAACCCCATCCCATTCTATTTGCACCCTTGGACATCATATATACAAAAATATCCTCATTTTTGATGAAACACATGGGGTTTTATTTGAATTGTGGAAACCATGTCACGGTCTCCACATGACTAGTCTTGGCTACCCAACCCACCACCATGTACACATTTGAGCTTTGCCAGCAGATGATTAGCTGCATTCTGGAAAAAATGGGTGCAAAAAATAAAAAGCACTCCTTTTAAATGGGTGTTATTTACATGGGTGTCATTTCATGGTTGCTTTTAAATAAGTGCCATGGCTAAAAGGGCACCCAAACAGCAACCTTGAAAAAAAGTTCATGTCCACACACTTGCCCAGGAGCTCTGAAACACACTCCTCTCTCCAGGACTGTCTCACAACCATCTCCAGAAAGTCATGCTGAAAATGCTACGCATTTTCAAAAGAATCCACACATCAGAAGTGACCCAGAGACTAATACACAAGTGTATATAAACTAATTCATAGAAAAATAAAGGACAAAATCAAGTGTCCAGCCCATTTGATAGGAGTTTCTATATGTCTGAATGCTACCAAGACCACCCACCCGTAGGACTCTGGGCTCAGCCTCCCAAAGAGCAAGGGAACATCATTTTTTGGGTTTGCTGGGTCATTTATTATCCCTACATGACCAGAAATTTTTACCCCAACCTGTGCATATGTCTTGGGACAATGGAAGAGTAAGAGAGCAAGTTCCTATCTTCAACCATACCCTGATATCTAATGGAAGGAGTCTCCACAAATCTGAATCCAAATTCTTATCAGAGACTGGATTCACCTATTATACCAATTATATATAAAAAAATAATAAATGTGTATTTTAAAATACAGTAAATACAGTGCACCAGCATTCAAAAGTTTTCTTTCTTGCTAGAACTTTTGTGAAATTATTTTATGTGCAATATTCACGGCTATGGAAATGTGCCAATGTTTTGATCAAAATCTTTTTAGCTTCAGGCACAACTGATCTGAAATCCCAGCTCACACATCAATAAATGGGTTTGGATACATCCACCTTTACACAAAACACAGGACCTGAAGGCAAAAAAAAGGACCTGCTAAGCTTCTATTGGTCCCCTTTTCAAAGTCTGTTCAGCAGAGATGATACATTTCAGAACAAATGTTTCACCTTCATGTGCTCACCCTTCCAGGGATATTTTTTTCTTAAATAACACCGAGTTTAACAAAACATGACTTAGAGAATTTTAAACATATTCCACAGGTAGCCTTTGAAATTTAATAGGTAGCAATTACTGGCAAAAACTCTCTAGAAGAGGAGTTCTCCTTCCTTTAATGTTTTACAGAAAGGGAACGTTCCCCAAAACATTGCTGTGGGTATTTTACAGAAAGAAAAAGGCCATAAGAAACTCGCTCTGCATATTCAGCAGAGTTACTCAATGACTGAAGCAGCACTGCTCCTGCAGTTCTCAATTCACTGGGAACATAGGGAGGACACACAGTATGTTCACCAGCACAACCAGAGCAGATATGGTCTTACAGCATCAAAAATTATTAGCAGCAGTGGTTCCTATGCTGGGATATTATAAACTGTTCCAGTCCCTCCAAGTTTTCTCCTTTGCCCTTAAATTCATTTAGTCACACACAGCAAAACTAATTTTTTTTACAGATTTAGATAATCATCTTCTCACAGTGCAGAAAGAACCATCTACCTACACCAATGACTCAAGGGCACCACTGTGCTCTGCTATTGCATCCTTGCGTGTAGATGGCAGAAGTGGTATTGAAGACGTTTCCCTTCTTTCCCGGATTTAACCACTGAACTAGAGGCACCCCAGAATAACATCAGTTTGCTTTATCTGGACGCTTAGTCACTCTTGCCTCATGAAATCTATAGGTCAAACTAACCAGGTTGGGCTAATGCATGTCTCAGGAGCTACATCAAGAAAGGAATCAGTTTTACTCACCTCATTTTCTTCTTCTCTGTTGCAATCCAGCCGAGAAAACATGCAAAAGAAAACATAAGAAGAAGGGGTAAACATCAGGCAGAAACAAGAAATGTTAACATCAGAAGTCTGGCACTGCAAACGGGACGGACCCAGGGACACAGAGAGGGTAAAAACAAACCCACAAATAATCCTGCTGCAAGAGATGCCCCTACCAACGTCAGCCAATGGTCAAGCAGACATACCAACCACCTCTGAAGGGGAACACGGCATAGTTTTGAAGCTCAAGAATTCGAACACTGAAAATCCTGCACAGACTTTGACAGAGCAAACCTTTTTTGAGCAAACTGCTGGCTTGGTGTTATCTTCTGAGGGTTTGCAAACCAGCAAGAACCTTACTTCAACAGACACTGCAGAGGTAACGCAGCTATAAAAAAAATCTCGAAAATGAGACGTAGGAAGCTGAATTTGGTTTTCTTTCAATTTTAGTATTTTCCTTAGCAGCCCAGAAACAGTGAAAAGTATCTGTTTCTCTCATCAACAGAAATGAAAGATACTTACAAACGCCTTACTGCTCTATGTCCTGCTATGGATCTGCAGCCCTGGCTATTTGCCATGATGCTTAAACTTAATTAATCAGTACTTTGGCAGCTAGCCGCTCAACAATGAATTAATTTGGAGCATTACCTTGATCCCAACCAAACCTGCCAATGCTGAGCCAACAGGAAAGCCCAGCTTTTCTTTGCTTCCCTAAGTTCTTCACTCCAATACCATGAAAAAAGTAGTTTCAAGAACGCAAATACTGTTACCAATATGCCTCAACCAAGATGTCAACAGCTCATCTGTCTTAATCTGTTATTTCCTCTACTAAAAGTACAAAAGCACTCTCCAGTGCTTTAATCTTGATGTTTGCACGCAGACAGCCTGTTCCCTGTCTACCTTATAGATACAGGGGAAGTTTTCAGCTGGACTTTTCCTAAATTTTATCAGCTTTTGAGCCATAGTTCAGCGCTGTTGTGGTGACACAGCAAAAGATTTCTTGCAGAAAAGGTTCACAGATTTCACTTCAAGTCTCAGCTAATCGAGAAGTATCAGTTTCTGGAAAAGAAACCCAAAGCTCTCGGTTTCTGCATAACCCAGGCAGGGACCCGAGGCGGTGAGAGCACAACAGTAACCACCTATTTCTCCATTTAAACCATCATCAACAGAGAATTAGGAGCAACCTGCTAGAAAGACCTATCACCAGCAGTAATACACTCCTGCCTCTACGAAGGCTCACGTCCAATTGATAAAGCTTATTAGTAGGCTATAAATCGTTCTTAGAGCAGCAAAAATGGTTTGTTTTCATTGAGGAAGCATAAGCCATGATTTTAAGCAAGCTGTGGAGTACACGAGGGCACATATGTGATTTAATGGGGTTAAGCATGACATGAATTCAAAATACTGCTGATGCAGAGGAGGTCAGAAGCCCGCTAAGAACAGCACTTTGACACAAATTAGTGCCTAAAAGGAGGTTTCATTTTTAGGATTACAGAAAGTGGAGTTTTAGACTTCCAGGACAACACCATTGTTGACAGTCACAGATTTTGAGTGTTAAGTGCAAGTGTTTACAAGGGGTGAGAACAGTACTGAGGTCTAGTGCAGCCGAGACTCAACATGAGCGTAGAACTCAATGAGCTTAAGGGTCTTTTCTATCTACATGATTCTGTGGTTCTACGAAGATTTTCAAGACATCCATAACCAGACGTGTTGTGATACAGCACAGAATAAGAACCAACAGATGAAAGCTGGTGGTCCTAAACCAAAAAGAAATAACTGTCTCCCTATACATAAGAACACAGATTTAAGTAGCTATATATTGGGAGACAGGTAATGAAGTTTAGTATTTATAATTAATAGCCTGCTGCAAGAGTAAAGTAAGTAATTCCTCTTAACAATCCATTTTTACTCTTGTTGCTGAAACATTGCATAAAACCAGTATTAAGCTAAAATGCTGGCAAGTACACAAAGTAGAGGTCTCCAAAAACCAAAAGCTAAGAATGAAATTTTCCCTTCCAAGAGGGCATGCCCACATAACAGCAGGAATCAGCACAATCCAGGCCAGCTCTAAGCTCAAGTCCTGCTCCAAGCTTGCAGCCACAGCAGCAGATTTCCCAGACACGACGCCAGGTTGGTAGAGCAACCTCAGCATCGGCCACCTCAAAAGAGCTGCTCCACGAAGGCAGACAGCAGAGCACCAGCTTCCGTATGGGGGGGTCAAAGCAGGCAAGAAAACTACAATACACTGACGGGGAAAAAAAGCTAGTTGAGATCCTTCAAAACCCAGAGAAAAATCTTGCAGCAGAAATTGAGCTGCTTTACGAAATGGGTGATCTTGCTGCTCTAAAGCCACTCAGTAGTGAGACTTGTCTGCCCTTGGAGGGGGAAATTGCTAGAAATTGAGCAGCTTAAAGGGTTGCAAGTGAGAAATCAAAATATTAAAGGAGAAAACAGTTAAGAAGGCACAAAATAGAAGACGTTGCATGAATTAAACTGGTTATTTAAAATAAAATATGTAAGAATGAAGCAGATATGACATTACTGGTAATGTACCTTGTATAGTCCTAGATGCCTATGTGAACAATAATTTCTACTGGACAGAAAAGTATTTCTTCTCAGAGAGGGAATACTAGTATTCTCTCTCTGCGGCGGTATTTCAGCCAGTTATGGCCAAGCGCTTTTCGCTCCTGAATTACCCCTCCATCGGCAGCACAAAGTCATCCCACCTCGCTACAGGTGCCCTCACACACGTTAGCCTTAATGAAGGAGGTAGCTGCCTTGGGTTATGGATCCCATTTCCATTTACAGCTTCTTCCTTCGCCCCAGATCAAAAAAATATAAATAGATTTCCAAAATTAGTGAACGCGTTGCTGTTCGCTCGAAAACCTTTTGCCAAATTCCTCCCACACTGGGTTTGAAGTTACATAAAATCCCCACATTACAAGTCTGAGGAAGGAGCTGGCACGCAGGAGACTCAGCACAACAAGAGCGTACACGAGCTGGGGATCCATCCAACTACACAACCCGTAGGTTTTCCAGCAGGTTTCCAGCCCCAGAGGTTTAGAGCAATTCCACTTGTTTCCCTCCAGCTGCACCTTGCTATCTGCAGGTACATAAAAGGAAGAGTGTTATTAAAATTAGCATTGAATTAATGCACTTGATGGCTCATTTCTGTGAATGTCAAGAGAAAGGGTTTGTTAAAACCCAAAATAAAACTTAAAGCAAAACTGAAGACATCTACAAAAAAGTGGTTAATAAATTAAAAAACAACAACAAAAACCAGGGAACTGTACCATCTTTTATTTGTCTACGGCAGCCCTGTGTGTTAGTATTTAAAAAAAAAAAAAAAAAGAGTCAGTCTGCCCCTTTAAATAAAATTTAAAGAACAATTTTGCCTCTCTGCCAGTTAGGTCTGATTAACTAATGACAAATATCAGTCAGGTGAGAGCAAGACGTGCCTGCACACACCCCACAAATACACAACTGCACCCAACAGCAACCACAGCAAGTAAATCCCAAATCCCCACACCATACAGAGGAGTTTGTATTTGCAGGAAAGGCTTTTTTAAGGCTATGGACCCACATTTCTACCAAAATCCTTTATATTTAAAATTTAAAATAAAAGCTTTCCTACTCCTGGAAACATCCCAGGTTACTTACAGGCATGTCAATAAAAAATAAGGTTGTATTTTAATTCTGAGGTTCAGCAGCTCCAGCATTTCTAGGATGCTTAAACAGCTTGACTTCAATGAGACTTCTCTCCTTTTTAAGATATAATCCACACCATAATCTGAACTATATGCAGGCTTTGCTTATGCTAAAAAAGCAAACAAAAAAAAAAAAAGAAGCCTCAGGCTTCTGAAGTCTAAATGACAAATGCTGGTCTGCATTAAGACAAAACTTGAAGAGTCTCATCTCCCGTATGTCCTCCTCTTTTTTTTTTTTTTCCATTTTCTTCTTCTTAAGAGAGAAAAACCTGGAAGGCTAAAGCTTTTCTTATCTAAACATCTGCAAGACTAACAACCCTGCAAAAAGCCCCATCCTGAGCAGGCACTCAGCTCACCTTGCTTTAAGCTGACAACAGGGTATTGTGCAGGCATTAGCACAGATCCATCTGAAAGCCCACCTACCTCAGCAATTACCTTTCTTTCCGAAGAAAGGAAACAAAATGCAAAACCTCAGCACTCTACAGGAGGAAATCCCAACCTCCAGACTGTTTTGCTTAGGCCAGGTTAACCAGAAATGTCCTGCCAGCGTGGGGATGCAGATGGAGTTCCATAGCTGCTCATGGATCCAACCAGCACCTAACACCACGACCTTCATCCACAACACCAGGGCTAAGCAAACCAGAAGGAAATACAAAGACCTCGGGTGGAAACTTGCAGTTCCAGCATGATCCTAAAGCCAAGAAGGAAATATCTAGGCAGATTTCATCGCCACCTGGGCAGCGATGAAGGGCTGCACCTCTGGGCTTCTGCCGCCGCTGTGCACCAAAACACTGTGGGTGAAGTTCACTCGCTGCTGCTCTCATTCAGCTCCTGCCACCCTCAAAATGGAATGATTTGATTAAATACTTACAGGTCTGAAGTGCTATCGCCTGCTTGGTTTATTAGTCTCTAATGTGGCCGGCTAGAGATAAAAAACATGGATAAACGTGCAGCTGTCCCTATGATTAACTGAAATATGGTGCTAAATTGCTGCAAATTTTTTGTACAGAGCACTGTGCTTTTAACACCCAAATGTGTCCCTGCTCCCAAAAATACTGCACAACAACAGGATAATGTACAACCAGAAAAAAAAGCAGGGAAGTTAATAGACAATCCTGCTCCTTCCCCCAAAAAGCTAGACAGAGGAAAGGCTAAAGCACACCCAAGAGGGAGGAAAAAAAAAAATCACTAACAGTATCAAACATCTTATTTAAACAGAAGCTTGAAACCAAGCCAAGCTCTCCAGAAAATGAGGTCAAGGTAGCTGTAAGCATATACCTGTCCCTGCAGCACATCCCCCAGATCCAGCTCTCCCATCCCCTGCTTTCCTAAATCAGCATTTGCTGGCTTATACAACATTTTCTCTGGGTTTGGAGTTGTAAGTTTGGAGCAGGGGAAGAGACACCATTTCTCCTGTGCTGAAATATGAAAGACCAGAGAGGACTGAACACACCAGGAAAACAAGTAGCTGAATATACCAAAAATAAATACTTCTTCTTTCATTTACAAAAATTATAAGGGCTGAGTGAGTGGCATCCTGCATAGTCACAAGTATGCCAGAAACAGATTTTTCTTTTAACATAGATTATGGGTTATTGGTGTATGGAGTCACCTGTAATCATTGGTGACCAGTCCCTCTGAATATGCCCCCCCTGAAATGAACTTTATAAATCAGAAACACCCCAGACACGAGCCATTTCAACAGCAGGCATGAAGAAGATTAAGAAACTCAACTGCTGTAGCTTCTAATTCAGGCCAGCCCAGGCTCCCATTTCTCATCAGGCTGGAGGAGAGCCACTGAGAACAGATTCAAGAGGCATTACTGCACAATATGGAAAACTTATAGCGCTATAAATTTTTACTACCAGCATTTACACTCCATTCTCCACAGCTGGGGAAAATATAGGCTAAAAAAAAAAAAAAAAAAAATGGCATGAGGTAAAATGCCTGTTCTTTGCCAGCTTCTGCCCAAGCTATGAATTAAGCCCTGGGTCTGGCAGAGCCTGTGCAGACCCTTCCCGGGGCAGGTCCACCCGGCAGCGATCAAACCCTAAAGAGAAGGGGCAGAAATAAAGGGGGAAAGGAATGATTTCTGAAAACAATCTGCTTTTGCTGCTGCTCCTCTTGCAAAGGAAAATGGGTCAGAGAAAACAGACGTTGGTAGGAGCATGTGAAAAGCCACAGCTTGAGGGTTTGGGGGATTTTTTTGGCCAAAGCTTCATTTACTAACTATTTAGCTATCTGTGTGTTAATATGAGCGTTTTAGAGAAGCTAGGATCTTCTGCTTCAGGAAGAAGACCTGGTTAAGAAGAAAACAATTTCCAGTGGTCTCCAGTCTTTTGCTCCAATAAAAGCATCACAGGACCCTGCTCCTTCCCCAACACTGCCCGGGAATTCCCAAACTCACCACCACGCACACAGCTCCTGCTCTCCCCTTTCTGCTCAGTGCCAGGGCACGTCTAAAGAAGAAATTAAGTTTGAAATCGTGACAGCAATCATCATAAGCAATACTGTTCCCATGGCAGCCAGGCAAGGGATTTACCAACAGAGCACCAACACAGAGAGGGAAAGGATGTGGACAGACTTGGGGGCTGGGACGGGACGGAAGAGCAACAGTGCCAAAAAGAGAGGGCATAAATCCACAGCTTAACTCAAAACCATGGCTTCTGGCTCAGTACCATGGGAGCATCGGTCCTTGGAAAGCTTCCTCCTCCTCTCGGAGCAGGGAAGGAGAGATTTCATCAGCAGCTTTTAGAGTTAGCATCCTCCCACCAACAAAATTTAAATGGGATCACTTTTCAGGTAATCCCTGCCTCAAAATCACCTCCTTTTGACAGGATCAGGCACAAACAGCACAAAAGAAAATGTTTCACATATACAAACTGCATTTTCCCTACCTGATGCAATTAACTCCTAAAATGCATGCACATCCCTGAGCCATCTGTCTGTCCAGGGCTGCAGTTGCCCCTGGGGAAAGATGACGCTGGATCTAACACAAACGCAGTTTATCACCTCCAACTTTTCACCTCCAGCATGCAGGCAGGGGAAGATGTAGAATAGTTTGACATTGCTCTCCCCCCATGGGGTACCACCCGCAGGATGGACGGACAGGAGTTGCACAAACCCCAAAATCCACATTAAAAGCAACAGTCCACGGCAGCTTTACACACAGGCACAGGGCACTCCCAGCCTCAGAGCACACCACCACTTGCAGCGTGCAAGGCAAGGTCATTATTTCACTAATCATTTTCACCACTTCATTCAACAATTTCTAACAATTGAAAAGGCTGAAATTAAAACCTGCTTCCTACAGCCAGGGTCTGGCCAGTCTTAAAAGCTCGGGGTTGGTTCCTAGGTCTGCAACAGCCCGTGTGTGACCCTGAACAAGTCACCAAGGTGGTTATCCCCATTCCCAACTTTTTTTTATCTGCCCCCCCCCCCCATCCCACCTTTAATTATTTCCAGTTTCTTCAGGCTACAGACATTTTCACAGATCTACATACAGTGTTTGCAGCAGCAATGCTGTAAGGCTGGTTTAAGCGGAGGCACCACCATGGTACAACCATACAACAAGGCATTTCTCCTACCAGCACAAAACCGCTTTTAGGACTAAACTGGTGCTACACATCCGGGCTACCCCCACCGCACATCCTGGGGGATACCGAACCTGCAAGCCAAAATAGCTTACCACCACGAGAAGCAGCAAATATCTTCTAACGCTCTGCTGCAGATTTATACCCTCTGAGTTCATTAACAAAAGGAGAGAAAGCAATTGCCAGCCTTCTGCAAAATTCCCTCTCACGTACAGCGTCTGCCTTCTAACCCAGCGGGAATGGTCACGTTTGACTAGACTGCCGTGGCACAGCATGTGCAGGCACTGCCAGGTTAGATGCTGGTAACATTTCTAGGCTCAGAGGGAAAAGGAATTACTGGAATTAGTAGAAAGAAACAGTTTGGTTTTTTAATTTTGCTAAAATCCCACCTCATGCACTCACCGGGCTGCACAGAAAAAGTTCAGCATGTGCTGAACTAAACTGCTCTAATTAAGTTAAAAGATGTTCAATACCAGGAAAACACTTTCAATATTTAAATCCTGCTGAAAAGCAAGTGGCTACACCCAGCTTCCAAGCAATACCAACACATCTCTAAAGCACTTCCCTGCAGCGACAGGGGAGGCAGAGGAAGGTGAGGAACCTGAATTTTTTAAAAAGATAATAATCAGAAATATCTAAGCTGACTTACGATCATTACGGCCAGCGACCAGCACAGGGCTTCACTCTTGGCAGAGAAGTCCACCGCATATCTGCTGGCCACACAGAGACTTTGAGGCTTCATATGACCTGAGCAATGGCTCTGGGGAATTAGGTCTGTGTGCTAAACAGGGGGGAAAGAAAAAAAAAAACAACAAACCCACAAGGCAGAAAGGCAATGCCCCTCCCTCAGGGGGCAGGCAAAAGGCAGAGAAGGACCCCCCCCCTCTCCGGACAGCCCCCTGGCTCCCAGGCAACCCTCAGGCTACACCACATCTGCATTTCCAGACTGGGTAAAACTAGGGGATTTCTACCCCTCCTTCCCTTCCCTGGCCCATCAGTGGGAACAGATCTTCACCAGGTATCATCATCCCTTGCATGAGCAAGCAAATTCCTAACCTGACCTTATCAAGGCATCACCAAGCCTGCACGACAAATACCTGCCCTGGCACTGCAGGTCACCTTTGTCTCCTAAAATGCCTTGCAAATACAGATTCTTCTGTTTCGGACTGCAGGTTGGGCTTGCAGAAGCCTACTTGCTTCAGCAGAAGGCTAACCACACCGGTGGCCCCGCTGCTGGGAGACGGGGAGGTCTCCCACCATCCCAAGAGCCTGGTGTCAACTGGGTGAGGTGGAAACATCTGCATTGCCCACGGTGGGACGCAGTCGGAGGCATGCCACCCGCAACACCTGGCGTGGAGACGTGTCACCTTAGCGGTCCCCAGCATCCCCTCCTCCCCGAAACAGAAAGCAGGAAGGAGCAGTCCTGTCCCCTGCATCCTGAGCAGGAGAGGTTCTCAAAAACATATCCCACAAGCTTCACACACAGGTAAAAACATAAAATTTTAGTGTACTTTTTCACCTTGAGTCGTCATAGCAAGGTTACCTTATAATTCATAGACACGCATATAAGACCAAACACTCCCATAATTCACCATACTGAAGTCTCCATTCACAAAATATCCCGTCCTTACCCCAAACTCACCCCAAGTTTAACAAGACGACACTTTCCAATAATCAGGTGTCCCTAAATTCAGACTTCAAAGGGTAGAAACTGCAACCTGCACCATGCACCCTGAAAAACTTTGTCTCAGTGCAGTAAATAAAACACTGCAACGCCCCAGCCAAGCTTAAGGTTGCTGCTTTAACATAAAAACCTTAACATATTTATTTCTTACGCAATTATAGATGAAGTTTAATCTTCTATTACAAAACCTGCCAGGCAGGTTAAGTCAGCAGTGGGAGACATCTTGGGAGCCACTCTCAATTCAATAAAAGAAAATAAACCCAAGCTCCCTGCAACACCAACTCCTGGAGAATCAAGTGCTTTAAATCAAACTATTTTAGTGAGATTAAACCCAGCCTAACACGGCAAGAAGAAATGAGAGCTAATGAGTGAAAACCTGCACCCTGCTATCGCTGTGCAACATCGCAGCCGGTTGCTGTGGCAATGCTAAACACAAGGTGATACCAGGCAGGGAAATTAGTGTAGGAGCAGATAAATTCAACTCCCTTCATCCCCCTTTATACCAGAAATTTGCAATAAAAGTGCAAGTTGGGAATGGGCTGTGCAAACAAACTCCAAGCACTAGGCTCTCGAGTTTTTTTCTGTTGGACATCGATGCTACAGAAGGCTGCAAATGATAAAAATAATTTTTTTCTGCTAATTCAGAATGACACACTTTTTATTTCTAGCTGCAAAACCTCCACTGATGCATTTCAAATAGGAAGGCAATAATGCAATTACAACGTGATGCTGTGGAAACTGTAAAATCTTTGAGCAATGGTGGGTAAAGCCAGCAGGAATCCGCATTTGGTCCTGAAAACAGTGCTTCAGACAGAGTATTGCTCAGGCTCCAGCTCCTTCTCCAGACCCAGCCGGACACCTCTTCCTCCCACATCAGTATTTCAGGTCAAATTTTGACTCCTGGCCCTTGTTTCTCTTGAGTTTCAGATCCTGCTCTACATCAGCCCCCAGGCTCTCAGGGAGATGCTCTGGGGGATGATAGCCTCTGGGATGGATCCCAAAAGGCTGAAGCTCACTGGAAGGGGGCAGCTGCAGGGATGGATCATTTTTATGGAAGTTTACCCAAAAAAAAAAAAAAAAGAGAGAGAAAATTCAGGAAAAAAGCCAAGGGGAAAAAAACCCCCACCTTTTTCAGCAAGTGTCCTACCAAACCTACAAAAGCCAGAGCCATGCTTTGACTTTCTCAAGACTTTTTCCTCAATGAATCCTACCAGTTCTGGCAAGGAAAAATGAAAACAACGTGTAGCCTGGGATGATGTAAAATGGAAAAAGCATCACTGCTCCTGATGGCCCTGCCTGTGAGGTTACGTGGCTGTGCCGATGCAAGTGTCAAACCACCAAAATGATCAGAGCCTTTGGATAGCAGCATTTCGGCTCCTAATCACTTCCCGTGGCACCGAGGAAGTTGCACCAAAGCAGATTGCACGGCTCCACTGGTACACCACGGCTTGTCTCATTAACAAATCTAAATAATCACCTAAATAATAAAATGCAGCCAGTCTGTTAATTGGGACGAAGGTCAAATACATATGGCAAACATATTAATTTTTCTTTAAGTTTCTGTGTCTATTACAGACACAAAAATAGGTGTTTATAAATCTTCTCTCCCTGTCTAAATATACACACAAACAAATTATATTTAGAATTACGTCAACAGATTTCTAACACAGGACATCGAAGGAAGGCTGTCACCTATCCACTTTAAACCCACTTTGAGCCATTGCAAGAAAAATATTAAATTGCAGAGGGGAAATTAGAAATAATTAAGACAAGAGAACCATCTGAAAGCCTTCTCCTTTCAAAAACCAGGGATTTCTCTGCCTCTTTTCTGAGTGATCAACAAACCGTAGTATTTAGGAGAGCTGAGTTATATATTGGCTGCTCTTGAATATTAAGTGTGGAGTGTGTAATTATCTGTGCACGTGTCCAGGTGACTAAAGGTACATGGAACAACTTGGAACTCAAAATATATAGCCTGGGTAGCCTACAGCTGCTAAATTTCCTCATTTTTGAGAAACCCAACTGCTCAAGCACACCCTCCCAGGGAGGCATCCCGAGGCCACGACTTTCCCTATACCGTTCACACACATCATTCCTTCTTTATCACTCCACCACCGATCCACAGACCTAAAACACTGAAAACCAAAGGAGAAAAGTGTTCCCAGAACACTCACACACAGCCAGCTCCTGGAAAAATGCACCATTTTCGTATTTATAGGCATCTCAGTTGGCAGAAACCACCAGGCACCTCAACTGCTCAAAGCCAAAATGTGGACCTTTTCCTTCCCACACTTTTTTAATCTCCTCTGAAGCTAAACACTGCAGATCTACCCTGCCTTTGCTGCACGCCGCGTTTCTGGACCACAAGCAGATGGAAAAGGAGGAATGACAGAGTGGTGGGTGGAGGCTGCACAAGAATCCAGGGCAGAAGGACAAGCCAAGAGGTCCTCCTCCCTCAAAACCCAACAATGATAAGAAGACCCAAACTTGGGTACCAAAAAACAGGGAGAAGACGACCTCTCCAAGAGCAAAGCTACAAACCTCAGGCTTTGTTTTTAAGAGAACTGGGCGACGGTACCAAAAACGTGCTGGGGATGGAGCAGGAAAAAGGCAAGAGAAGAGTGGAAAGGGCAGCGCTGCATGGCATCCACATCTCCTTCCTGGAGATAAACGACCTCATTTAATTCAGCTCCGCTGCAAGCAACCAGCCTCAGAAAGTTTGGATCCAGCTGGGAATTGTCCTAAGACGACATCGAAAATAATAAACCCAAGTGAGAAATTTGTCTGATAGCTTACTGGCCAGCCAGGCAAGCAGGTGAAGGTCTCCTCTCACGACCAAGACAAATTCAGACGTATAAAGAGAATTTTCTTTAAATAAACTGACTTTTCAGAGACACTAAGGCTTAAGCATGGAGCTGAAAAACCCTAAGGTACACTCAGGCAGCGAGAGCCAAGTTTCTCCCTTACCACTCACGATTTCGCACCCCATGGGACCATCATTAGTCTCAATAAAGGGGAGAAGCGTTCAAAGGGAAATGCACGTGTAAAACCGAGCCTTTCCCTTCCATTAGCATCTCCCCGATGGATCAGAGCAACATACTCGAGGACTCGAATTTGGGTATTTAACCACAGCACGTAGGCCAGGAGCTTCTGCCTTGTGCCAAGGGCATCGACGTTACCAATCGTTTTCCCCAGACAAAAGCAGAAAATAAGAATCCAGCTGCCCATGGGAAGCAAAAAATAATCAAGTCCGAAAGTGACATGAACACTGAACCGCCCATGTGTCTCCACAGCTGCAACGCACATTAAAAAAAAACCTGTAGTAATAGCCACAACCAAAAACCTGAAGTTTTAGACTGTTTGAATCCATATCAAGTCACATTACAAAATCAGCAGGGTGTTCAAATGCACCGGCCCTAAACCTGGACCCCACCAAGCCCCACCAGCATCCCCAGCCTGTGGAGATGCGGGACAGTAGGAAGACCATCTTCCCCCAAACTAGAGCTAAATTCAAGTTGGGGAGGTCCTCCTTCAGCAGAGCGCAGAAGAAACAGTGGATAAATATATTTCATCCATAGGGTGTGGAAGGGAACCTGCTGCAGCACCTTCGGTTTCCATCATAATGCGCAGACGTGAGCTAAAGAAATCCTCGGGACTCTCAAACTGATCCATCACGCCCCCGTGCAACGATCCCACCAACGTGTCACTTGTTTTAGAGGGTCCTCCACCCTCAGTAGGCAGCAGCCGGGGACAATCTCGGTGTCTTCTCGAAGGAAGCGCTCGCTCATCCCAGGTTTGGCTCTATCAGCTGCACCACTACAGCTCTAGTAACAGCACAAAGAGATGAAATTTCTTCTGCTCACAGCCTACGATACAAACATCCATCAAGTAGGTCCAGTTTGGCGTCAGGCAGCTCTACAGAGAAGCTGCAGACCTCACACGGAGCTTGGCGGCAGCTCTGAGCTCAGGGCCTCAGGCTGACCCCAATTTCAGCACCCAAAGAGATGAGGCGAGCTGGTTTTTGCTGGACGCTGAAGTTCTCAAGAACCTGAGCTCTGGCTGCCAAGTGGGAGGCAGAGTGACCAACCAGGCAAAAGCCGGCCGGAGTTTCTCTGCTAATAGGAAAACTCTGGTAAATGCCATCAGCACATACTCAGGTCACCGGTAGTTCAGCTCCCCGACTCAATATCCCATCTCCTACAGCCAGCGCAGAGCTCCATCTCAGTAACAATGACGCCCCATCGTTGGAAGTGTTCAAGGTCAAGCTGGATGGGGCTTTGAGCAACCTCATCTAGTGGAAGATGTCCCTGCCCATGGGTTGGACTGGATGTCTTTAAAGGTCCCTTCCAACCCAAACCATTCTGTGAATAATTCCCATGAAAAATAAGGCCAATTTACCAGGCTCCGCTTGCATCACCAGGCTGCAACCAGCGCTCTCCCAAGCCCCCACGTCTTGCAGCAGCACAACTCCAACGCTACATGCTACAAAAGCAACTCCTCCAAAAAACAAACCGTGCACATCCCTCTTCATCGCACCCTGCAGCGGGTACGGGACAGGGGAAAGCCACCGTCTCCGGCAGCAGCAAACATCCTGCAGCCATCACGGTTTGTTTTTAATTGCGCTCTCCACCGCAGCAGCCAACCACACTTTGGAAATACCCAACCAGTTCCTGGGACGTGCCATACGGTGCATTTGTGATATCGCGACATTCGAGAACAGGGAAGGGGACGATGAACCACAAGGTACCCTCACCTCTGAAGAAAACCATCGCTGAGCTACTGCAAATAATCATTTTCTCAAGTTAAAAGCACACACGCTGGGAAGAACACGTCCTAAATAAGACATACCACTAACAAAGCAGTGAACACGACTCAGACGCCAGGCTTCAAGGCAGGCATGGGGAAACAAGGCTCCCAAAAACATCTGAACACCTCCTGAGAGCTTTCAGAGTCCCAACCAGGAACGCGCTCCCCAAGAAAACCCCAAAGTCAGAGCAATAACTTAGTGTTTCTTTTTAAAAGTCATTACAGAAACCGCTCTGGCTTCTTTCAAGAGCCTAGGTTTGCGACACTCGAGATTGTTTCAGACAACAAGCGGCAGCGTGATATAACCCATATGCTTTTAACCGCCAAGCTCGGTCCGACGCCTGGTTTGACACCAAATGCCACGCGCCACCCCAGCCCCCGGGGACAGGATCCCTTGCGCTCTAAACTAAAAAGGTGAACTACCCAAATTAGGCTAAAACTTTTTGGATGGATAGTAGAGTCATTTGAACCCAGAGGGTTGCTCAGGATGGGACCGTCGCTCCCCGCCGGGGTTAAGCTCACATAAATCAGGTGCAGGGCTTGCTCCAGGCTCTCCAGTCCCAGGAGAAAGGCAGGAGCCACATCTAGCAAAAAACAACCGGGTTCAAAATGAAATCCTCCGTCTCTCACTAATTTTAGAAGGTTCGGCCGCAGGCATTGTTTCAGCTGAAACGGATCCTCAGCTGCTCCAGGTGGGCACAGACAGAACTCGCAGCATTCGCTCAAAAAGGTTTGCTCTGTTGTCCTTGCTCAAAACATGCCATTTTTAGCTTTGCCTCCAATCCAACCATTGCCCAGAGGTGTTCTACACGCCAGGTGTCTGCCTCCTTCCACCCCAGAGCCGGACGCATGTCGGGGATGCTGCACGCGCAAAGTTTAGGAAGCACCCGAATCCTTCGCGAAGGAAGTCTAAAAATGTAAAAATAGCGTTCAGAACCAACAAGAAAGGGGCGGGGGGAGAAACCCCACGGCTACCACCAGGAACCGAATGCCTTGCTTAGAAGAAGCGATAAAGCCAGCGGCCCTGGCGTGATGTCACGGGGGGGTTAGTGAAAATCCCCAGCGGACAGGAGAACCAGAGTTCACCGGCCATTAGGCCGCTCTCCCCCCCTTTTGCCTGGTTCCTTCCTCCTGTCAGAAAATGGGGTCAGGGCAGGGGCCGACCCGGGGGGGCTGTTGGAGGGAGGATGGAAGGGGTGAAATAAAGCCGGCACTCCGTAACTCCTCCGCACACCGGGAAGGGAAAAAAAAAAAATAAAAAAATAATCATAGTAAATAAGGTGCGGAAAAATGGCCCCCCGGGGAGGCCGGGACACGTCCGCACTCGCCGCCCGGCCTCCCTCCGCGGGGCGGGCGGTACCGCGCAGCCCCGCCGGGCCGGGGGCCCGGGCCCCCCCGCCGCCGCCCCCAGGGTAGGGTTAAGGCCCCCGCCACCCCCGGCCCCGGGCCGCCGGCAGCGCCCGCCCCCCCCTCCTCCCCCCGCTCCACCCCCCACTGCCGCGCCGCCCGGCCTCCGCCCGCCGACGCCCGGCCGCGGCGCTCACGCAAGGCCGGGGATGCGCGGCCTACCCCAGCCGGCCGCCGCGCCGCGCCGGGCCCCGGAGAAGGGAGGGAAGGGGCAGCGGCGGCGGCGCCCCGGCTCCCCCCACCACCACCACCACCATCACCACCACCACCGCCGCCCTTCCCCCGGTCCCGGCGGCTCCCCGCAGGGGGGGGAGGGCGGCCCGGCGCGGCTCGGCCGGGCCCGGCAAGGCCTTAGGCCGCGGCGGCGGTGGCGGGGGAGCGGATAGCGGCGGTGGCGGCCGCCGGCGCGGCCCGCGCTTACTCCGGGGTGGGGTGCTCCGGGTCGTAGAAGTCCCCCATGGTCGGGCGGCCGCCGTCGGGGGCAGGCGCGGCCCCTGGGGCGGGCAGGGCCGCGCCGCGGGGCGGGCGGGCGGGCGAAGGAGGGGGGGGGGGGGGGGGGGAAGGCCCCTCTCCGCCCTCCGAGCCCGGCGGGGGCTCGGCTCCGCCGCCGCCGCCTCACATCCTCCGGCGGGCCCCGCGCTGCAGCGGCCGCCGGCGGGGCCCCGCCATCCGCGCCGTGCCCTGCCCCTGCCCTGCCCGCCGCCCGCCGACGAGTCCGCCCCGGCCGCCCGGCTCCTCCCCGCCGCGCCGCCGCGCCGCTGCCGCTACCCCCCCCCCCCCCCCCCCCGCCCCGGGCGGGCAGCGGCACCGCCGGCGGGGGACGAGGCCGGGAATCTCACCGGCGTCGGCGCGGGGATGGCCGCGGGGCCGCGGCGGGGTCAGCCGCCGCACCGCCGGCGTCTCCTCGGGGCGGCGGCGGGATCGGGATCGGCACCGGCATCGACGGGATCGGCACCGGCGGCGGCCGCGGGGGTTCATCGGGATCGCCCCCGGCCTCAACGGGACCCCACCGGGATCGGCCGCTGGGGCGGCGGGACCGCGGCGGGATCGGCCGCAGGATCGCCACCGGGATCTCCCCGGGGATCACCGGGATCAGCCGCCGGATCGCCACCGGGATCAGCCGTGGGATCACCGGGATCAGCCACGGGATCACCGGGACCACAGCGGGATCAGCTGCGGGATCACCGGGATCTCCTTGCCATCACTGGGACCACGCCAGGATCAGCCACAGGATCACCACTGGGATCTCCCCAGGATCACCAGGATCAGCCATGGGATCACCAAGATCCCCTTGGCATCACCAGGACCACACCAGGATCAGCTGCGGGATCACCAGGATCTCCTTGCCATCACTGGGACCACGCCAGGATCAGCCGCAGGATCGCCACCGGGACCTCCCTGGGATCAGCCATGGGATCACCGGGATCTTCCACGGGATCACCAGGATCTCCCCGGCATCACCGGGACCACACCAGGATCAGCCGCAGGATCACCACCAGGACCTCCCCAGGATCACCGGGATCAGCCATGGGATCACCAAGATCTCCTTGCCATCACCAGGACCACACCAGGATCAGCCGCAGGATCACCACCAGGACCTCCCCAGGATCACCGGGATCAGCCATGGGATCACCAAGATCTCCTTGCCATCACCGGGACCACACCAGGATCAGCCACAGGGTCACCAGGATCTCCCCAGCATCAGTGGCACCACTCCAGGATCTCCCCGGGATCACTGGGACAACACCGGGATCAACCGTGGGATCACCAGGATCTCCCTAGGATCACTGGGACCACAACAGGATCTCACTGGGACCACCAGGATCACCAGCACCCCAGATCACCCACAACACACCAGGCTCAACCCTATGACACCAGCACCCCAGGAATCTGGGATCACCAGTACCCCTGGGATCTCCCATACCCCGGGGCACCAGCACCCCAGGATCACTTGCAGCCCTGGACATTAGCACCCCCGGGGGCACTGGCACTCCTGGGATCACCCCTGGGATCACTGGCACTGCCAGATCACCCCCAGGATCACCAACATTCCTGGGATCACCCCCAGGATCACCAGCACCCCCGGGATCACGCCGCCCCCCGGATGCTGGCACCCCAGGACACCGACACTTCTGGGATTCCCAGCACCCAGGGATCACTGGCACCCTGGGACAACCCCAGGATCTCGCCCAGGATCACAGGCACCCCCCAGGATCCCAGCTGGGACAGGCCTGGGATCACAGCCCAGACACCGGCACCCCCCAGGCCCCCGCCAGCCACCCAGACCCGCTCCCCCGTGCCCACCCCGGTCCCCTGCTCTGAGGAGACACCCAGGTCTCCGCACCCCAGGGCAGTGCCTGTCCCCAGGCCCTGCCAGCGCCCAGGACATGTTTCAGAGAGAAATGCCACAAAATCACTAAAAACCACTCTTGTCCTTTCACAGGTTATTTTATTTCACCAGCTTCCCAAACTCCGGGGAGAGCTCCTCCAGTGAGGCAGTGCCGGAGCACCCCAGGATACCTGCCTGCTTTTGGGGTGCAGTAGGACCTTCCTGCTCACACAGGAGCCTCAAAAGTACATTTGCAGCATCCAAATTTCAGACTTCTTGCTTTTTTTGCAGATTTGGGACCACAGCATAGGCAGCAGCAGCACAGGGACCTGTGGGGACGCGGTGGGTGGCACCGAGCAGCACCCACACGGAAGCACAAGGGGGAAGCAAGGGAGGGGTGGGTGGGTGGAGGAGAAGGTCGATGGAAGGCTTAGCTCAGTTCATGTGGATGCGTTTTCCTGGGAAATTCAGCTTGGATTGAATTTCCAGCAGCTTTATAAGCCTTTAGAAATCGATAATTACAAAGAAGAGGAGATTTCTAGGCTGTTATCCACAGCACTTCTGGGGACCAGGTGCCATTACAGTAACAGAAGTGAGCTGCAACATATTAAACCAAACTTAACAGCTTAGACTAATTATTTTTCCCAGCATTCCATGTAAAGGGGGGCAGCGTGTGGAAAACCTCCCACCCTGGGTGCTTGAATTCAGGGATGCTCCCGCCATAGCTGGTGCTGGTTTTAGCAGCAGGGGCTGTTTGTCCTTGTCACATCACTCGGTGGGGCCCAGCCAGCATCGCCCCGTAAAGCTGCAGGCAAGTACTAGTGGGTTTTCCAGTAACCCCAGTGATTTGCCAGCAGGTTTTCCAGTAATCCCAGTGATTTGCCAGGCTTTGGCCAGGGTGTTCCCAATGGCCGTGGAGCATGGGCACCACATTTTGAGGCTTTCAGTATTATTCTTCCAGCTCTCCAAATAATTTCAAAGCTCTTAGGGCTCCACAACCTCCTGGAGGGATAAAGATGTGAGCGGCACCCACTGGCTGGAGCGACAGAGGGTAAACGCCAAGGGCCACCCAAAACGCATAGTAGATGCAAAAATTGTGGCTGACACTTTTATTCCTTGCAGAGACAAGCAGAGGAAACTCCGAGGAGGAGCTGGACTCCAGAGCTCCTTTAAGCCAAGCCTGCAGCTTGACTAGCACGTATGTATGCACATATATATGGGCCCATGTCCATATGCGGCTCCTCGGAGCCACGGCTGTGGTACAGGTGGAGAGGAGTGACGGGGAAGCCAACACTGACAGCAGGTTAGGCTTGAGGAAATGCCTGCCATCACCAGAGCTGTCCGAGAGGGCTCATGCTGCTGTCATTGCCCAGGCAGGTATTAAATTAATTTTTGTTATTTCATTACCTTCCTCAGGCAGGAAGGTAATGGATCCATACAGGATCCGTACACCCAGACATCACAGCTTGCCCTGCATGCATGACTTGCCCTGCACCCTGGGTGAGCTGGGTGTTGGAGGGAGCCCTGTGAGATCTTGCATCTCTCATCATTTGGGGGAAATCGCAGGAATGGCCCAGCTCTGCGCCAGCAAGACTGATGTGGTCGTGAAGCATTTGCAGCAGTAGGAGGAGATGGGACTCTCTTGGCTGGATATTTGATATACAAACTTCCCTGTCATGTACCGAGGTGGAGTCAGCCTCCCACCTCCACTGGTGCTAGAGGAGGAGGACTTCCAGCAGGCCTTCAGCACACTCCGCTTAGCAGGCGAATATAAGAGCAGCCTGGCGAAGCAGCACGGTATGCTCTGAAGCTTTCCAGTTGCTGGGCACCATGATCTCACCCTGGATCTGAATCACCTTCCCAGAAAGAAGCAGGCAAACGCTGCCCTATTCCTGCTGCGTTGGGGTGGCGAGGCTACCATAAATCAATGCTGCCACACTAACGCCAGGCAGCTGATGGAAACGCTTCTCTGTCACGTGCGTCTCTCCAGCCTCTTCCTCTGTCCAGGAGGACAAACACCCTGGGGTCCCTTCAATCCAAGGGAGGAGTCGTTCTCACCCAGACTTGGCTTCTCAGGATCCACCTTGAGAGCATCAAACTAGCAAAGATGTGACTTGAGACTCTGCCAAGAACAAGCCCAGGAGGCCCTTGCCTCTGGCACTAGGAAGGAGGAAGGCAGAAGCAGCCCAGGTTGTCCGCAACACACCTCTCTGTCGTGACGCTGCATTTTCCAGAGACACTCAGAAAAACAAGCGTTGCTATTTGAAGTCCCTGGCTTGCTTCCTGTCTAAACAGCGGGTTTGGTTACCAATAACTGTCAGTCTAGCTGCACAAAAGTTGGGTGGGTTGGGGTTTTTTTTCCCCTACTGTTTATTTTTGACAAATCTATTGTGGACATGAACACAAGGCACTTTCTGAGGTGACATTGCTTACTGAATGGTGGGTTCCAGGCTGAGCCTGAATCTGCTACATGACATGCAGAAACGACAGGGGTTTATTCTTCCCAGCTGCTGTGATGAGTCCGGGTTTCTTGCGCATTTGCTCGAGGGATGACATGGTTCTGGTGTACGCATGCTGGCAACAGAAAACAAAAAAGGATCATTAACGTGAGGTCAGTTTTCAGAGCAGAATTCTCACCTGTAAAAGCTTTTTTCCTGAAAAAAAACCCCAAACACCTTCCCAACCTTCCCAAGTGGTGCTGGAAAAAAGCTGCCCAAATAAGCCCCATCACACCAGCATTGCTCTACCAGTGGCAGATCCCACCAGGCTCAAAGGAGGGCATAAGAAGCCCTGGGAAATTCTCCACCCAGGCACTGAAAAGCTGGTTTTGAGATGTTTTCCTTAAAAATGCTTACTGATGTAGTTGTGCAGCCCTGTTACTCATAAGCACCCAATCTTTTTGAAAGTCCTGCTAAGCTCCGGGCCTCAGTGGTATCTTATGGTGACCCCTTGCCAGGAAGGAACCAGAAAGTGAGAAGTGCTGAGATTCTTTTTTAGCAGGAGACCAGCACAGGATGGGGCCTTTACATCAGCCAGAGACAAAGAATATTTCAAAGACCTTAGTTGTGCTACAGAACCAAACCAGCAGCTTCCAAAAGGCTACAGCCAAAATGGCATCCATTCGGGAAGAGCCCTACACCGCACCTGGCAGTGAGGCACAGAATTGCTCTCCCAGTGTACATTGGCAGGGGTATGTGGAAATCTCAGGGCCCAGCTGAGATTACCTTTTGATCAGTCTTCATTCTCGCCTTGTAGAATGAGACCGAAGCTGGGCAGGCTGGCAGCGTTGTCTCCTGCATCCGCTCAAACCTGTCCTGTTCGTCTTCCTCCTGCCAGCAGAAAGACAGACCCCGCTCCATGTGAAAAACACACATCTGGAGACATATAGGTCAACAGATCCTGTTTGCCGCCTTGCACGCTGATTCAACAATCTCTCTGAAGCCTCAGAAGTCGGAAGTCCCCTGTTCCCATGCTTTAGGTGAGCAGATTTGGGCAGGACTTTGGGCAAAATCTACCTGCAAGTGTAAAGCCCCAAAAGGAGTTCCCTCAGCCATCTTCTCACAGCCATGGTCTGCCTATAACTACACATAGGACAATCTTCCTTCCACTGCAAGATAATCTCACAGCGTGAAGGAAGTCTGAGCTTCAGTGTGGTCCCCCCTGAGCCCAGCTTGCTGATGTCCACACCCACGCTTCTCCAGGAAACCATCTGGAAGGCGTGAGTGCGCTGAAGAGGAACATGGATTGAATGAAGCACAATTTTTTAAGATACCAGCTTGTCTATGATGTTTTCAGATTTGAGGATAACTCTAGCAGATTCTTAGGTCACCTCTGTGGTGGTTCATGTGTTGCTTGGAGAAGGTGACAGTGAAATTCTGGTGTGATAAAAGGCAGGTGGCCAAACCGAATCAAGCCAAGAGCAAAAGATGCACACCCTGGAGAAATGGATTAGAACAGTAAATGAAGAGCCAGTCTGGAAAAGGGAAAATGCTTCTAAGGAGAAAACAAACCCCCAGAGAAAAAGCAGGTGGTTGCTTCCCAGACCAGTACGGGGCCTCAGCAAGGCCAGTGACACAGACTGGGAAGCTGTAGTGAACTGCCCAGTAAAAGGAACAAGAGGAGAAACCAGCACTGAGCAACATCACCAGGGACACTGTTTATCCTCCGCCTGGAGATTTCTGCCCGTAACATCAACAACTTGACACAGCTGCAAAGCATTGCTAAAAGGCATGCTTCATGCATCTTTGGGGTTATAATTGATGTGATGACAAGAAATGCTGGACTGGAAACCATTAAGGGAGTTTCTATGAATACATTGAGTAACTTGGGTTAGTAAAAGTGACTAGTGATGGATTTCCTCTTTTCCCCAAAGAGTGACATCCTGGGCCCATGCAGTCAGTCAGGGTTTTCCTATTGACCTCATTAGGCTTTGGGGTCAACGCCAAATGGGGGTTGGGTTGGGTTGGTTTTTCTTGCTCTTTCCTATACAGGTCTGCATCTGTATCTGAAATCTTCCACAGTCTGGTAGATCACAACATTCTCTTTAAAAGTAAACTTGCTACATTTTTTTTTCCTCACATCATGTTTGTTACTCATACCCTCAAGGGAACTAATTCAGTAGGATGGGAAGAACCTGTCTCTGATCAGCTTTAAAGCTCTTCACATGCCTTTCTAGAAGGGAGTAAAGAAAATGCTTCACTGAGATTTGCAGTCAAAATAAGCAGACACCTGGAGACAAAAGAGTTCCTTTTCTGTTTTCCTTCTAAAAAGCCAAAGCCATCCTGTCCCCCACTACACGTTGGCTAGAAATGGGGCTGTGCATTTAGGAAAGGGGTCACACAGCTCACGCCCTGCTTACACTCTTTCCCAAAGACCTGTGGGTGCCCCCTGCTCCTGGTGGGGACGGGCTCCTGGGAGAGATGGACCTAGGACTTGTCCCCACTGGCTGTTCTCTGTGATCTGCTGAGGTTAAGCAGCAGTAATGGAGATGTGTTACACCTACAAAGAGCTGGTTCCCCCTCACAGCCAGGGTGGGATCTCCCTCCTTGCTGTCCATCACTTCGTCATGCCAGACGGAGTGGAAACACTGCCACCACGTTCCTATCAAACAGTCTGAAGGTTTTGAGTCTGATATTTAGCAATGAAGGACAAAACCTGGAATGACTTCAGAAGAGAATAATGCAAAGAAGCAGTCTGGTAAATGAGAAGCTTAAGAGAACTGTGCTTTGTCAGGAATGACAAAAGACCCCGGGTACCCCAAAGTGGTGGTTTCTAAATGGAGGACTGGCTATGTACCAGTTGCCACAAGACGAAACACAATAGCTTAGCTGTAAACATTACAGATCATACAGACTGGAAAGAAGCCTCCCAACTACCCCTTGCACCTCTGGGCAGTTTGCCTGATTACTGATAGTCAGCAGATGACTGGGTACTTCAATCACTCTGTCCTATTTTAGCCTCTTAATGGTAAAGCTAATGTGAAAGCAAGATGTATCTCCAGATAGTTGCTCTCTGCATCATAGCAGATAGCATTTCAATGCCAGCCACTCTGCTTCGAGAAAGAGGCAGAGTTGCCATGACCTCCTCCTCCCACAGGCTTAGTTGTGCCCTTATTACCATGCCACGCGTGGCTATCAAGGAGAATAAGCAGAGCTGCCAGGACAACTCACCAGGCACATGACTCTGTTTATGGGAATCATTCCAGGTCTGATGTTGCCACCGGGCTTCAGAGCTTCCCGCACATCCTTGGGGATAAGGAAAGACTCACTGTACCAGATCTCAAACTCTGCAAAGCAAAGCAGAGGGCATTAAACCGGGCTGTAATGACCAAAGAGACAAGGGTGGATTGCTTCTGGCTCCCTGCCTGTGATTCAGACGGGACTTCGGTGCTTTTAAACTCTCAGATGGGACCTCAGAACTCCAAGCTCTTGAATTTCAAACTGTTAGAAAAGTTGGTTAAAAAGGACAGGCGCTGTCAGCTGGCATCGGCCGCGCTGAGGCAGGCTGCCGCCAGTCCTTGCTGCCTGCGAGGTGGCTGGGACGTGGTGGCTGGCTCTGGGGACAGTCCCCTGGACTTGTGCAGCCCGAGAGGCGGCTGGCCGCGAGATGGCACTGCTCCTGCATCCCGGAGACAGGGAGCCATCCAGCCTGGAGCTAGCCATTTTGAGAGGTCAGCACATTTGGGGTTCAGATTTCAATTCCAAATGCTACAGAAGCACAGCCGCTTTCCACCCCCTAACAGCCAGTGATAACACACAGCAGGTGCTGCGATGCAGCAGGAATTCTGTCCTTATTAATACTGGCCATTTCCCAGACACCCGCTGCAAACAGCAGCATACATCTGTGCTCTGCTCCATTCCTCTGGCATGTGTCCCCACGGAGCGGGAGAGCCCACAGCCCCTGAAGAAGGCTGTGCTGCCCAGGAGGGACACCAGGAATGGAGCTGCTTTCTGTCCTGGGAGTCATGAAGGACAAACAAGGTTAAACGCAGAGCCCTGATCTTGCTAGGCACTGTGGACATGATGCAACACCGCTGACTTTTTACCCCGGTTTTAGCGCTCAGATGACCTCTTCACTCTGGGATGGCACAGATATTGAATAAGTCCATGCCTGTATGTTGAAACAAACAGCAAACATCTGGAGCACCCAAAAAATGCCAAACCCGGATCCAATGCAAACCAGTGGCAAAGTTTCTGCCCAGTTACGATTTGGCCCTGTCTATCTCCTGGAACAAGCTGTGCATTTTTTTCAGCATGGGATGCACTGATAGATACAAGTTGTGCTCTGGCAAGTGTGTAGAAAATAAAGTGTTGCCATGTGCACAGCATCCAAATGTTTGGGACTCTGGCGTTCGTACACCTACTGTCTTCCATCACACGGGACAAATCCGGGGGATCATCTTGAGCAGAGATGTGACTCATCACCATGAGGGTGGTGCTCGTGAAGAACTAGAATGACCAAGCTCTGCTTCCTGCCAAGGCGCCGGTGCTGCAACGCTGGAACCTGAATCTCACAGGGCTACAGAGGAGACATCTGTAGTCCAGAGCCAAAGCCCTGGCCCAGTGCAGTTCCTTAGCTACCATCTCTAATTAAATGAAATCAAGGGTGAGAACCAGGGCCATCAGTGGGAGCATTATTGTCAACCTCATTGTGAAAAGCTCTTACCCACAGCATTGCATCTAGTGGCGTGACCAAGGAGCAGTATGCCATTATCTGTGAGAGAGAATCTGCAGCAATTCAGTGTAATGTCAAAAAAACCTACCCAATCATCAATAAAAAACAAGTCTGGAAGGCAACAAGAAAAATGACAACAGGGAATGACATGGGCTTGGCTTATATGCAACATGTCTGTGAAGTGCTTCAGTACCGAGCTGCTATCAAGCAGCCCAGCTAAACTGGAGGCTGCTCAGAAACTGCTCTGGCAAGCCAGTACCTGAGATGAGTTTGTTCCGGCACCGGTCCACCAGATGCTGGCAGTACTGGATTTCTGCCTTGAGGTCCTGCAGTTCAGCATAACCAGACCTGTACTCTTCCTTCAGGTCTTTCAGCTTCATGATGAGTAAAAACTCCTGCTCATCAATTATGATCTGTCCTTCCTCATCAACATACTCTCCTGGAGGGTAAAGAAAGGAAACGAAGGTTTCTCATGAGGGTGGAGAGGGACAAAGAACAGTCATTATACTTTGAACCACACGGTAGTTACCCAGTTATACTGAGGTTAACCACACAATTGACATTTCCTTAGACATGCTTTCTACAAATACAGTGTTGGAGTGGCGTGTGGCAGAAATCACTGATGAACTCCTGAACCCGCTCAGACATCAGTCCTCCCCGAACTGGGACACGTGCAGATGAAGGGGAGGGACCAGGCTCCACAGAAAGACACCCACATGACAGCCTGCTGGAGGGTATCACCTAGGGCTTTTATGGCTCCTACTGAAAAACTCCCTGGGCAGCCAGAGTAAGGGTTTTTGAGACAAAGGGCTGGTCACCCATTTGGGCACAGTTGAGCCAGTGCTACTTCCCTATGACAAACATCTCTTGTTCTTGGTTTCCTTCAAATCAGTTTATTCCTGTGGTTTCCAGCATCCACAATAAACCACCAGTTGGTAGGTGTCACCATAAAAAGCAAAGGCCCAAAAGAAGCAATGAATCCATTAAAAGACAGACCCTTACTTCGATATGGATTCAAGCTGATTTGTTCATCGTTTAGCCAAAAGAGCTTTGCATCTTGCAGGATCAGACCCTATGGGAAAAGGGCCCTTGCAAAGCATGGTCATAAAAGTCTCTCTGTAGGAAGAGAAACAGAAACCAGTAGAGCAGCATTCACTCTGGGTCTGACTCTCTGGTCCTCATTCTCTAGTCAGGGCCTGCTTGCTGGTGACCATTCTCTTTCTCTCTCATTCCTTCTTATTTCCCGCTAATTGCCTGGCAGTAGTTAAGGCTGTAGTTTCACAGAACTGAGTTGTTTTGCTGTCCTCCTTGCATGCAAGGAACACCACTGCTACTTCCTCACCATCACATGCAGAGCACTCTAGACCACTCTGCTGTTAAAGCCATTTGTTTCAGATTTCTCTCCTCGCCCAGAGGCATTTCTTCTCCACTCCTCTGCAGAACGTAACAGCACTGACTCTTGGGAGCCCTGCTGCAGGGACCACGAAACCTGACACACTTCCTAGTCTCATCCAGGTATACTCCACCTAACAAATATCTGCCGCAGCAAAGTAGGAAGGCATTTACCCCATTTTTTCCTCTAGTACCTTGCAGTTTGGGATTTTGACTTTCATAAACCAAACCCTAATCTAGATGAAATCAAGCTGTAGGAGATGCAGTACGTCTCCACCACAGTAAGGGCAAGCCTGCTACCCATGATTTCTACACTGTACTGACCTGCATTTGTCAGCAGTACACCGCCTAATCCATCAAAGTGTGGGGTGAGGAATCAACCTGACTGCAGATCACCTCACTAGTGTAAAGCCTGAGTAGCACGACTCGATGATGCTGAAGTGTGGAGGACTCAGGTGGAGGAATCAGGTGGCAAACCACAAGGCCAGCTGCAGAGCTAGGCCATAAAGCCCAGCCTGCCCCACTGCCCTGGGAAGCAGCAGTGGTGGTCTAGTGGTCTCACCATCAGAACTGCTTTGAAACCAGCAGCTTCCCTCTTCTGTCAGATTCTGGATGGCCAGTCTCCACACAGTGACTTACCCTGCTGCCACCGCTCCTGCTTCTGAGCCTCCAGAGCCTTTTTGATGCCCTCCATCTCACGCTTGATGAAGTTGATCCTCTGTGCTACTGTACTGCTTCTCTTCTTCCTGGCAAGGAGGATGCTTTTGTTCTCTTTAAAGATCCGGCTGATCTCACTTCCGCACTCCTCCTTAAACTGCTCAAATGCCACGGGCTTGGATGGAGGGGAGCTGCAACAGAATTCAAAGAAAACACACGCAGACATGGGGAGGTCAGTTTGTTCTGCCCTGCAGCACGACACAGTTCATGGGAGTTGCCATAGCTGAGGTTTGTGGATGGTATTTCAATGGGCCCTTTGAGGATCTCGCTGTGCTAGCTGCACCCTGGTACCGTCTCTGTGCCAACCTTCATACCCGCTTACCCCCTACTACTCCCAGAAGAAAGAGTTATTTACATAGAAACTACATTCCTCAGGGATGCCTCAGCATTGAGTCTTCCCTGGAAAGTGGACCTTTAATGGTCTGAATTTTCAGAAAAATAATGAATACTGTTCATCCCTATTGTTCTGTTCAACAGAAATGCCTTTGCTCTTTCCTCGCTGGATTCTCAGTACAGACCAGTCAACTCTGCCAACCAAACCCCATAGCTGCGTGCATTGGCCAGCTCTACAATGCTGCCGCCTATGGCTTTTAAGTCTTGCCTGTTTAGAAAGACTGAATTCAAAGTGGTATGCATCAATCCTGACTTTCCTATGAAATGGCTTTGATGCAAACGTGCCCCCAGGAACACCAGCTCTTGCTTCAACACAAATCACAATGGGCAAAAGGAGAGTCCCTCAGGAGAATGTCACACTCCCATGGATGCTGCTCTGTGCTGCGTACGGTTGTTTGTGGTGAGCAGGCTAGATCTGGTAGCAGAAGGTAGCTAGAAGTCTCCACATTCCTCAGACCAAACTGGTTAAAGCAAAACTCTAACTACTGCCCTCCTCTGATTGACCTCTTAAGGGCATTTTTCAAACTCCTCAAAGGCTACGTGAGACTGCTTTCTGTGCCAAACTGCTGGCAAAGCGCTGTAAACAACAGCCACTGGGCAGACTGCCACAGCTACAGTTTTGACAGCCAGTGACTGAGCTACTTTAAGAACTCTGAGTTGTGCCTTATGCAGCTGCAGCAGCAGCCTTCACTGCCAGCCACAGGACTTTCAGAAGAATACTAAAGCACATGCAGAGGGCATGGAGGAACACGATAACATGTTAAGGTGCTTCAGGAGTAAATTCTCCTGGGACAGCTTCACTGTGATGCTCTCCCTCGGTAGCAGGAACAAGCAAGGACTGGTCATCTACAGCACAGGCAATGCAGGTGCTCGCAATACTTCAGAGCTGCATTGCTAGTAGCTTGAGAGCACTCAGCAAGAAAAGATGGCTAGTGATGGGAAAAGTGGTGTCCAGACTGGTTTGTGTGGGGTCCTGGCTGAGCTCCTGTGAGTTGAACAGCCTCATGTTGTTGAGCACATCCTCCTGGAAAGAGTCCTTCCCCTTAACATTTTTCATCCCATCAACTCCATCCAGAATGAAATGCAATTCAGTGCTGCCCTTGCATGCTAAATTCTTTGTCGTGGTACAAGCAGACAACTGGCACATTGCTGCATTTTTGGCCGTTCTCCACTATTCTGTCTTGATATGGCACCTCCTGCCATGATCTTGTGCAGCTATTGACCCATTTTCATGACTGCGCGGGGTTTTGTGGCTGGACATGAGGTTTCTGTGCACTTCTACTACTAACCAAAGGGTGAAGAGTGCTGTGATTTTCAGAGACTTCACACTTAATAGAGCAACTGATCAGGACAGAGCTCAAAGCAGATGGAGGAGATGACTGCCACCAACATACTTTGGTACACAGGGTGTCCATACAATCACTGCTGTCCTACAATGTATTTCTGCATCCAAGCAATGAATACCTCTGAATCTCTCCTCTTTACTTTGAAGCAGGTAGTTGTACTAGGGCAACACAATGCAATCACTCGACTGTAAACCACCCTCTGGCAAAGGGGATATACTCCCTTACAGGGAAAGCTTACCTGGGCCGCTGGGAATCATCCACGGGAGCTGGCTTTGAGAGCTCTGCCTCAATATTTGCTGTATCCTGGCTCCTTACTCCCTCTTTCACATCCAGATCCTTGGTGGAAATTATTACCTGACTTTTTGATGGTAAAAAAACATCCAGATCTCTCCCAGAAAGAGAGCTCCCAATTCTGTCTTTCCTGACAAGGGGAAAAAGATGAACCAGATTAATTAATTTCTTCATAACAGGAAACTGGAACCAAAACATGCTGCAGGTGCTAGCTTTGCTGATTCAAAAACTAGCAGTCTGACATAGCTTCTACCAACATTTGCAATGAAATATCTACTGACAAGGAATAAGATCAGCCTTGTTCTCACACATCCTTACTTCCTAGAGTAGAGGAGCTGCCTTGTTTAGCAAATACTGTAGAACACAGCCCAGGCTGGACTAGCTCTCTTGAGAAAGATCACAAGGACAACAGTCCCACCCTGTCTGGATTGAGGCACACCTGCAGACAGGATAACCGTCTTTACCTTCAGAAGAACCTACAAACTGAATCCCCTAGGATTTGATCTAACCCCACATCTAAATGAAGCCCATCTCTCTGTTCTTCTCCCTCAGCTAACCTCCACAAACAACACCCAGCCTTGTCTGCAGGGGACAGTGTGACTTCAAAGAGATATAGAAAAGTGCTTGCCAAATCTCCTTCCATCTACCTAAAAAACAGGACTGCACAGAGGAGTTCACTGTGTCATGTGGATACTAAAGCCTTGGTGGTTCCTCTCCTCTCTAACACACGGACTTTGTGAAAATGTCAGGGAGGAACCAAGCAGATGCTCTTGGCCACAGAAGTAGTTCTAGAAACTGCCAATGCAGGGACCTCACTTCTATAAATTGGAGGATCTTGCTCTGCTCAGTACTGATTGCTAGTTCCCCCTTCCCTCTCAAAATCTCTTCTCCTTATCTGCTCCTTTGTCTACTGTCCCTTCCTCCCCTTCCACTTAGCAGATCTCCTTCTACCTAACACTTCAAAGAAAAACTGAAGGTTTAACATGTCTTCTGACACCACCACAGGACTCTTACCCCACCTGCGTGTTCAACTCTCCACCTCTCTTGTCACAGGCTAACCCTGTCTGTGCTGGCTGCAAGCTCTTCAGCTCAAAGCCTGTCCACGCCCTGTGTCCACAGCTCACACCCTGTGCAGCGCTCTGTGGTCTTGGTTCATCCGTAACAGACACACAGACAAACTGTTCGCAGTAAATCTTCCCCATAATAGAGATCTACCCTACTACAGGCTGTGCCTGCCGGCCACACACGTTCCCCTAACACCCTCCTGATGGTGTGGCTGGTGGCCATAAGGACACCACAAACCCTTCCAGCACTATGCTGGTATGTCATCCTTGAAGAAATACAGAACTTCGACACACCCGTTAAGCCAGCTTCATCTCTGCCTTCCTCCGTGGGCTGCTCATCACACCTTGACCAGAACCAGTCACTGTGATGACACATTATCAGAGAAAAGGGAGAGCTGCCTGGCTACTAAACTCACTTGGGCTGCTCATTGCTTTTCCTGGATTTCTTCTTCCCACCACGTCTGGATGAAAAAGGAGTAGTTCTAGTCCCAGAAGCCTGTCCATCCTCTTCCCGCACCAAATGGCCATCGACATCAACCACACCTGCCTGGAAGCAAGAAGAAATAAAACATGGACCAGGAAGCATTAGATCTGTAGCTGTCTAGACCACAAAAGCTATACAGCCCTTGCCCAGCAGCTATTCCATCCTGTGGTACGCTCTAATCTGGAAATCTGTAGGTACTACCAAGTATTTCAGGGAAACACATCTGTAAGAATGAAGTGAAAACTAAAATAGGGCCAAAATTATCCTCAAATTCATATGTCAAATGTTTCAGCCACTTAGGGGGAGAATAACTTGGGTCTAGACTTGCAGAAATAAAAGCACCCTCAGAAGTCTTCATTTAGCGAAGATACGTATTATAACTACGTTTCTTATACTATTTCTCATATTGCCTCAACCATAAAACAGAGGCACCATTAAGCACTAAAATCTACCTAAATCAGGTTTCTGTTTTGATTTCCACTTCTTAAAGTAAAGACTTGAATAGGCCTGTTAGAGACTATGTGCTTCTGTTATACAAATACTTTGCATTTTCCCTTCTGCCTTTCTTCCAAAAAAATGCAAAGCATCTTCAGTTAAGCCACAGGACAAGTATATGACTCTGCATAACAGATAATGATTATTTTATCCACTTTACCGGGTAAAACCAAGGCAAGGAAATAACCACTTCAGAAAGAAAATATTTCACAGATGGAAATAAGTAATGAAAAATAGATTATAAACTATAAGATAGAGTCCTACATCTGGATTTATGGTTTACATATGATACATTTACTTTTCTCTAGAAATTATAAGGCTTAAAAGAGTTATCTTAGCAGAGGCAGGCAATCTGACCCTGCCTTCTGCAACTGATTGACAGACAGGTCACCTTCTAGTTTATATTTTCTTCATTCCCATTTAATAAATTATTCTGTTCAGATAATGGGTCTAATGCTCTGCTGATATGAATGCCACTTTGTTAACTGGTGCACCTCTGCTCTGTGCACGTTTTATGACACACTCATCCCATTAACATTTCTGAGCTTCAGATTTCAGCGGGGAGAAGTTGAGAACTTGAGGCGATTCAAGGTTCAGCAGCAGAGAAGCCAATTATAAGATAGATTCTGGGCCAGCCTGAAGCACCCCGCATTACCTTCTGAACAGCAGCAACAGCAGCAAAGTCATTTTTGTCTATCAGAGCATACTTGCTTCGTAATCTGGCCTCCACTTCACGCTCCTGTTGACTAGGGTAGAAAACAGCCCCTTACCATTGTGTTCAAGGAGGACTATTTCGTATGTCAAAACCTGTAATATCTGCCAATATCAGATTTCCAAAGAAAGCCATCTTTTACCCATGATCTTATTCCCAAACACCCCACCTTGCTGCTCCTTTTCTTCCCCATAACCATTGTAACCTTTTTCCATTCTCCTCTTCCTTTCTTTTTCTGTGATGTCCCCTTAGGCGTCTTAGACATGGAAGCTTTTTGATGGCTATTTTAATACTTCACATAACCTTTTAATGGTCCAGATCAAATAATATTACCTCTGTTCAGTTCCATCACCTTACTTTAACCTAGTGATTTTCAAACTGAGTGATTTTTTTCACTGAAAGGGAAGGAGTAAAGCATTGTCAGTAGGCTTAAATACACTATATGAGAATGAAAATTGTTAGAGAACCTGCAAGTTAAAAAAGACTAAAGCCCACTGTTTCAGAACAATAAAAGGATTCCCAAGTTAAAAAAGAAATCAGGCAAAATTTTACCATGAAACCCATTTTGGTCTTGGGTCCCAGCAATGCCTGACTGCCCAGTCTGATGATGTACCACAGACGCTTGTCTTCACACAAGTTTCTCAAGTGCAGGCAGATTTTCTACAGCAATATCCCAATGTCACTCTTGTGAGTAGCAACCTCTACTGCCTAGCCAGACCATTGCTGGAAAGGTTGGTGGGGCAGGGAGTGGGTGGGTTGCCCTAATACTCTTCTTTGTTTTCTATTTCATGACACGGAAGCTGCTTGTCCTCATTTTTAGGATTTTTTTCCAGCCTGTCATTTACCTTCCCTCCTCCAGCCTAAAAAACAACTTTCATCATCCATTGTTGACATTTTCGAATAGCCACTTTCACGCTGTCTCCCATCCCACACCACACATCAGAAAGCACCTCCTTGGAAATAGCCACAGACCCCTCTTATCATGTTCCTCCAAGTTGCTTTATGACCTTCCTTTGCTATGATCTCTAAAAAAAAAAAGTAAATCTGATGACTTTTAGATGCTGGTGTGGTTACACCAGTTCATATCATCTCATCCTACAGAGTTTCATTTTTCTTTTGATCTGTTTGCAGACTGCCTCGCACTATGGAGGTATGCTCCATGACTAGGGATCCTGCACAGTTTATGCTCGGTGATGGTATATTTGCCAAGCAGACTTTAACCAGTGAAGTTTACCATCAAGGGACTTTGCATGTGACTTACGAGCACTGGAAGGTTACAGGCAATAGTCTTCTTGTGCAAAAGCCAGCAGAATTTGTCCAAAATTGTGTTCTCTGTTACAAGTTATTCCCTGTACTTCATACTGATTCTTCACCGATGTCACAGTAAGTGTGATATCACAGACAAAAGCTTGGTCAAATTTCTAAACCTTACTGTGAAATGCATCAACCTTGGATATCTTACCTTACAATCAGTTTGAACTGCTTAAATACCTCCCGGACTTGCCTGATGTTCACTATCTGAGGAAAAGATGTATGCAGTGAAGATACAGATAGGCATTTCTATGCTGTGGTTAGCTGTACTGATTGAAATATTTCAGATTGTGAGAGCTCTGCTTTCCACTTGCTAGGTATCCACACTCAAGGAGAGTTACCTTTATCCTGCACTTGAGAGTCAGGCTGCAGGTGGATACATTGCTCACTCTGAGACAATTTTTAAAGCAAAAGGAATCTGAAAGACTGTGGTAAGTTCCATGGAGTGCATAGCCATCAAATTAATGAATTATTTACAATAATTTTGCAAATGACATAGATGGAAACTACTGACTTTGCGGATTATGATGCTACTTCTCTTTTCACTGCTGCCCAAGACTGCCCGAGTACTTGGAACTGCCAGAGCACTATCTTTAGCCCTCTTACCCATGATAACAAATCAGTGCAGTCGAGTCATACTGCTGTCGCCGTTTAGGGGATGATGAGCAGAGGCATGGACAGATAAGTAATGGGCAGTCTGCAGCTGAGCAGGAATCTGCACTCAGCTCTCCCGTAGTCCAAAAGACTGGACCAAGCGATGAAATGCACTATCTCTGTTCTCAACCCTCTCTCTAAAAGATTCTTCAGTGCCATCCTTCCCTGTGTGAAACTCCTTAGTCCTTCTCTACCTTCCCTGCTCCACACCCACCCACATCACATTTTGCAGGCCAGGTAAAACACACCTTCATGTAAGCCTTTATTCTGCTCCACTCCTGCCTGCTGGAGGGAGAGAACAGGGACTTTGAGAGAAGATAATGATTACATTAAATGAGAGGGAGTGTCTCAAGTGTTTTGTTTAAACTAAAGGGTTATCTAACTGTTTGGAAAACAGTCTTCCAGCAACTTCTGCACTGTTGTCACACTGGCTTCTGTTCACAATCAAACAAAACTTTACAGTAACTCTGACTGTGCATTTATGACTTCCATTTCCTTATATTTTGTTTGTTTTCCAGTTTGTCCACACAGGAATATTTCTGTACGCAGGACTTTTGCTATTTTGTTTTGCAATCATTTTGCAGTCAACAGGTAGTTTCAAGTTGAGAGACACTGCCCTAATGAACCTGTCTCTAAGAGACTGGATATATTTTGGCAACACACCTTGCAAAGATTTAGTCTGATGTTGGCAGGGCAAAATTTTGACATTAATTCTTTAAAGAAGTTCCAAAGAAACCAATTCAAAGGGTTTCACGACTGAGGGGAAGTCTCAAGCTTCCCAAAAAGCAAAAATGGAATGAAAACAAGGAGACAGTCCTTAACATGCAAAAAAATTAAATTACAATTCTGTAGCGCTTTGGGGGTTAAAGACAGCCTCTTCAGAAGACATTTTCATTGCTTCCGTCTGGGAGTAAAATGGGATGGAATCAGTATTTAAGTCCTTCCCCACTAGAAAGCTACTTACATCAATTTCATCAATGGCTCCTTTTAGGTATTTATGGACTTGAGACTTAATCCCTGCTATCTGGATGTCAGTCAGAGGGTCATAAGTCACGAAAGAACGATTTACCTAAGAAAAAAGGGGAACAACTGAGTATCCGTGAATTACAAAAAGCTGAGCAAGTACTAGTGTGCTGAACACCTGACATTGCTCTACTGTGCCCAAGGAAGCCTTATGTTTAATTTCTGACTGCGACTTCTCATCATCTGAGTTGACAGGACATGGGACTTGGGAGTAGACTGAAAGCAATGCATTCCTCTTCACATTTCAATCAAACAAGAGGAGGCCTTCAAGATTCTGAAAAAAACATCTACAGTGGCTGGGGACTGAAGCTACAACACAGTCTCACTGCATGGGATCTTCAGAACTTTGCCTAAACCCCAAAAGACAGTGCTGAAAGCAGAAGGAAGAATACGATCACACTGGACACTGAGTTAACTGATCCTACTGCAAAACAAAGATCATGACAAAGCCTTAACTAGTCCCATCTAAGATGTTGCAGCCTATTCCTTACCAAGCTGTCATGCATGGCCAGTTCCTGCTTCAGAAGAATAATCTCCTTCTCCAAAGCCTTCACGGTCCCCTAGGCAGAAAACAAAAGGGTGAGCAAATGACAAAATGCTATTGGAGAAAAAACTGCTGAAAAGCAGCATTAAACTGGCTGCCAGAGAACATCACAGCTGTGTACCAGCTCCCCCAGGGCTTGCTGTCAGGTTTGCATCAGTGAAGTAGTGGGTCTGGAAATCACTTTGCCTTTGATTAACTTCCAACAGGACAGCTTCTGTTGTATCCTGGGTGTACTGCCTGCAGAGTCAGCCTAAGCCATAAAAGAAGGGCCACCTGTTTTTTAATTTGATGCTTTCCTGATCTGATACTGTAGGGGTCATCAGGTTCCAGACTATGAGATATTATCTTGAAAGCGAAAAAATATGCAGGTTTCCACTCTGACACTTACTGAGTTCTGACATTAACTTTAATAGAGGAGGGAGCCTCCTGTGGTGTATTTGACTGAATTTCTCCATAACGTGGAATATCTTCAAGCATTCACTATTTCGAATGTGTTTCCAGAAAGGTGTGGGTACACAAATCTCCTTGGGATTGAGTGCGAATTGGCTACTGAGCCACTTTTCAAGCTACTTGTTGAGCATCAAAGCACAGTAGCTTCCTTAAACGTTACTCTTTCGGCTACGCTTTTCTACTCCACCCATCTCAACAAAAATGGAAGGGACTGAAGAGGAAAAGACAGTCTGTTGTACAGCTTCTTCTGGAAGCTGTTGGAGGAAACTCCCCAGCTGTTTCTCTGCTTGCCAATGAGATCGGACCATGAAATACAGCAGGGCTCTCACACACACCACATGTGTTACAGATCAGATAACTCTAAACTTGTTCTCTGGGCTATCAGTAATTCATAAAGCATTTACCGCTGCCAGCTCTGTTTCAGCTGTGAAAGTGCACTCGGGACATCTAAAATACTATGATTGTTTCCTTTAAATTATTTCCTTGTTTAAACAAGTTTTGTAATTGTGGCAAAAATGTTATGTTACCAGCAGCAACAGGGATAATGCTGTCTAAAGCTGCAGGTAGGACTGGAGGTGATTTCCCCACATACCAGGGGAGCAGTCCACAACATAATATCTCTGTTAATAGGTGAATCTTATCAGAAAAATTAAGGGCTCATATGCATGCAGTTGAAAGAATTACCACGTGTCAGGGAAGATGTGACCATGTGCATGACTGTACCCTCTAGCATATTCAAGGAAACTGTAATTAAATACCAATGAAAAAAAGTTTCATACTAATCCATTCTATCATATACCTAAATTTAGCAATGTCAGCTTGGCTGATGAGTGGTAATTCATTAAGCTACCGAATTGCCCTCTGGTTTTTAAGGTCATTACCCTAAATATTTATGAACCTGAGAAAATATGCCTTCTTCCATTCCCCTTCTCTACATACCTCTCGGTCATATGTCTCATTAAGGATTGGCTCTGTTGTGATCCATTTCATTCTGGTAGCAAAACGAAGAGAAGACAACTGAAAAACATGAGCTTAAGTAACTGAAAGACATATTGTCAAGGATATAATTTTCAGAATCTGTTACTACTTAATCATATGGGATCCCAGAACACAGAAATACAACAGCTATTTAACTGCAGGGAGCAGTATAGAATATCTAATTCCAGGAGCATATCCTCTAGCGCTCACTGGCTTCTATGTGATTAGCCAGCTTCAGAGGATGTCTTTGTCTTCTCTGTTCTGCATGCGGACAGCTCTTTGTTCCAGAGTTGCGACCTCAAAAATACCCATTCCCATTTCTAATCAAAATAACACTCAGACCCTAAAAACTCCAAATCACACATCAATGGCCTTCAACCTTAATTCCTGCAACCGTGGTATCTTGAGAGTAAGCCCCTGCAGCCTGAAAATCCTCTTCTTGATGCAAAGTATAGCAGCTGTCTTCTCAGTAATATTACAAGTTTCTAGATGCTATCAGAACACAAGGAGGAGATGATAAAAACAACTCTGTCTTGAAGTCAACTGCCTAACAGGTGTCTGTGTTTACATTTTTTTGCTACCTAAAACTTTCTTGGCAAAGAGGAGAGTGATTCCATTCTCTGTGTTACAGATGTGGTTAAGCTGATCCAGTTCAAACAGTGAGACTTTCCACAATTTAATTATTTCACAGGTTAAAAAACTTTACTGTTAGGAGGTTACTCCTGATTCCTGAACCAGCAGAAAGCCAGCTCGGCTCTGATGTGAACTGGTGTGATTCCATTGACCTCATTTGGCCTTCTTCTTTGAATGTACCATTCAAACACATTCATAGAGTTGAACCAACAGTAATAATTAACACTATCCAGTGTGCTCAGATTTTAGCTGCTTGTGCCTGTTCTATTTCAGGCTCTCATTTTCCCCAGGGCCAGTTACTACTCGTCTGCATCACAAAGCAGATTGGCAGAGCAATCTGTTTTCTGAGCCTTTGAGATAAGATGAGCTATCCAATGTTTCTGATGAATTAGGCAGGATGTTTCTCTGGGACTTCTGCCATGGCCCTCCAGAGACTATTCTTTAAACCAAGCTACGGCCAATTGCAACAGTAGCAGGAACAAGACTTTAATTCTGCAGAAATCAGTTCAACTTACAGTCTCTTCCACATGCACAGCTTCCCCACAGATATTTGCCACTAGGACAGTATTGCAGTTTCCCCCTGGGAAAATTTTAAAAGAAAAAAAAAGCAAAGAATATAATTTGGGGGTTTTTATTGTTTCCTTTTCTGGAATGTATTATATTATGTGCTGACTAAAATAGAGAAAAAGAAGCAACAAAGAACACAGCCAGTTTCTAACTGTCCCTCTAAAGTTCCCATGGGTACAGAAACACAGTGGCACAGAATGACTTAAGAATAAAGGTAAAATGTGTTTCTCATGTGGCGATGATGCAGTAAGATGGATGGGAATACAAACTGTGAAAGCCTGAAATCAGGAAAACTGCAGCAGAGGATTTTAAAAGCCTTTGGCCTAAATCTAATAGCGGGGAACCTGGCAGGACATAGTCACTGCCTTTCCTAAAAGCAACGCAAGACTTGTACTTGGAATGCCTCAAACATCACTCTTATTTCTGATGACTTCGGTTACTCCACACAAATGTCTACAGCCTGTTTTCAGCTGCTTTCTCCACCCATGTCTCCAGCCTGCATTCCAAGAGTATAAGACTTTCCTGTGGATTCACAATGTACCACAGCTTTGTGTTTATCATCTGTAGCCTGATCCTAAAGCAGGAGCATCTGAAAAGGTTTATAACATGCTGGGTTGGGGGTTTTTTTGGTGGTAGTTTTTTAAAGTATTCTAACAAAGGTTTTGTTAATTTCTACTGGCTTGATCAGTGTGAGCTTTGTACTGTCTCCTGTGCCTGCTGTTTTATTTGATGAGGAAAAACAGACATCCTGAGAATGATGATGAGTTCCATGTGTTTGTATGTTATGGCCTTAGGACTTAATATGCTCACTGAAAAAACATTGTTTTCTAGGAACTATTTGGGGCTGTTGTAATGCACAGCTCTTACCTAGTGAGTCCTTAAGAACGTGAGTGAGCTTGCTCTGCCGGAAGGGGATGTGTTCCCTCTTAGGATCAGCCAAGGCAATGATGATTTGTTCAAGGAATGACAGAGACTTGTTGATGTACGTGGCTTCTTTCAGAACCTGTCCTTCAGACTGTAATGAAGATCAAAAGGCAAAGCTTCCACAACACATGTTTCTGGCCAAACCGCAGAAGAGAGCATGTTCCTTACTGAGGGTACATCTCCACTTGACTGCGAGGGTAAGGATCTAATTCAGACCCAATACATTTGTGATCTAGAGCTTTCTTCAGTCTGAAAACAAGTTTTCAGAGACGTCAGGTTTTCATTACAAGTCTACAAGGACCACTGGCTTTCCTTCCCAAAGGGTAAATTATATATTTGTCAACAGGCTGATGCGATTTCTATTCTGATCAATACAGAATGTCACACAGGACGTGAGCAGCTTTCAGTTGTTGAGCCCTAATGCTCTAAGAAAGTTTCAAGGGTTTGCGTGCTGTGACCAGGAGTGGGGGATTTGCACTGTCACTCATAGAATGAAGAGGAAAATCAGAGGTCCTTTGTCTTAACAGTTGATGGCTCTAGCCCTTTCTTTCATGGAGAAATTAACTCGAATTAACTAACTGAATATAGGTTAGGTTGGAAGGCACATCCAGGATGGGAGTCACATACATGTGGACTTAGAAACGATACACAGCAGCTGCAAACAACTGAGCACCCTCTGATGTGTTAATGTGACTTACAATTTGTCACAGTCCCTCCTACTTATCACAGGTTGAACTCTGTTGTGGGGAAAACCCAGAATTTCACCTCCACCATGTTGATTACTAGACTCTTCACTGAAATATTTCTTCCATTACTTACTCCAGTCTTGCTCAGTCTCTCTGAGCCTGCCAGATCTATTAAGTTGATTTTAGAGTTAATGCATTTGACATCTGAGAAAACTCTGAAACGAGACTGAGGGAGAAAATAATATAAACTGTACTTAACAGTAGACAAAACTGAAATACAGTAAAAAACAGACATGTAAAGATCATCAGCCATTTGAGTCCCTAGGAAAACTGCTGGAGCTCTTACCTCAATATAAATAGTAAAGATGCAATGGGATCTGGATGAATTTTTATTCAGTGTGTGCTCTGCTATCATTCTGTTGGTCTCACCCTGCAAATGAAGTAAAAATTCAGGACAGTGTTTTTAAACTTTTGCATTGGTAGAATAAAGGGAAATCAGAAATCCACACAGTTAGTTGTGGGTGCTGGTCTCTTCTGTCAGGTGGCTGGAGATAGGACAAGAGGAAATGGTCTCAAGTTGAGGCAAGGGAGATTTAGGTTGTATATTAGGAAAAAATATTTTACTGAGAGGGTTGTCAGACATTGGAATAGGCTGCCCAAGGAAGTGGTTGAGTCACCATCCCTGGAGGTATTCAAAAAGCACATAGACAAGGCACTCCAGAACATGGTTTAGTGGGCATGGTTGATGGTTGGACTCAATGATGTTGAAGGTCTTTTCCAACTTAAATGATTCTATGATTCTAAATAAACAGTGGTTCAATCCTCACTCTGCAGAGCCCGTAACACCAACCAGTTGGTTAGAGCAGTCAGAGCAGGAGCTCACCGTATTTGCCTTGCTTTCTTACTCAAAGACCCCTCAAAGCATTTCATGGTGCAGTTGGTAAAGGTCACTGTTTACTGTAATAATGCCTTTTACCGGAGACCACATTATCTGCATTTCCACTTTCAAGGCTCGGGTCACAGAATTGTGGCTTTTTGAGGAACAGTCAGGCAAGCCTTGTTCAGAGGCAATACCTCCCCGGCTGTTTCAGTTTCTTGATGACTAGAAAACCAAAGAGCTCCCCAAGCTTTAAATGTCATAGAAAACTCACACAGAAATGATAGCCACAAATTTGTAATGCCTACTTACAGGAAAAGAAAGCAACATCGAAAATTATGTTGCAACTGCTTGTTAGGAGCACCAGTCTATCACAGAGCTGTGCTGCCAGGCTGGCAAGGCAGAAAAGGAAACGGAAGGCTCTACAGCATAGAAGTGCACTTGTCAACAGGTTTCACAGCCGACTGATCTGCCTGGGTCTCAAAGGACAATGACCTTTGAGAGCTGGAAGGTCAGTGACTGGCTCCACACTAGGGAGTGTAAATCTAAGAGCAAGGATGAAGGTGAAGATCTCTAGGTAAATGCTATAGCCTCACTCCACAGATGAAGAGTCACAGCATAGTGGGCAGCTTCTTCAAACCCTGGAGCTTTCTCTGTGAACCTAGAACCACACACAGAACTCATCTAAGGACCTGAATGGATCCCCAGGCATCATTTGTACTTTTTCTGTCTATAGATCTCAAGTTAAGCTGCATTATCATCATCCTTCTACTCATTAAAAAGGAAATGGGAGCTCCTGCAAATCACAGAGGCTAGCTTAGGACAACACAGTCCCATTATTAAAAAGGCAAGTGAAAGATTTTAAGGACACCAGATGGCTCCTGGTAAGAATATGCTTCCTGCATACAGAACCAATTATTTATTCATGTTTTCCTTATGAAGTAAAGTACACACAAGTAAATGAAAGATGCAGACATAAGTAAGCAAACTCCCTTCACAAATCCAACCCACTGTATGAAAGTCCCTGCCATAAAATCTGACTAACGGTACCTATGCCATGACCATCCCAGCCTATCTGCCAAAGATGTCGCTGGTAAGACTCTTTTTTCTTGGAGCATTGACATAGCTAGGACAGGCAGGTGTGGTTTTCAGGAAGAAATTCCAGTGTCGGTCAGCTGGTGGGTCTAAAAGGATCCCAAATATTCTATACTTTGTACTGAGTCACTCACTGACACCCTTATGTGATAACCAGGGTAATGAAAACAAGTCTTTTTGGCTGTCTGGGATCTCAGTCGGCTGAAGGGGTCGGTGAGGTGGCTGGTATTTCAGACAAGGCTTTTGAAATGAAGGCAGATTCTGCGGCTGCCTTCACTATTTTGGTGCTGCCTGGAATCTCCAACACTACTATGTTCTGTGGTGTCACCTCAACATATTTCCTCCATCACTTGACTTGCTCTGGCGTACACTAAAAACAGGGTTTCTCCACAGAGATCTTCCAGAATCTCTGTGCCAGGGACATTTTCCTTGCAAGAACAGGGCTACAAAGAGTTACCAGTTCTTTTATCCACAATAAAGAGAACAAAGAGGCCTGAACCTCCCTGCAGCCATCCTGGACACAAACCTCCTGCTTTACTGCCTCCTCCCTCAGCTAAGCCAATAAATATAACAATCAGATGAAGTGTAATATTTGTTTTTTCTTGCCTCAAAAAGGAGATTTAAAGCATCTTCCTCGTGGCTAACTGAATGTATAGATAGGCCCTTCACATAAACACCCTGCGGGCAATCCACTACAGCCATCTGCATGTCACTGGTCCCATTGCTGGTCATGGTGGACAGAAGGTCAAACAAGGTCTCATTGTAGATTTCCAGGTAGGATATTCGGACAGTGATGAACGGATCAACAGAATGTGCAGTTGCTTTGAAGACCTATACAAAAACAAAGAGTTTGTCAGTGGCGGTGCTAGCTCACAAACAGAATTATTAGCTATTTATGGCTTTCCAGAGAAGCTATTTATAACTTTCTGTGCAGCTACAAGTGCATCTGTGTACATGTAGCTAATTCTGAACTGTGGTTGTCTGAGGGCTGACAGGGCTAAGTCAACGGTTTTAATGATTTCGCAAAATGATAGCTTTGAAAACAACAATTTTGAAGGCCTGCTTACATTTGGGAAGCAGCATGTACTTTATGTGAGCTGGTAGAATTAAACAGGAACAACCTCTGCAACTGACAGTAAAGCAGAACTACAGAATTCCTCCCATCTTCGTTTCAGGTTGTATGTGTTGTGTCAGCCCCACACCGAGCACGTCAGTTGTCTTTGTGGGAGTGGAGAGCATTCTGCAGTATTGCTGCCTAAACATAAGCAGATCTGCCCCCTCAGAGCAGTGGTAGACTTGTGCCTCTGGACAGGGACGTCTTTATGCAGCAACGGACCGACAAATCAGCATGTTTCAAGCCAACACCATCCCAATGCTCTGAAACATAGCCGTTATCAGTGAACAAGGTCACGGTGTAGTAAAACGAAGGTACAAAGTAACTATGTTTTACAGCCTCCTTTACTTCTTTAATGATCATTACTTAGATAAAATGAAGCAAAAAAAAAGGACCGGTGGAGATAAACATAAAACATATTCACTGTGTTAAAACACTTTAATGAGTATCAGCAAGAGCTGACCTTGTGATTCCTTCCAGCCTCTTTTCCCACTCAAATCCAGTACCTGCTGTATAGCTCGGGGTATGATTCCTCGATGCTTGTACTCAGCAGTTGCTCCCGTCATTGTGTAAGTTTTACCAGCCCCCGTTTGCCCATAGCACATTATCGTGCCTAGAAAAGATTCAAAAGCGAAAGAATAAACTTAGGAGGGAGCCTCTGCATTTCTCAGATGGAACATCAAAAGGATCTCTCCCTCAGATCAAATCTACACTTATTGTCAAAATAATAAAAATAGCAACAAATTACCATTATAGCCAATTAAAGCTTCAGACACCAATTTCTTAGCCACAGTCTCATAAGCCAGTTCCTGGGAGGTATTGTGAAGGACGCCATCCAGTCTAAAGGACCAGTCAGTCTGCCTGTTATTCACAACTCCTTTCTTGGCATCTTTTCTGATGTATATATCTATGGTCTGAAACCCAAAAAGAGATGAAGATAACTTTGATAGCCATGAGGAGTTTCAGCAGTTATTGTCTGAAAAAAAAATACCCACTGAAGACCTGGAGGTAAGTAGAAAACGGAGCACAAATAATAATATTGTTTTACTGATCTTGATGGTATTTTCTGGTAATAGATACTTTAAAAAAAAGGAAATGTGGCTAAGCTCATCTGTTTACCTTTCAGTGATGTGTCTGATTTCATAAGGGGAGATAGAAATAGACTGTACCACAGGGAGACCTCTTAGGCTGAAACGGTGGTTACCACTAGGAATTCCTCAAGGAACAGTCAGAGTTTGAGGATCTTCTCTAGTGACTGTACCACAAGAAGTATGTTTTCCATAGTCATGCTTGCTGATACAAAACCATGAGCTACTGTCAGCACAGAGCACAGCATGCAGGAACACATGAAACAACATGCACCAAAAAGTTATGCATGGCCTTAAGGAATGGAAGAATTCTGCATTTCTGTGGGCAAAACTGAAATCAAATTCCAAACCTTTCACACTTGCAATCTCTTTTTCTCTACCTTGTTGTCTGGCCCAAACTTGATCATATCTTGAGCAAAATTAGCTGTTGGCTTGACTCGCACAAATGTATGGACTCTCTTTTCTACTGCATCCATTCTAACTAGAGAGGGAAAAAAGGGAAAAATCAACAATGTTGCACTCGCTAAAATGAAATTAAATGTTATTTGTCATGAAAAGGTAAGCTACAGAGTAGTCAAGTTTAAAAATACAACGTTGACAAATGTTCAGCTGCACTTTCTACTCTTTATTAAAAGCAACTGTGGGCAAACAGTTGCTGAAAATTCTTTGCAGCGTTGTTCTGCTCAGAAAACTGAGCATGTAAAAAGAGAAGGGTCTTACCGATCATGATTTCCTTTTGTGTATCAGGCACATTAGTGTTTGACAACACAAGCTTTTCTTCCTCTTAGCCTTGCAAAGCAAAACAATTGCAGGAATACGAGATGGATTTTCCTTTGTCTAGTGTTTTCTGTGTGTGAAGGCACACACAGCCTTGTTTTGTAAGGTCAGCTCATCCAGAACTGTGTTTCAAGCTTCTGAGGCTTTGAGTAAAACGTGGTATAGGTGAAACCAAGCCTGAAGGAACTCAACAGCACTGCAAAGGACCGTGCAAGCCCATTGGTATGCCAACATTTCCAATGCTCTGAGCAGCAATTACCTTGTTTACAGTCTGTATTGCATATGCATTTCTCATATCTTTGTAACCCCTTCTTTATACTGATACGCAAAAATATATTAAACTTCCTAATGAACACCTGATCTTAAAGTTTCCAGAATAAAAAAAGTCACGTGCCTGACAACTCCTGGTGAAATTCTTGTGTTGCTCTTCTGGTCAATGCAAGTTCAGTAAGCGGCTGTCAATATCTGGCAAAGCTAGAGGATTTGCTGGCTAAAATCCACCAGAGGAGGGCTCAGAGGATACATCCAGCTGCTAAAGCCCCATCTAAGAAACATGGACTGAGTATTTTTAAATCCCTGGAACATGCAGATCCCGTGTTTTCTCTCGGCTGTTTCCTACAGACAGCCTGTGCCCAATAGTTGTGTAATATCTAGTGACAACTTCTAATTTCGGACTAGATCTTTGTATCCCTTGTATATTAAGTATTTTTATTCACCTTATCTGCTGTGACTCCTTTAAAAAGAAACATAGACATGTGAGTTGAACCAAGACTTCTCTTTATTTAAAAGAGAGGTGACCATTTGAACAACTACCTGGTAAAGGTACCGTGGGCGCCTTGTCCTTTTCCTCGACTACCGCAGCGATGCCAACACAATGCCCACTGTAGAATCCAAAATAGAGCTACGTTACCGCGACCATAATCTCTTCAGCATCGGCGACTGTCTTCAAATAAATGATCTGTGAAAAAGCACGGTGATAAAGAAGTGCACAGACGTCACCATAAGGATTCAGCTCTAAGTGACACACACAAAAAGCTGCCAAAATATTTGCCAGCGCTGCATAAATAAAGGCAGGAGCAGCACAGGTACAAGTGAAATGGAAACAGACACGGAGTTTTAAAGTTGGTAACCAGCGTAGGAATGCTACTTATCTGGTTATCAGGATTGTTAGAGATCACAAAACTCTGCTACGCAAATATAACCCCATGCTGGAGGGGCATGTGCCTTATTTCTTCAAAGCTGCAGCAAGAAGCACAGCAGGAAGAAGGAGCAGGGGAAAATTTTAGGCAAAAACTCTAATATGAATCAGAGAGAGACAGAACAAATTCCAAACGAGTGGAATTTTCCTCACTGCAGCAATGCCCACTGTTCGATGTTAGGACAAAAGCAAATTACTCCTGGGAGTATTTACTAACGTTAGAAGACGGGAAGGAAACTGGGAAACACCTCTCTGGCAGACTCCTAACCAACAGACTAGAGACCACAAGCTCTCCAGCTCATTAGCAATACCCCAAGCATCCAACCAATCTGATTAGTAATTGTGGGTTTTTTTTGTCTGCAGTGGAATTTTTATTGAGGCACTATGAAAAAACCTACATGTTTACTGGTCAGCTAACCAAAAACGTTTCTGGCTGTTTCACCGCTAAATCATCCGCCCCTGGTTCAAACAGGAAATGTTGAAAGGACAAGAGCGAGACTTGCTGTTACCTTCGCTCATCATTCAGCACCCGTAACATAAACCAAGCAAGCAAAGCAAATCACAATTCACAACTCGGGCCGTCGGTTTTGAAGCTCTTTATGACAAGGTGCCAAACCCAAGTTCCTTGGTCACTCCTTACACAGCAGCTGAAGCCAGCAGGGCTCCCCGACTAGTTAGTCTCAAGACTAACAGACTATTTATACTCAGAATTAATGGAAACACAGTTATCTCTGCAATGGAGGCAGACACCAACGTGCCTACACAAAGATTAATGCCAAAGGGAAATTTTAGATGGGGATTTTGGGGCCGATTGGCACAGAAATGTGTACCCAGAGCAGTGAAGTGCAGTTTTCTGAGAGATCTAAGCTTATCCACCACAGATGGACAAAAGCCTGGGCCAAATCTAAACACTGGAGAGGCAAAGCTGCTTTTGAGGTGGTGACCATGAGGCTGTCCCTAGAATTAAAACTCCAGTGATGCTTTCAGCATTGAATCCACCCAGTTCAACATCAAAAGCCCAGTTCTGCCTCAGCACCCAGGCCATCTGCACGCCTGGGGCCACCTCTGCCCCAAGAAGAACGGGAAAGAGAAGACCCCCAAATTACCTTCTGCCTTCCCAGCTGACTGCAAACCAGCCAGACACTGCGGGATGCGAGGCGTTTGGTGACACGGCTGCACTGATAATGGGGGCCTAGGAGAGATGACAGAAGAGGTGGGATGAGGGCATGAGGATGGCCGAGATAACAAGCAACAGAGGGAGTGCCGTGGACAGCCATGGCCACAGCCCCGCTTGCTGGAGAGGAGGGCAAAGGAGGTGACCTGAGAGGGAGCTGGGGCCGAGGCGGGGGCTGTGGGGACAGGGAAAAGATCGTCCATGTTTTAGCAGACGTGGGGGGGTGAAGATGGTGGGGACACAAGGTCTTGAGGAGGTGAGGCTGGGGGACGGCGAGAGGGAGAGCAAGGCCTACGGAGACATCGCCTGAGTGAGGGGAACAAAGCCTGGGGGGCATGAGGCGAGGCCTTGCCGGGGGGGGGGGACGACGACAAGTCCTGGGGGAGGGGGACAAAGCCTGCGGGGCTGATGCGGCCTGTGGGGACACCACGGCCGGAGGAGGCGGCTGACGACAAGGCCCTGAGGAGGGGGTGACCCCCGGGGGCAGCCCCCACCCCTCACCTACCTGCGTCCCCTCCTCAACCGGGCCCGGGCGAGGAGAAGCCGCGGCGGCCAGCGGGGGTTGTGTACGCCGTTGCCATGGCACCCACCTCTTCCGGTCTCTCCCGGAAGCGGAGGGAGGCGGAAGTGGGGGGGGTGGGGGGGGGTGTGTGAGGGCCGCCTTACGGTGGCCGGGCGGGGACAAGGCGCGGGGGAGGCGAAGCGAGGCGGGGAGCGGCGGGAGCGGTCGGGAAGATGCTGGAGACGACGGCGGCGGCGGCGGTGGCCGAGCCGGAGCTGGACCCTGAGGACTTGGTTCACTTCTCGGTGGGCGATTTGCCCAGCCGCGGCTACGGCGTGATGGGCGAGATCCGGCGGCAGGGCAAGCTCTGCGATGTGACCCTCAAGGTGCGGCCCGGGCCGGCCCCGGGGGGCGGAGGGGGGAGGCTGAGGGACCCCCCGATCCCTGAGGGGATGGTGGGGGACCCTCCGGTCCCTTTGCCTGGGAGAAGGAGGCAGCTGGGGTCCCCTCGGGTGCCTTTGGTGAGGGGACAAGGCAGGGAGGTGAGGGTCCCTTTGAGGTGGGGGGGACTGAGGGGCCCCTTTGGTGGGGGATAAGGGAGGAGCTGAGGGCCCCCCCCAGCCCCTTTGCTGGGGAGAAGGGGGAGCTGAGGGTCCCCCCTCCCCATGGTTTTTGGCAGCGGAGAAGGGCGGTGTTGAGACACACACACACACCCCCCAGCCCCCTCAGCGGGGTGTAAGGGGGTGTTGGGCCTCCCCAGCCCTGGAGGGGGAGGTCTGTGAGGGTCCCTTGGGGGTGAGAGGGGTGCCGAGCACCTCCAGGCCAGGGTGGGCGCAGGGACGTTCCGGTGACACCCCGACGCTGTGCCTCAGCCCGGGGAACGGGGTAGGAGATGGAGCCTCCATCTCCCTTGGGACCGTCGTGGGTTTTCCAGCTGCCAGGCAGGGTGATTTAATAAAATGTCTTGTTTTGGGAGAAAATGGGGCACCCCAGGCCCCCCTGCCACATTTCAGTGCTGGTCCCGGCACTGAGGAGTGGTTTGGGAGGTGACGCTGTGGATGGGGTTGGTGCAGGTTTATGGACCAACCTCTGCTCCAACCCATGGGAGAAGAGTCCTTTTCCCTAGGAAACCTCTATCTTTTAAGAATATCCACTTTCTTACATCAAAGAAATAATCTATAACCTTGGTAAATCCTCAGGATTGTATGCCTGGCTCTGGGGGGGTGGGCTGGAAGGGCTTTGAGAGTGGCCCGTGGCCAGCGCTGGGCAGGAGATGCCAGAGTCCTTCAGACTGGGAGCTCACGGGCAGAGGATTTTGTTGTGGGGTGGGTGCGACATGCAACTCCTAGGATCGGTTGAGTCATTCCAGAATTAACACTGAAGTTTAATTAAACGTGAAGGTGTTTCCCAGCCTACTCATGCTGAAACTTTTCACCTACCTCCCGCTGCCGAAGAGGGAGCTGGCAAGCGTTGTGCCTGTTGTGGAGACCGCAGAACGCGTGATTGGGGTGCACCCCTGGGCTATGCAGGGCTGCTTCATCCCTGTAGATCAGCTCTAGCCTCTAGAAAGAGGGACTGCTTCGCAGGGTGAAATGCTCATTGTGAAGAGCATGGCTGTGCACTGATCCTCTTTGGCGGAGGTTGTACCTTCTAAGACGTGGAATTTGCGATTGTCTGTAACGTAACCTGGGGGAATTCTGTGACAAAAGTGGTTTGTGATGGAGAACACAGTTTTATTAGAATTAAATTTTGTATTATTGAGGTGGCTTTGTGTTGCAGAAGAAGATTCTCAGGTCCTGCGAGTCCCACAGCTCTGGAATCACGATAGTGAACCAGCTGTGGGTCCTGTTGCTGGAGTTGGGCTGCTCTGCACGGTCTGGAGGGAGACAATAGCGACGAGGTATATGACCCCAGCCTTATCTCAAATAAGTGCCTGACCATTGTTCTGCAAAACTCTTCTGAATAAGTTTCCATCCCTGTAGATTTACCACAGCAAAGTGCTTTTTACATCTTGCTTATCTCACTTTGTACATCTTCTGTGGCAGAGTGGGAAAACTTTTAAAGTCTTGAGGGCTGAAGGAGCTCTCCAGTCCAGCCGTCAGAATGAGTGCCCTGACAATGCTGGGCAGCTTTATGGATGAGGGTACCATGTTGGCCCTGCTTTCTTTTTTCCTTTTATCATTTTCTCTTCCAGGGACTATTGCTATCTGGGAGAGTGCAGAGCCTTTCATCCCTACAAAGGTTGAAAATATATTAAGAAAGATGGCTCTGTCATTCTTATAATGAGTCTTAACTTTCTCCACTGCCTGGTTAATTCTTTATTGTACTGAAGAGAGATCCCAGCAATGACCAATTCATTTGGCAGAGGGCTGACAGTGTGTTTCCGTGTTAGTTCAAACAGTCCAGCTTTCCCTCGTAGACACGCAGCCTCGGTATCCAAAGTGCTTCATTCTTTGATTCCTCTTGTTGTATTGAGTCACCATGTCAAAATATCCCACCTCTTTGCTGCTTCTGCCTCTTGACATCAGATTTCTCAGTGCCCGTGTGTCCCGTGGCGATTGAATTAATGCAGCGTGCTGAATCCAAGCCAAGCATTTCCTCCCTGTTGTTCAGTACAGGGTGTCTTCTCTAGCTGCTGAATGTTTAAGAAGTAATTTTTCTTAGCTGGACTTTGGAGGTGGCTTTGAATCAGTTAGCCACCTTCGACACAGCTGACGCAAAACGTGCTCTTCCCTGACCTTGCTCAGGAACACTTTCCACATGCGTTGGTGAAGCTGTAAATCCAGTGCCATGCAGAAGAAGCCTGCGAAGTGGGTTTTTTAGCAGGGCTGGTGTTTGAATACTTCTTACCCAAAATGAAGGTAGCAAAAGCACTGAGAAGCATTGAAAGTCCATACCTGAAGGAAACCATAGTCCTGATGTGTGTCGCATCACTGAAGTGAGTTGCCCTTTTTTTCAATCCTAGTGCTTTTAGGCTGTCACATCTATAAAGAAAAAAAGCTGCCAAACACCACTTTGGGCCAGAAGTTGGATTTTTCCTGATGTGACCAGCATTCAGGCTCATGGCTGAAACAGGAGCAAGCAGCGTTGTTGCAGCACAGTTCAGGTTTTTAGTGGCCTCTTTACTGATATCGTCGTTGGGGTCAATGGCTGTAAATGATTCTCCTGGCCCAGAGAAATGTTTGCTGTACAAACAGGCCTAAAATTGTTAGGAAGTGTCGGTACTCTCATTTGTTTGTTTTAATTATTCCCCTCATAAAGCCAGGCAAGCATTCATTCAGTAAATAGGAGGGGCAGAATATGTTCTTTCTCAGAAACTGTCTTGCTGCAGTTCACGCTGCTCTGCGGGAGACGGTGCTGCCTCAGCAGCGTACAGCAGCTGGGTTTAGATGCGATTAAAAGCAAGAAGTGCTGATTTGACTGGCTCCCTTGGAGCTCCGATTATTCAAACTCAGCTTAGGGAAATCTGTCACTGCTTCTCCTGATTGCCCATGTGAAAACGAAGTTTCACGGGGCAGTAAGTGAGCTGCGTGTCTTTCCAGCAGCTTAGGATGTGTTCATTGAGAGCCAAAGCTCCTTTCCTGCACGGATGGTCGAGCCTACAGATTTGAAAAGTCCTTTTCTATTCCTGTCTCTTAAATAGCTGCAGGTCAGAGCTCCTCTTGAAGATGTTCCATCACAGGCATCTGTCCTTTCAATCTCCCTTTAGTGACTCTGAAGTGTTTACTTAAAGAATAATTTTAGGATGGTTTGGTAGAAACAAATGTGAATAAACTGGAGGGAGGAGGGTAGCAAGGAGGCACACCTTATTCTGTGGTTAGTTCATTTTCCTTTGGTGAAAGTAGGATTTTTGCTTACTAAAGCCAAATTTCTGCTACTGCTTTCTTCTCTCCGGATTGCTAGGTTGTGTCTCAGCATGGCCTTGTCTGGTTAAAAAAAAAAACCAACAACAAAACCTGTTTGCCAGTTTAACCTGACTAGTTTTCAGTTTTGGACTATACACTTCGAAGTGTGATAGTAAACCCTGAAATCAGGGCGTCCTGCAAAACCAGCAGAGAAGCAGCTGTTCTCCATGCACCTCTCCATACCCAGCATCTGGGACCAAACTGGCGTTTCCAGTGATGGACTGAAGTTTGAATTGTCCAGATTCCTCAGGCTTGAAATGGGCTGTGAATGGCAAAATTTATATACGTGTGAGGGATGGGTTCAAATTTAATGATCTTAGCATCTCTGGCTATGGAGCAGAACCTGCTGTAGGGAGATCTCCTCTGGGTGCCACCTACTATGTGTCAGATGTTTTCACAGTTACTGACAGCTGGGTTTTTCAGATTAAATCAGTGAGGTTTGATTTCTGCGTCTACCTGTTTTCCCCCAGAAACTGGATATAAAGCCTTTTCTTTCAGGCTGTCTTCGTGTTAGGAGACTTTTGGGTTTTCTGGCTTCTTTGTGTGCAGTGCTGTCATGCTCCAGTCCAGGCACTACTCCACTTCTCCCTGGAGCTCTTTCTTCCCAAGAGCATTTCACCCTTAGCATCGCTTTCTGTCTAAAAATGAGCTAGGAGTCTTCAGTTATTTCTACTATCAGCACTGCCATTAATTTTACCTTATTGGTAGAAATTCATTAGCTTCTTACTAAGCTCACTGGATGAGAAAAGCTGTGCATTAAAGATTTGGGCCCTCATTGCTTTGGTTTCCTGTGCACAATAGCACAGCAGAACCCTTCCCACTTATTTTACAGTGGATTTGCAGTCTTTTTTTCTATGTGTCTGTGTTCTCAAAGCATTTTAGAGCTCACAAATAAATGCTGCAAAAATGTGAAAAATGTCAGTTCACTGACGAGTGCAGGTATTTGGGGGGATTATTCCGTGATCTGGAGATCCTGATCTGCTTTTTAATTGTAGAAAAGAAGCTACTCCGTGTTTGTGTTCTTCCTGAGCATTGTGTTTTGAAGACAAATATCCTCTTGAGGTGAAAGCTGCTTGGGTAGCTTTGTTTTCTGGAGTTTGCATCTCTGCTTTAGGCCAAGGTACAAGTGCTCTCTGGGGACACATCAGCAGCTTGCTGGAAGCCTGTGGACTGTACCGCTCCATAAAACAGGGAAGCAATACTGGTCCTATTTCTTCGTTGATAAATTTGGGGGTTTTATAGCTCCTGCTTGCTGCAGTCGGAGCCAGAGAACCAAGTACCAGGCTGGCACCTCCAGCAATCTTGGCTAAACCTTGGTCAAAAAAGAGAAGGTTTGTGCCTTTCTGAATCCTCAAAGAGCGAAGTTAATGTGAGCTCTTCTTATTGTTGCTGCTCCTTGTTTGGTTTTGAATCGCTCGAATGCCATATTTCCATGACTAACTCCAAGACTAATTAGAAAAGTCTCTTTAAAAAATAATGCAAGCCTGGCAAGTTAAAATACTTCCAAGCTGTGGAGAGGTTATATTATTTGTTTCATGTACAATCCGAATTGGACTGACAGGTGATAGTCCTGTTGGCTTTTCTCTCCTTCTAATCACAGTTTTTCCAAAGCAGACTGTTAACTTGAAACCCCCCAGACTCAGGCAGATGAACCCGAGAGAGCTGCTGCTGCCAAGCAGACGCAGAGGTGGAGGAGCCTCCCTTTGTCCCGCCGTGGCAGATAAGTGGAATTCCAGACAGCTTAGGCTGTGTGCGTAATTTCAGCAAGGTCCTTGAAAACCCTGTGCCTGGCTGCTCTGCAGATGTGTGAGCATGTTTGTGAGATTCTTTAAAGAGAATGAGCTTGGTGGGAGAGGGAATATCTTTTTATTTGAGGAGCCGATGGATTTAAAAAACAGATAATCTGTTATGCACGTGAGACCTTTAGGTTAAGGACCTTATTTAAATCTTGTCATACAGCAGTAGCGAGCTACTTTGGATTATGATTGGACTTGGTTTTTCACTCGAGGTCTCAGCTAGCGTCACTGCTGTTCCCCTTATGTAAAAGACGAGTATTTTTAGTGCTTTATGAAGACATTAAACCTGAAGCGTTAGCAGAAACCACACATTTCTGCACTAAGCTTTTTACTCTGTTTCTTTGAGCATGGCAAGAAGGCCTTACTGTCTGACTTCCAAACCCACTTGCACTGTTTTTTATTTGCTTTCCTTAAAGCAAAAGTTGTCCCACAGTTTCAGATGGGCTTCAGCAACCTGGGTATTTAACCTGGTGCCTGGCAGGGGCACTGGCAGGTATTTCTTGCCCAGTTAGGAGCAGGAGGTGATTCCCCAGGATGCTTCCTTTCCCCTGTCCCCATGGGAAGTGGAGGAACTGGGATCCAGCAAAGCTGTTCAGCTCCTCTGAGCTGGAAGTAAATTATCTGGGAACATGTGTTTATTGTACATGCAAAAGGGATGTCTTTTCTAGTTCAAAGCAATTAGTTACCATTATACCAGCAGGGCTCTAGTTAGCCTAGACCAGAAAGATGCCTGACTTAATGGCATCAATCTCTTGGTTTTGCACATGCTGAGTTTGATCAAAACTCTTTCATGTCTCATCCAGCTACTATTTGGGTGGGAAGGGGTGGGTGGGGAGGAAGGGTATTTATTTCAATGCCTGAATTTTGATACAAGATTTCTTAAACTTTGCTGTTCCATTATCTTCTGCCTAGCAAAACTTTGCTACGATGGCTTGGACACTAACTTAATTTCTACTATGGCCTCTCTGTGACTTGAATGCCAACGTCGTGTTAGGAAAGATGGGGGGGGGGGAGAAGATCCTTGCAGCAGAGAACTCGAGAGACTTCTCAGCTATGCAGGGTAATGATGTCGTGAAAACAATAGATGCCTTTATTACACCTACAGCATTTTTCTATGGAGAAAGCTTCGTTGTACTCTGGAACTTGTTAACATTTTGTGGACGTGGGAGTGTAAGGGAGAGCATGTCTTTTATTACCCAGTTAGAGAACATGTTGAAAGGGAGTTCTGTGATATTTGTGGTCAGAAAGGATGCTTTGCAAGCAGCGGTTCTGTTCTTGTTTCTGGTAAACAGTATTTTTTTGCCTTAAAAGAAAGGCACCTAAAATTACATATTGTAAAATAGCACATCCTTGCATAAAGGTGGAAATCTTCTGAAAGGTAAGGTGTTTTGCTCAGACTATGAAAGGGATGACAGTCCTACCTGAAGGGCTTATCCTCAAGCCTCTTCCCAGTGAGCTTACTGATGTGGCATTCCTGGGGTATTTCTCTTTTTGGTCCTTGTATAAATAGCTAATTCTGTCTTGGTGATGTGGATATGATTAAGTTTGTGGTGATTTCATTTGTGCCTGGAGACTAGTCCTGAACTCCAGGCTCAGAAAGCAAAAGATAAATGCACTGATTTGTGTTTAACTCACCAGGAGCACCTGATTTCTCTAACATCGTGGGTATTGCCCCTAAACAGTCTATTCTTGCAAATGAGGGCTTTCACCTTCAGCTGAAAGCTGAAATCCTCAACCGAGACTGGTTTAGACGCACGTCCCATGATGACACAGAGCGAGGGAGTCCAAATACTGAGTGACATCCCAGCTTACAGACGTTTCTGGGCAGTTTGCTCCATGACACTAGGTAGGCAATAAAATCCTGCTGCCGGCAGGGAGCTGCCGCTGTTGGAGATGCCAGCTCTCTAGGTTGGTGGCATCCTGCCCTCTGGACACCTCAGTCCTGGGGTGTATGCAGCAGTATATGAATACAAAAATAAAATAAAAAGGAAGATCATTCATTTGAGACAACTCTTGAATACGAATGGAAAGGGCAGCCAGTTCCAAAGGCTGCATGGCCAAGTATGAGCTGCTCTGTAGAATCAAAACAGGAACTGAGCAGTCTGTCCCTGCCAGCCACACTTAGTGAGGACAAAAATGGTTTTTTTCGCAACCAGACAAAGATTTTTCTGTATTTTTTTATGTTCTGCTGGTACTTCTGGAATTAGTGGGCAGGGCTGTGATGGATTTTGAGCAAGGGGAAACTTGTCAATGGTAGTGTGGAATGATATAAAAAATAGCATGAGCTCTTTTTTACTTTCTTGTTAGACTTATGTGACTGTGGCGTGAGTCCATCAGGCATAGGAAAGCATATTTATTTGGTCATAAGAAAGGGAGATCATTTGGCTGTGGGGATAGGGAGCACTTTTTGAAACAGAAGACGCAAGGATGAATTGAGGGGACATGTGCTGTGTGCTCATCCTCAGAAGTATTTTTCATTTCTACAGGAAAAACAGGTATTGTCCTTCGCTTGCAGCAAGAAATTCAGTTGTTCCTTCAGAACTTGCCGTTAAGCACTGATGGTATGAACATAACGATAGCTTCTAGACCAGAGATCCCAATTTATAAATCTCCCTGAGGGCCCTCTATCATTACAGGAGCAAGTTTTCAAAAAAAAAAAGGAACCGCAAGTTTTGTCTTGTCCGGTACCAGGAAATAGTTTCCGTTCAGCTGGTGGCAATCGCAGCGTGGATCAGCTCTTTGCTGATACAGCTCCATGGATCTCACTGCTGACAGGGGTCAGTCCCGGTCCTCCCCCTTCCCCTGCTACAACAGCAGAAAATTATTCCCTGTTTTTGTACAGCTTATTTCTGTTTTATTTCCCTGAACGGCAAGGTCGGGCGAGCTTTAGCACCAGTGCAAGGGAAGCAGTTGTGAACTACATGGCTCCATCTGCGCCGTCCAGCTGTACCCCATGTATAGATGGGGACCGAGCTGGGCAGGAGGTCCAGCCCTGCGTGGGGAGCTGAGGTTTCTCCCTGCAGGTAACCAAAATGAACTCCGGTTAGTTCAAACCCTGCCTTACCTGTGCAGGGTATCCATGGTACAGTTAATCTTTTAAATGGGGCATTCCCCAAGGTGAAACCCTTCCCTTAACGAAGGGTGAGTACCGCACCAGGGGAACAATCCTGTCCCTTGCAGTTGCTGAGCGGCTTGGAGCCGGAAGGGTGGTGCTACCCAGACACAAGGTATTTCATCCCTGTGATGATACAGCTCTCATTAACCCAGCAGGAATCTTGCTGAATGACTATAAAAGATTGCTTTTGCAATAACCAGGCATATTATTTATAATAAGGTCATTTGGTGACAGCCCATTGTGGGGTGAGATCATGGCGATGCATCCCTGAAACTGGAGCACAGTGGAAAGCTTCAGTTCTGCACGGACTGTTGGACAGTGCTAAAATCTGTTGTGTTTGGACTTGGAGCCTAAAGCATCTCTTGTGCTTTGATCCCTTTCTGCCTTTCCTAAGGAGAAATGCAGGCAGTGGAGATGCAGTTTAATATATGCATCTGTCAGAGAGGCAAGGTCAAAAAAAACCCCAAACAGGCTCGTGCTGCGAGCAGGACGCAGAAGTCTGGAGCTGCAGCGTTGAACTCCTGGGAAGAATAAGGGCAGGTCATTGCAGATGGTATTTGTCTGGTTCAGCGGTGACATTACTGGTGGCTGTCTACGTGCCCTGGTCCTTCATCACTGCCCAGAGTGACAGCACGATGGCACGTGGAGAAATGCAGCACTGGCAAAGGACATGGGAAGCGCCGATTGACTTTGTGCTTGACAGAGAGGGAGAGGGAATTGTGAGCTGTGCTGGTGAGCTCTTCAAAGGTTGGGAAATCCTGGGGCACAGCTGACTGGATAAATCCCAGCGACTGAAATCAGTGAATTTAACCATGGCGTAGATGGCTATCCAACACACAGATCCATTTTAAAACTAAATCTATTTTAAAAATTAATTTAAAGCTAGTGTTGCTTTTGTACTTTACAGTTATTTTCTGAAACAGAGGGCTTTTTCTCATTGTTGGGTAACACTGTAGGTTTGTTTGTTTTGAGTAAATAGAGCCTTGCTGTTGAAATTGGTATTAGCTTTAGTTATAAGGTTAACTTTGGTTATAACTAGAGGATCGCTGTATGCATTTGAAGGTATCATTTTAATAGGTGCCTATTCAATTTTAGTACTACTTTTTATTTTTAAAAAGGTGAAATGACATTTGAATAGCTGTGATTTTTGGCAACTTGTGTTTGGGTGGAAATGAAATTAAACGAAAATGTTTTTCTTGCACACTCAACCACATTCTGCACTGCCTGCATGGGAGTGCTTTTCCAAACACATCTTGTAGTTAAGAGATATATTAAACTAAAGTAAGTATTGCAGTTGGACTGACTTCCTTCCAGGCAACACAATGTCTTTCAAAATTTGAGAGATATGAGGCCTTGTTCTTTCACCTTGTTTCAAGCCAGAAAAACGTCGAAAGCAAAAATGGGGCTTTCCTGTGTTTTGGGACATTTGAGACACCTGGGAAGGGGTTTCCCTGCAGAAGCTGGGTACTCCAGACCAGCTCCTGGTCAGTGACTCCCAGCACTGCAGTCCTCTGCCCTGTAGTTGAAAACATTTCCAGCAAAATAAATTAAATAAATAAATTTTGAAGAATTGCATCTTGCATGAAAGAAAATAGCCTGGAGTTTTTAATCAGCCCTTTGCCCTTGACCAAGGAACAGATCTGTCTTGTGCTGCAGGCTTCATCTATGGGCATGTATCTCTTGCTTTAGCAGCAGTGTCTGTCCCCCAGCTCCGAAACGATGCTGGTAACACTTCGACCTTGCTCCGCATGTGGCAGCAAGGAGCTGGGGAAGTAACAAGGACAGGCCAGGTCCTGCCTCCAAGCTACCAGAGTCCTCCTGCAGCTTCTGCCAGGTCTGTGCCAGACATCCCAGGCTGGCGTGCACTGCACGAGAGATACAGCATTAAGGTATGTCAATAATGAGACCTGTTTCGTTAGCTTCGCTGGTGTTTATTCCTCCCGTCAGTGGGCTGGGTCAGGAGCAGCTGCTGCAGGCACGGCTGATGGAGTGGCTTCATCCACAGGGTAGGAATGGGCCGGGAAGCGCCGGAGCTTGCCGAGCAGGTCCAGTGTTTCTGAGCCTCGGGGCTCGAACGTGGACGGGCTGAGCAGCGAGTTAGTCATCGCGGTCAACCAGGTTGCGGCTGGTCATACATAAACCTTTCCCCAGTGAGAAGTCCCAAACAAAGAGCTTTAGCATCCAAGTCTCCTTATTTACCCATCTTAATCCTGTACCTCTTTTGCTTCTCTCACGAGCAGCACCTTGGTCACTGGCTTACATGGAGAGACGAACAGAAGCAAAGTTGTTCATGTGCGCACGTGCTCGACCTGGCGGTTAGCCGTGCGGAGTGAGGAAATTAAAACCCCACAGCCGTGGACACAGTGAGGTTTTGTCAGCTTTCAGGGGTGCACAGGTTCTTGAATCGCTTCCTTCCTCTTATGGGCTTTTCTCATTAAACTTGGTGTATTTTATAAGTATTTTTAAACCTCTTGCGTTAGAGAGGCCAGGCCAGAGTTTGCGCTCGCTTCCAAGAGGCTGTGTAAAGGCAGGGTGGGGAACCCTGCTCCACAAATGTTAGTTACTTAAACAGGGCTAGCACTTGTGGCCTTGAGCTCAGTCCCCTCTTTGACTGTGGGCTCCTTTGTGAGTCCTAGCAGTCTCGACTCCTTTTGCCAGATACGCCCCGTCCTACTGTGTGCCTACAAGGAAGCTGCTGATGATTTTGCACGTTGAGGGAGCACGGGCTGTGCCTGTACTGTGGTCCAGCATTTGCTGCTGTAGCACCGGTAGAGCTGCTGTCTTAATTTCCATGCTTGTCCTTACCAGCTTGCTGCTACAAAATATCCATCCTCTTGCTTTGATTACCTTATTTGTTTCTGCTTCTTCCCTCTCCCTCTCGGAACATCATCTTAGCCCTCATCTGCCAAGCAAGCCCTCTTATTCCTGCCTCTATCCCCACCACAGTCTGGCTCCTGCTCGGCTGTCTCAGGTGCTCATCTCCTTCTGCTCGATGCCGGCACAGGAGGTGGAGGTAAAGCATGAGATAAATTAATGACTGAGGTAGCAGAGAAGGGAACAGAGCAGCAGAGTATTTGCTGGTATTTGTGGCACAGCTCTCAAGTCTTAGAGCCTCTGGGATGTTTTACATGTGGATTTGGGTTAGTAGAAGAGATTGATACTGACCTTTACCCATCTTGAGCTAACAAGTCACTGTACAAGTATATATGTGAGGTTTTTTTCCATGAGCTGTAATAGTCCATACCATTTCACTTGCTCTTGCTCTGGGCATTGGGAACCCTACAAAATCCAGGACAGTGGGGTTTGTCCAGGCACTGTGAACAGCATGGGCAGGGGTTCAGGCACACCCAAGCTGACCAGGACAGAGGCTCTCCAAAAGTAGTCCTGCCATTGCCAGGCTGGAGCAAGTCTTGGAAGCAGTTCGACTGGATGTTTGCAGCACTATTTTAAATTGAGAAGCTCAGGCAAAGCAGACTTGTCCCTGCACCTGAGGCACACAGGGCCGTGAGCTGACCACACGCTAAATGTTTGTGATTCCCAGTCGTCGTGCAGGCAGGCACGCACAGCGAGCAGCTGGGTGGTCAAGCTGGTTTTAAAAAAATCTTGTAACAGCATTTGTGGCAGTTGAGTATGCTTTTGTTTAAAAAGGAAAAAAAAAAATCCCGCTTGCTTATGCATCTTGTGTTGAGCCCAATTCCTCTCTTTTTTTCATGTGTCAGGGATTTTGCTCTCTAAACTCCCAGCAAGTTGTATTTACTGGGTGTGAGAGCTCTGGGCCTAGAAGGAGAGGCAAGGCACTGTTGGGAATCATGAAAACCCTGAATGCAAACAACATTTTTGTTAATAAGCTGCCTAGACATGAAAGGGTGATGAAGCTTTTTGTAGAGGAGTGCAGAGGAGAAGAGAAGGGCTTCTGGGATGACCTGGAGAGTAGAGGACCTGCTGTGCCAGCTTGTTTGTCCCAGCAAAACAAAGCTCAAATGGGAAAATCTTGCTTAAGTGGGGAAAAAGGGCAGTTCTGCACAAGCTCGGATTGGCATAGGCTGGTGTGAGTCAGATTAGCCTGGAAATTAGGGGAAAAAAGCTCTGAACCAACAGAGAGAAGTAATTAGAGCAAAGACCTATGTAATTCAGAAGAAGGTAAAATATTGTATAGCATCTGCAGGAGTCAGAAGTGGAATCAGAGATGCAAGAAGCCCCTTCCAAGCCTTGCTCTGTATGGATCAGAAAGGCTCTTCAGAGGATATAAATGTGAGCAGGTATAGCAGAGCTGGTGAAAGTGAACCTGCAGAGATTTAAAGAAGATGAGCTCATATGAGCCTCTAGGTTATAGTGAAGGTGAATGGCTCTGAGCATAAGCTGAAGATACGTGATGGGTGCCCGAGAAGAAAAGTGCATGGGATTTAACCTGTAAGCTGGTCATCGGTTCAGAGGAAGAGCTAAGGAAAAGGAAACAGGCAGCCACATCACCCAGCTTTTAGTTCTGCAGAACAATTGTGGTCCAGAACTCGGGTTGAGCCTTCGCAGCTGTGCTTAGGGTGTCCCGAGATCAGATGGGTGATGTGGGATCAGTGATTGCCAGCTGTTAGGGGCAGTGTGTTACCTGAAATGGGGCCATGGGTGAGCATTTTCTGCCCCGAGCAGCTGCTGGGGGAAGCAGATCTGGGTTTGAAACATGTGCATGCAGTTGAATACCAAATTGATTCATCTAAAAATGTGGTTCTGTGGAGCTGGTCGTTCTCCGTTAGCAGTCTGGAGACCACCCACTCTTGGGCTGTAATACTGCTTTGTCTTTACCTGGTTGACCACTCATGGCAGCTTACGAGGCTGGAAAACTTGATTCAAAAGTTTGAATTTAAAAGACAGGCTGCTGTCCTGTTTGCAAATGGAAATTATCCGACTTTTGGCCCTCGGTTACTGGTGGACTGGCGAAGCATGCTACAGTGAATCATCTGGACTGTGCAGTTGGTGGTGGATGGTGCTGATCTTCCCTCCTTCCCCTTTTCTCTCTTTAGGTAGGGGACCATAAATTCAGTGCTCACCGGATCGTGCTGGCAGCTTCTATCCCGTATTTCCACGCCATGTTCACCAACGACATGATGGAGTGCAAGCAGGATGAGATTGTCATGCAGGGGATGGATCCCAGGTAGTGTCCCAAGGCACACAAATGAGGATATCCAGAGGGACAGCGAGTGCTCTGCAGGCCTTGGCATTCTGTGTGCAAGGCTTGAAAGCCTACCCTCTGTGCGAATGGTGCTAGAAAAGGTTTTTCTTTTAGTAGTGTCCCCTGCTAGGTTAATTGTTAATAAATTCTGCCCTTTCTCCCCCTTGTTTAGTGCACTTGAGGCTCTGATCAACTTTGCCTACAACGGTCACCTGGCAATAGATCAGCAGAATGTCCAGTCTCTGCTGATGGGGGCAAGTTTCCTTCAGCTGCAGAACATCAAAGACGCTTGCTGCACTTTCCTCAGAGAGAGGTAAGGGGTTGTCTTTCAGCTATGCTTAGTGCTCCCTAACAGCAGCAAGGTTTTATTCATCTGTGCCTGGCTTGGGAGGAAGTGGGATGTCTCCTGCCAGCATGATAAGGAGGTCTGCATCTCCCAAGACTCGCCATTCTCGTTGCCTATAAAAGGACTTATCTGGTTTATGAGATGCTACAGCTGGCGCACGATAACAGGCCTTGGCCAGCCGTGGGAATTAATAGCTAGAGCAAAACTGAGTGAACATTTCCCTTTTTCAGAGTTAACTAGCTGGTTACCCATAACTATTGCGTGACTGCTTCTGCCGCTAACAAACCCATCCTTGCAGTAATTACCCTTTCTGCTGCTGCATGTGTAGGAGGGGAGGAACAAAGGGACTTAGCCAAGGAGCTGGACAGGAAGCTGTGGCAGAGCCTTAAATTGGTCCCAGGTTTTTCAATTCCCTCGCTGGTGTTTGGCTGTAAGATTGTTCCAGCAGCATGATCTGGAAGCAGAAAAGCTGGGCTGTTCTTTGGAAACGTACCACACGCATCTTCAGATCGTGCCAGGGAGTCTTACGTGTTGAATTCTCCCTCCCTTCCCCAGCTTAGTTTCTCTGCAGCTGTTCAGTGTATTCCATGGCGTGATATTAAACATACCTTCCAAATAAATGGAACATCTCAGAGAGTTATTTTTCTTTACCTCTAAATAGAGGTATCCTAAAACCATGGGTTGGGGAGAAAAAATGTTTTTCCTCTGTGTTTAAGATGTCTCATTTTTCAGTCCCCTGTGCATCCTGAGTTTCTGCAGTTTGTTTAAAATTAAGTTTTATAAGATTGCAGAGTATTCATTTTTCTTGCAAAAACATTTTATTTGAGGTACTGGATATGACACCAAGCTGGAAAGAGATGGGTTGCATTGTTTTTTTAGTGTCTGCTAGCTTTAGATGGTTGTATCTATATCTAGATTAAGCGAGGTGACTTTCTGAGATTTAGCTGCCACAGTTCTCCCAAATCTACCAGGAGCAACTAGGTGTCCCAAGTCCTGGATTTGAGTGTGCAGCTGTCACTTCGTTTAATAACCAGAAAATTAGTGGACTCTGACCATGCTGAAGAGCTGCAACATGCATGCTGAGCTCTCATTCTTAAATGGAATTAAGATTTGGGATATTTTTAGGCCCCTGTGCACAGACAGGTCCCTAGTGCTCTAACCAAGCCCAGTGCGAGCCCTGAGAGTCATCCTTGTGTGTAAGTCCCCCCCCATCAGTGCTACGTATTTGCTCTTAGCACAGCATAGAGCAGTAACTGAGGCTGCTTTCCCCGAAGTGGACACAAGCGATGTCACATCCTTACGTGCATCCGGACAACAGCTGGGCCTGGTTTTTGCAGACCATTAGACACTGACACCATCAGAGTCCAAGGTATATTCCCCATGTAGGTAGCATTTAATTTAGTATCTGATGATTAATGCCACAAAACACAAGTATCAGCTTGTGTTGAATGGTGACATGCCTGTATCGGGCAGGGCTTCTTGTTTGGTCAGGAGTGTCCAGGACACTTAACTTTTTCTGTAGGGCACATGGTTGTGGCAAATACCATCTTCTCCATCTTCTCCATGCCACTGAGCAGCTTTATGCAGTGGCTGTTTGGCTGTTCTGGAGAGAGGCTTGGATCTGCAGAGGTACTTCTCACTGTCTAACTTCCAACTACAAAAGCATCTTTGGTGATAAAGCCTCCTTAATCGCAGGAAATGGCTTTATGAAGCCGTAATAGATGCTGTTCTGTAGTACTTAGAAAACACGTAAGATGAAAAACAGTGACTGATGGTTGGTATTTGCACAATGTGCTTCAATCCAGCTTTGTCCAATACTGGAGTTAGAAAAAAAAAAAAAAAAAAGGTGCTAGATGCACAGCCCAGGCACCCCAAGATGTGGGAGGGAGGGATTGCTGTGCAGAGCCTCTTGCTTCCCCTCAACTGACAGCCTGCAGCCTTCACATAGAGCCAGCTGAGTCTGTCCAGTGGCTCCTCAGCCAGGTCAGAGGGGAGAGTTTTAAGTTGTGGTTTCCATCCTCTGGCTCTGCTGTGGGTTCAGCTTCAGATCTCTATGTAGATATGTTCATCAGTGAGCTGGAACGTGCCATTGTTGAAGAGGACACAGCTGTGGCTTTCACTGCATCACATATTCTCTGAGGCTTGTATTGCTTCACTGAACCTGTTTGTAATTCTTTCTATCCTTTCATTAAACTGACATTACTTTTGCTCTCCTCTTCTCCTCTTTCCCAGGCTTCACCCGAAGAACTGTCTGGGAGTGCGGCAGTTTGCAGAGACGATGATGTGTGCGGTGCTTTATGATGCTGCCAACAGCTTCATTCATCAGCACTTCGTGGAGGTATCCATGTCTGAAGAGTTCCTGGCACTGCCTTTTGAAGATGTCCTGGAGCTCGTTTCTAGGGATGAGCTCAACGTGAAGTCTGAAGAGCAGGTGTGTGCCTGGTGTAGGTCTCAGCAGAGGTAGTTTTTCCTTTGGAGGGGTTTTTTGGTTGCTTGAGAGTGGAATGGGATATGACCCTATTCCTGGTCTGATTGAAGCTGAGATGTCCTGGCACAGTGCTAGGCAGAGCTATGATGACTCCCTGAGCCCCAGTTCTTGTCTGTGCTGCCAATGTTACCTTGCTCTGAGAAATGCCTGGTAGAGTTTCTCAGACTGTAGATTTAGCAAAACATTGTTTTAAGGTGTTTTGATTCATCGGTGACAGAAGTGGAACCTGTTGGGTCCTGAGGACCTCCAGCTGTGCCCCTTACTGTCAGTAAGTTGCTGGTCCTAAGGAAGAGAGGCTGAGGGTGTGGGCAGTAGCAGGGAGCCCTTCCTCACAGAGCTCACGTTCAAGTCCAAAGGAGTGCTTTTGAGGTGTAAAGAGTTTGCTGTGAGTGCTGCAGCATTTTATAACAAACGTTCCACTGAGTTTGCCATCAAGAGGCTCCTTTAGACTGGCTTGTCCCTAGAAAAAAACAGAAAGCAGTGCTGAGCAACCTTTGGACATTTCAACAGCCTTGAGAATCTATCGGTGCTGGGCTGACAGTCTGCAGGAGAAACAGAACCTGTCCTTGAGCCAGGAAATCTGTCCTGCTCTTTCTGAGGAGGTTACTAAGGAGGTGACAAATGAAAAGCAGACCTACAGCTATCTCCATGTAGGGTAAGAGAGTGCTTTGATAATCAGGCTGTCTGAAATGCCTCTGAAATGGGGAGCAAGGGCAACCTGCTTCACATTCCAGCCACGTTGCTATATCGTACCACAAATTTGTCTCTTGCTGTTCTTCCCAAGTGGATCTTTTGTGGAGCAGGTAGGAGTCCAAAGAGTCTGTCCCTGGTGACATTTCCTCATGCCCTGGCATCTGCCAGCCCCCTCTTCAGAAATGGCAGTATTTTAGTGCAGTGCAGCATATCTGCTCATCATAACGCACCTTGTAGAGTGGAAGTAAGTGGGGGGGGGGCTTAAGCTCACCATGGTACTGTTGAAGAGGTACTTTTGCACTGAAAGCCTCAGGAGAGATGATATGAGAGACTCTGGATCTCCACTGTAAAAGAAGGACTTCATAATTTTGTTCTGGTCAATGGTACTGCTGGACTTTTCTCCACCACCACAGGTTACAATAAAAGACCACCCAAAGTGAGCGTGTGATCTGGTTTAGAGGGCAGCTATCCTGCGAGGTGGTGGCTGTGACCACAGTGACCAGTTCTCCTGCAGGTTCTGGGAGACTGCTGTGGGTTTGTGATCTCCCTGAGCTGAACCTGTAAACAGAGATGAGGCTGCAGTGTGTGATGTTGGTTTTGGAATGCGACCCCTGATCAGTATGACTGGTGGGGACGCTGTGCTCAGTGGGAGCTCTGCCTTGGGTTACAGTGACAGGACTTGGATGTAGTCATCTGGATGTAAGCGCAAGAGTGTAGGACAGCCGAGCCCAGGCTTTAACTGTGAAAGTCCTGTGAAACAAGGAGTACGTGTCTGCAACTAAACTAGTCACCAGGCTTCTTTTGTAATCTGGAGTCATCCAAAACAGGGCAGGTGAACGGTGCTTTGAAGAGGTCTGCCTCTCCAGTGTCTGTGAAGGAAGCCTAGAGAGGCCAGCTCAGCTCTAGACATCTACTGTGTAGTTATCCAAAGTTAACTGATGGATCCCTCTCATCAAAACTGTCTTCTGGTTTTTCACAGAGCACAACCATTCTCTTTTCTTCTTCCCCAGTTTGCTGATTTTTGACACTACATAACCAAGGTTTTGCATTCTGTCCCACCTCCCCTAAGAAAATTCTGTTCCCCACTGCCTCATCTCCCTGCAAATGTTCATACTAAACATGTCGTCCCATGGGACAATAGGTCAGTATTATTGCAGACTAAGTCGGAGGCAGAGAAAGCAATGCCAAAGCCAATCCACCTGAGCATCACACAACAGGAGAGCCCTCTGGTGCGCTGTAGATCATTGCCATTCAGTCATGAAACCGTGTCATCTGAGACCAGGGGAAGATTGTTGTCAATATGTGGTTTCTTTTCCATTGGACAACTGGCAGCAATAGGAATGTGAAAAAAAAAAAAAAATCCCAAAACTCCAACTTCCCATGTCTTTCTTCTGGCAGGTATTTGAAGCTGCATTAGCTTGGATACGGTATGACCGAGACCAGAGAGAGTCGTTCCTACCCGAGCTCCTGTCCAAAATCCGCCTACCCCTTTGTCGACCTCAGTTTCTCACTGACCGTGTGCAACAAGATGACCTGGTCCGCTGCTGCCACAAATGCAGGTGAGGCTTGGATATGCGGTTAGAAAGTCACCCAGTGGATGGTGGCCCTCAGTGGGGTGGAGGTAGCAGGAATGTGGTTTAGCAGTCTTGGAGAATGAAATTCTCTCTTTGTGTGGACAGAGCACCTCACATAGCAAAAAAACCAAAGCACCTTCCCCAATTTTAATGTGACAGCAGGGCCACATTGCCTTCTAGAAGTATTGGCCATGGGAGGGGGAAAGTCTGTTGCTTAAATCTTCATCTGACTTAAGACAGTCAGATTTCATCATATCAGCAAAGCTCTGTAATTATTTGGCTTTGATTTCAGGGATCTAGTTGATGAGGCAAAAGATTATCACCTCATGCCAGAGCGCCGGCCACACCTCCCAGCATTCAAGACACGTCCTCGGTGCTGTACATCGATCGCAGGATTGATTTATGCTGTTGGAGGACTTAACTCAGCAGGTACCTTGCATATCTGCTCCCTGCAGTGGAGAGAGCTGGGTGGGACAATGGGATCATGAACTTCCCTCATGTCAAGTGTTGAGCAGTTTCTCCTCCTCTGTGTAGCACTTTGACCCTTCCAGTGAAATGCTAAAGGTGGCTATGCCCATAGTTTAACATCTTCCAGCTAAAAACTGTCTACATCAGGTTTATTTAGGACAGTACTATTGCATATCTTAAAGAATCAGCATTTTGAGGGTGGTGTCCTTGCCGATAGCAATAAGCAAAACTTGGAAGTATCTAGGTGACGTTGTTGGGGTTGTGGGATCACACGTGCAGACACAATGCGCTTGCATAAGCCTAGCCACAGTGTAAAAAGGGGACAGAAAGTGTTCACAAAACTATTGGCTGGAGCCTCAACCAACCTCGTTAACCTGGGATGTAGGATCTGAATAGCGAGTGTATGCTGGGCACTGCCTCGTGGGCTTCACACCCCAGGCACACCGCAACACGGCTGATTTATCCTGTAGAGAAGCTGTGTTCACTGGAAGCAGCGACACCGACAGATGTGACATTGCAGGTCTCTGCTGCCCCTGTGAGGTTGTAAGAGGTCCCGCTTCCACAGCCAAGGACTTGTCAAGTCTTTTAGTACAGAGCACGGACAAGCTCTGAAACACTACAATCCTTTTGCTTTGCAGAGTGCAGTTTATATGAATTTTTCAGAGCAGGCTCTCATTAGAATAGAAATGTGGCTGGGAAATGCCTCTGACTTGACCCTGATATGGGAGCAGGGAGGCTGGACTAGGATATGTGAGAGCTCAGAATAGGATGTGTGAGATCCTGGCCGTTTTCCCGGAGAAGAGCAGGCAAAGTCCCTGTGTCAGCCCCATCTTTGGTGTCAGAGCAGCGACCACTTATCCCTCGCATGCCTCTGCTACTGGCAAGCTTGCTAAAACAGTGTTTTATCAGATCTCCCTCTTTTAATTTGAGTAGCAAATTTTTATGCAGGTGACTCGCTGAATGTGGTGGAAGTCTTTGATCCCATTGCCAACCGGTGGGAGAAGTGCCAGCCGATGACGACGGCCCGGAGCCGAGTCGGGGTCGCAGTGGTGAACGGACTGCTCTATGCCATCGGCGGCTATGACGGTCAGCTGAGGCTGAGCACTGTGGAGGTTTACAACCCGGAGATGGATTCCTGGTCCAAAGTAGAAAGTATGAACAGTAAGCGAAGGTATGTTCAGCTCGCTCAGTGGGAAGGGGACCTTTGGAGCAGGAATGGGAAAAAAAATGTGAGGTTGTAGGAAAGTTAGAGGTGTTGGGTGGTGGTGGATGCCGAATGAGAATTTCATGTGTGGGGAAGGAGCAAAAGAAAAAGGAGGAGTGGAGCAGTATGGAAGCAGATGGGATGTGCCTGGCCACATTTGGGGCAGGCAAGTTGTGCTGATTCTGGGCACTGCTTGCTGGTAAGAGGGGAAAACTGTTCAGCAGCTCAACAAAGTTATACCTGTGCACACAGCATTGATTTACAAGGAAAGCCATTAAGACCTCGGTAAGTAAAAAGCAGCTGACCAGCAGCGTGGGCTCTAAGCTACAGAGATCTCTCAGTTTTGGTGGCATCAAGGAGTGAAATCAAACTAAAAGAGAGTTTGAACTGAAGTCCCAAAGGAGGTGGTCAGAGCCCCATTTCTTCATGTTGTGATGCTAGATGGTGGGTGAAGCACTGGCAAGCACCGTGTAGGAAACTCCTGTACTGCTAGGAGTCAAATAAACCCATTTTACCATCTCTGTCCAGTGCTGGCATCTTCTTTCCCTACCAGAAAGCATAAGTGAATCACAGCTAGGAAGGAGAGGAGTATTTTTATTGTCCAGGGAGAGGAGCTTACAGCTAAGCAGAAGGTGTTTGTGCTTGATGAACAGAGCTGCATGCTTCCTGACCGGCCTAGGGGCCACTTTGTGGTTGGGTTTGGGAGCTTACCCTGCGTTATTTTGAAAACCCACCTATTAAGTTGTGTGGTCATCCTGTCCTCCCCACCATAACGCAGTGGCTGCTTCCATGTTTAAACATATTCCTGGCATCTAGGGTTTCTGCTGCAGTTTCCTTTGCGCTCATGCCCTGTCACTAATACTTGTTAAATTGTTTGCTTTTCTGCAAGCTTTGCAGCACTTCTTTACCATAATGCATTGTTTGACTTGGTTTTTTTGTGGTCTGAGACATTGATCATTGGGAAGAGCACACTGCAAGCAGCTCAATACATGAAATCCTGGGTACAAGGCTCCAATTTGTAGTGGAAAAGCTCATTTTTTTCTGTAGCAATGAGGTTCCTGGGAGCTTTTCCCACACTGAGAGGCAGTTGCTCTTCCATGATTGGGTTGTTCTGCCTTGAAGCCAAGCAGAATGGGTGTTGGATGCTCTTGTGTGGAGGAAAATGTCAGTTATTGTACAAACTGCTCGGTTCCAGCTGTAGTACTGGGGTTTTATCGCTGAGGGTTGTGTTCCCAAGCTTTTATAAGAAGCTTTGATGCCTACATTTTCAAGGTGGGATTCTAGTCTCCTGTCTGAAGCATCCCGTTTGATAGCCTTTGTGAGCCAAATACGTGGTTAACAAGGCGTAATGACAGGGTCAGTGAGCACCTTGGTTTAACAAGCTTTACATTTGACATCAACTAGTGCATCTCCTGAGGCTGTGCAGCGATGTCCCTCGCCAGAGTTATCTCTGACCAGCAGCAGTGGGCAGATCCTTCATGGGAAGCCAGAATTGCTGGGATTTTGACCTATGATCTCCGTGTGCTTTGATTTAGTTCCTTTGATCATAAAACTGGGGTGTGCTCATGCTGCAAGCATCTTTTGTGACCTGTGAGACCCAGTGCTCAGGTGGGATTGAGCGGTTGAGCAGCCTGGAGGTGAAGCCAGGGGAAGAGGAGGAGGTTTGGTGGGGCGAAGGAGGTGACGGCAGGCAGTGGGCAAGGCAGGCTGTGCAGATTTACTGTGTTATGGATGGTGTGGAAGCACCTACGGCCATCTCACAGGGTCCTGCTCTTTGTTGCAGTGCCATGGGAACAGTGGTGCTGGATGGCCAGATCTACGTATGTGGAGGATATGATGGAAACTCATCCCTCAACTCCGTGGAGTCCTATTCTCCAGAAACAAACAAGTAAGAGCTCTTCAGGCCCTACAGCTTATCCATCTGTTTGCTGCTAGGGTAGTGCCGTGCCGTGGCATCGCTGGCCGTCTGGGCTGTAAAAGGAACCCAGCGAACAATGTGGGAAAGCCTTTGTATCCTGACAGCAGAGCAGCATCCCTCCTCACAAGAGTTTACCTGGATGCAAGTGAACAAAACCATGGTTTAAATAGGCGGTGAAAGGAGAATGACTGGAACCCAGTCCTAGAAAATCCGATAGAGTTGAAATAATCTATGGGCTGTGTATGTGCCATGCCTGCAGAACCCTTGCTAACCTCTCCCCTCTCCCGGCAAGGTGGACAGTGGTGACCCCCATGAGCTCCAACCGCAGCGCCGCTGGAGTCACCGTCTTCGAGGGCCGGATCTACGTATCAGGAGGGCACGATGGTCTCCAGATCTTCAACAGCGTAAGTCTGCAGGGTGTGGCTTTCTGCAAGCCTTGTGCAGAAATTAATCTACTGCAGGTAGCCAAAAGGTCAGGATGGGGCTAGGAAGGCTCTGTGCCCTTTCCCTGTGCACCCAAAGTGCCTTAAGTGTTTGCACCACCAAATTCTTTCATTTCCAGGGCCACCCTTCTTGCTCAGGAAGAAATGAGCTAGCCAGGTACCCACTGGGAACTGGACTGGAAGTGCTGTTCTTGTTCCCCGGCACCAAAAGGATTGAGCTGCTGCAGTTTGTTGTCTCCCCGCTTCCTTCACTTTTAAAATCATTTTATCATTGCATCCCTGTACCTTTGAGCTGGGAAGTATCCCAGATGTCAGGCTTTTACCTTTGCTTTCTGTCCCTGTTTGATGGCTTTGGTTTCAGAAGCAGATTATCTCTGAAACAAGCTTCGCAGCAGGGGGAGTTGGTGGTACAAGGCCAGCTTGCCCTCTTCCACCTGCCCTGCATTTCAGTTTTCTGCCTGTTCTGTAAAGAAAAACCTGATGTGGAACAGAAAAGGCTTGTTGAACCACTCAGGAGCGAGAGCGCGGGGAGCTGTCTCTGAATTGGTTCTGTTACCAATGCACCGCTCTCAGAAATTTATAATAAAGGGTTTGTTGGGAGCAGCAATAACTATTTCTGCCTTGCTCAGCAGGTCAGGGGCAGGCTGTTGTCTGCAGCTTGGAGTACCCCAGAGCCAAGAACTACAAATCTGCTTGTCTAAGCACATTCCTGAGCATGACGAGTTTGGAGCAGTGCTGGAGCCCTTGCAGAAGGGTTCCATCTATTGGTCTCCCTAGAAATGCAAGGGATAAAAAATGGTGGTTGTCTGGGTTTTTTCTCTCCCTGAGGTGCCAGATAGCCCTTCTACAAACATACAGGGAGGAGATGCCAGCCTCTTCTGAAAGCGGCAGAGGTTACTGCGCAGAGGAAGGGAAGAAACCCTACCCTTTGCCGCAGGGTGCAGGATGTAAGCTTGAACTGTGTCAGGAGTGGTGGTCGTCCAACATGAGAAACGAGAGTTTGAACTGTTACAGCTGAAATCTGCTGCGTGGGGAGAGCAGGAAGTCTCACTTAAGGTTAGGGAACACTTAGGGGATCATTAAGGACAGCTTGGACATGCACCTCTTAGGTCTGACAGAGCTTTGACTGGTTCTGCTTTGGGGCAGCGGTACAATCTCGTGTGCATGAGGAAAATTAACATATTGCAATCGAGACGCAATCCTGTGGCAGTTGAACTTTTAATTGAAGGGTGCTCAATCCTTTTGGTGCTGAGGCTCAGATACTGGTACTGTGCAGAAGCTGATGAAAGGGGAGAGAGGTAGAGGGAGCATCTTCAAAGCTGAATTTGCTGTGGTCTCTGCAGCGTATCAGGTGGGGAGAATGGTCTCTCCCCACATTCACCTGCTCCAGCTCACTGATGAGTTACTGGGCTGAGGTCAGAGGGAGTGGGGTGAAACACAACGGCTGGTGGGATCCAGGATGTGAGAAAAGCTTAATAACGATTCAAAATACGAAGGTATGAAACCAAGAAACAAAACCCAAGTTCCCCAGTCGACTTCCAGTTGCGTGTTGAAACAGTCTGCGTGATCCATGCCACGTGGTGGGTCCTGAGTGAGGGTCCCCTAACGCCGTGTGCTCTCTGTGACTGCAGGTGGAGTACTACAACCATCACACAGCCACCTGGCACCCGGTCGCCAGCATGCTCAACAAGCGGTGCCGCCACGGAGCAGCCTCACTGGGCAGCAAGATGTTTGTCTGCGGAGGCTACGACGGTTCGGGCTTCCTCAGTATCGCCGAAGTCTACAGCTCCATGGCAGATCAGTGGTACCTGATCGTCCCTATGAACACCCGGAGGAGCCGCGTCTCTCTTGTTGCAAACTGTGGCCGTCTCTACGCTGTGGGGGGTTACGACGGACAGTCCAACCTCAGCTCGGTGGAAATGTATGACCCGGAGACAAACCGCTGGACGTTCATGGCCCCGATGGTGTGCCACGAGGGAGGGGTTGGTGTGGGCTGCATACCCCTCCTGACCATCTGAGAAGAAGGCGTTTGGGGGGGCCGTCTTTTCAACGACAATCCGGGGAGCGGTTCAAAGAGTGTTTCATGATGTGATAGCCGCAGAGGTGCATTTCCAGGTGCTCAAGTGTCATTCACACACACACACACAAAACTTGACAAAACAATCCCCACCCTTGGCTTTTTGGGCTGAGGCTCCTGAAAGATCGAACATGTTGAAACGCGATGTGTCTACGTGCTGGTGGAGCAAGGGCCTGCCTGCCTCCCTCTGCCACCCGTTAGCCTTTGCTAGGAGCTGTGGCTAAGCGAATCCTTCCTCTCGCCGTTGGTTTTCCAAATAGCCCTGCGGTCTGCTCTCAGCTGCACCTTTGGGAAGTGCCGTGGTAGGCTGGGGGAGGGGGGGCAAGTTTAATTGCAACATAAAAACGGCCACTTTAATGACTTTGAAAATACATTTGCGCCTTCCATGAGCAGCAAAGTGACCCCGATACCCCGAGGGTTGGGTCAGTGACGATGTTTGGGTGTCGTGGTTGCTTGCTGCTGGGCATGGGCAGCTCTCACCTGGCTTATTGAAATGGAAAAAACCCACCAGTGTCGGTTCCCGGACCGCATCCAGGCTCTGTGTTTTAAGGTTCTTCTTACACAAGACATCGCTGGCTTCTCGAAGCAGAGCTGTGCTTTCTTCAGCTCGATGGGGAAAACTTCTCCACAAGAGCCACATGATGGAGAAACTAGGAAGAGGAAAACTGGTCGGTTAAACCATTGAATCATTTTAGCAAGCTCTGGAGAAGGCTGAACATAAATGATACTAAGCAACAGTCAGGATTTCAAAATGGGAAATAGGCCAAGGTGTTAATTATAAAGATGTCCCTTAAATTAAATATTGATCAATTTTCAAAGTCAATGTTTAAGAGGCAGCTGGAGCAGAGCATGGCCAGGATTTTTCAGGAGAGGCAAGAAAAATACGTCTCGAATTTGTCAGGGCTGGAAGCGCACCGCTGTGCTGATGCAGGGACCCCCTGTCCCTGGGGGCGGGAAGAGGGACGGCTGCCCAAGCGAGGCTGTTTTGGGCAGCACAGACAGAGAAATCCCACGCAGGGATGTGGGGTGAGCATCCCTGCAAAGGGCCAGGGGGAAAATGGCGCGTTGGCAGAGCCAGCGCAGCCGTGGCATGGGCAAGATCTGCGCCTTTTGGTATTTTCTGGTTTGCTACGCTGGGAAAGGTCTTTGCGGTTGGTTTTGTGCCGGGAAACTTTCTGTGACCGGGCTGAAGCAGCTGCCTGCCGTGAAGCGGTACGCAGGCAGCGCGGCAGCTCCCTGCCTGGGACGCCCTTGCCTGCATCAGCTCTTCAGCGCTTCTCTTGCATGAATTCGAACCGCCATCCCTCCGGGGCTCTCTTCCATGCCCGTGTCCTCCCGTGCCACCCTTCGGCAAAGCCATACCTCTTCACCGCCATTGAAGCGGCCGGCAGGCAGGCAGGGACGGGCAGGTGCAGGCAGGCACAGGCTGCTGCCACCCCTGCCTGCTCAGGCAGGAGGAACTTGACACTAATCCCGCCGGCAGCGACAAAGGGATGGGGATCTCACCCTTCGTCCTGCCCGATCCCAGTGTTTCAGGGGGCTCGGAGCCTGCCCCTCCTGTCCCCCACCTTGCACCGAGCCAGGGGGAGCTGGATGTTCACCCCAGCCCCCAAACCCAGACCCCCACACTTGTTCATAACTGAATCCCAGCGTTGCTTGGGATTTTAACTTTGGGTGTATATGTGGATGTCTATATATTCAGGTACTATGTATATTTTAGGTATATATAATGAGCATATCTGACTATAAATGTGATTTGTCAGTATATATCTATTTCCTCCGTGTATATGTATATCAGCTGCTGGGTTCACTGGAGGGGGAATTCATTTGGGGTTTCCATGCTGCTAAGACTCTTTAAAAAGGAAAAGAGAAAAAAAAAAAAAAAACACCCACGAACATTGGAATAAAAATGAAGTTGCTTTTCGGGCCGTGAATTGCAGAAATAACTGAGCTGGAGCTGCAGTGGGGTCTTTGCAGAAGGACCAGCCTCCGTCCCTTCGAAGGGAACGTCCATGCCCTATTTTTCCATCTCTCTGCCCGACTTCCCTCTGGCTCGAGTGCTGCTGGGGAGGAATCCTGCAGCTCATGCTCCCATGGCCTCAGACCTGCCTCTCATCTCCCACCCCGTAGCATCTTCTCTCCTCCAGGACATGTCCTTCTGATGGTCACCTTGCGCAGAGGAGGCTTTGATCAGCATGGGGCTGCTCTCCCGGCGTGCCGTTGTCCCATCTTGTGTCCCTTCTCCCTCCCAGCTGGGGCTTCGTATCCGTAAGAATGTGAATATTGGATCAAATACACTTGCAAGAGCAGCGGCTCCAAGACCTGCTAAAGGTGGGGCTGTTGATGACCCCCAGGCTCCCAAGCTGATGCTCAGCAGCACGGTGGTCCCAGGGGACTCGGATGTCCCCCAGCCGCACTGCTGGAGCTCCCTGGGTTTCGTTCCCTGGGGATTTCTTTGCTTTTACTTTGTGGATGAACCAAAGAGAAAGGGGAGCACCTGGCCCTTCAGCAAGGCTGCAGCACCTCCATCTTCGGGCCCCGATCTGCTGGTGTCCGTAAGGTGACAGAAAAATAATGAATTTTGGGGAAACAAGCCCTGGTCACCCAGGGAATGTAAGCTCCTGGGAGAGCGTGATCGGCTCCGTGCAATGCTTGGTAGATCCTGTGTCCTCAAGTTCAAGGAAAACCCCAAAATTTTGCAAAATGCATTAAAGATCCTCATAACGTACTGGCACATTTCTGTGTCCGCAAACCATGCTGTGCTCCCCACCCATTGCCCTCGCACCGGGGAAGTGCCCGGGGTTTTTGCTGCACTGCTTCTCCCCCCTGCGCACACCAACCCCTGTCCCCACCCCAAAAGGGCACTTTTACTGTCACTTAACCCTTTTTATATTAAAACCAAGAGAAATTCATCTCCCGGCTGGCTGGTGTGGTGTCTTTGGGCAAGGTGGGGAGGGTTTCTGGGCGTGATGGCTTGATCTGTCTGGGGATGTGGTGTTTAGATGAGTCTGAGCTCTGAGCAGAGCTAGAGGAATTTAAAAAAAAAACCAAAAACTGGCAAGAAAGAGGGAGAGGGGAGGGGGCTCCTGATTTTTCTCTCCATAGGAGCCAGGAGGATGCTCTCGCTCCCAGCTCGGGAGGAGCGGGACGTCGAGCGTGGCTGGATGGATCCCAGGGGCATCGGTATTACCATCGTGTCCTGAAATCGGGAGCGGACGAAGGGAAGGGGCCGCGGATGGGGGATCGGCCCCAACGAGGCTCCGACATCGCCGCAACCCCACCAGGTCCGGGCGAGCGCCCACCACGGCACCGCGCCAAGGAAAACACCGGCAACCCGATCCCTTCCCCACGGCGGCGGGGGCCCGGTGTTTATCCTGGAAGCGAAGCCAGCCGAACCGGGGGGCCCCGAGCCGACAGCAGATTCCATCGTCCTCCCGCTTTTCCCTCGGCCGCATGGCGCTGGTGCTGGGAGCCGTGTTGCTGGCGGCGAGCGCCGCGGTCCCACCGGGGCTGCCGGCTCCCCGCGACCTGGCTCGTTCGGTGCTGGAGACCCACGGGCAGGAGCTGAGGCTGCTCAAGCTGCTGGGAGTCACCAGGACGGTAGGAGAGGGGTGGGCGATACGGCGGGTGCAGCTGGGTGTCCCCGGCTCGGGCACCCATCCCGGTGAGGACCCCTTTCTCCGCCGGCGTCGGGAAGCCACCGACGGCTCCCTCCTTTTTCCCCCCCCAGCAGATATTCGACTGGGGCACCCATTTCAGCATCAACTTCACCGCCCGGCAGCCCGCCTGCCCCAAAAACCTCCCTGACCGCCGCGGTGCTGGCTGCCGAGCCCGGCCGGGCAGGGTAAGCGTGGAACCGGGTTGTGTGTCCCCCCCCCAAAACACGGGAGGGGACAGAAAGGTGTCCCCGAGATGCTCAGGGTCGCTACGTCCCCCAGGTACAGCGGTGCACGGCCCAGGTCTCCGTCTTCGCCTTCCTGCCCGACGTGCCGCTGTCGATGGTGGAGTGCGGCCAGGAGCCGGTGAGGGCTCCAGGTCCCCCCACCCTCGGTGGGGGACGGTGGTGGGGATGTGTGTGTGGGTCCCCCCGCTCACTTTGGGGACGTTTTTTGGCTGCAGGATGAAGCCCACCTTTATTTCTCCCCCCAGCAGCCCGGCGGCAGCACCCAGTCCCGCTCTCCCAGCGCCCCACGAGCCTTCAGCACCAACCCAGGTCACCCATCATCATCGTCATCATCCTCACGGCCGCCCCCGCGTCCTCGGACCCCCGCCGGCGCGTCCCTCCGGGGGACATCCCGCCACCCCCTGTCCCCAACAGAGCTGGAATAAAGATATTTTCGGGGTCATACGTGTGCGTGGGTGACATAGGTTGGGGGGCGGGGGGGGCACCCCCCGGTGTTGGGCAACATCGATGGGGCAATCCTGGGGTTGTGCAAACCCGGGGGGCACCAACCTGACATGGCAACGTTCCCGGTGTCACCCTCGTCCCTGCGGGTCCCTGCACCACCCCGTCCCCCCCCCGTGCCCCACCGGGGAGCGGGGCCGGTCTCCGGGGCTTGCGGTCCCACAATTCCCCCCCCATGCCCAGCCAAGGGGCTCCCAGGGCTGGGGGACACCCTGGGGAGCGGGGCCATGTCCCCGAGGGGAACCAGAGATGCCACCGTCTGCATGCAGGAGATGCTCAGGACCCCCGCCATGCCTTGTCCCCCCCCCCAAAAAAAAACTGCCACTCTGTGGGTTGGGGCCAGGCGTTTCCGGAGGGGGGGAGCCGAGCCCCGGGGCGGGTTCCCCAACATCTTGTGGGGGATAAAAGGGGACACGGCGGGTGGCCGTGGGGACAAGGATGCTGAGCTCCTGGGTGCTGGTGCTGGCGGTGCTGGGGGGGGCCTGCGCCCTCCCCGCCCCGGCCCCCCTCACCTACACCCAGGCGCTGGCTCAGGCCGTCGACTCCTTCAACCAGCGCCCCGAGGTGCAGAACGTCTTCAGGATGCTCAGCGCCGACCCCGAGCCCACCCCGGTGAGTGCTGCCCACCCGTGACCCCCACCCCACCCCACTCGTGTCCCCCCCACCCACCCACTCGTGATCCCGCAGGGTGTCGACCTGAGCACGCTGCGGGGACTCAACTTCACCATGATGGAGACGGAGTGCGTCTCGGGCACCCGGGTGAACCCCGACGACTGCGACTTCAAGGAGAACGGGGTGAGGATGAGGATGGAGCCGGGCGGGGAGGAAGAAAAGACACCAAGGGTCCCGGGTGTCCTCACCCAGGGTGACGCTGGGTGTCGTGTCCCCCCCACTCAGGTCATCAAGGAGTGCACAGGGCCGGTGCTGTTCCTGCAGAGCTCCCCCGAAATCGACCTGCGCTGCACCGATGCCTCCTCCGACGTGAGTGGGAAAAGGGGGGGGTCAGCACCCACCCGTGACACCCGCTGACCGTGGATGGGGGCACCCACGGGTGGGGTGTTGGTGTCCTTCCTTCTGCCCCGTGTCTTGGGGTCCGCTGCCTTCAAAAGGGACACACACACCCCCCCCCCCGTGGCTCAATCTTGCCACGGTGTCTCCAGCCTGAGGGTGGTGGAGAGTGGGATGGGGAGGGGGGGTGGCGGGGGGTCCTGGGTGGGGGGTCCTGGGAGGGTCCTGGGAGCCGGGACCAGGGTGTGGGGTCCCAGGTATGGGGTCCCCGGTGTGGGTTCTGGGTGGGGGGTCCTGGGTGTGGAGACCTGGGTGCAGGGTCCCGGGTGTGGGGTCCCTGGGTAGGTTCCTCGGTGGGGTCCCAAGTGTGTGGTCCCTGGGTGGGTTCCTCGGTGGGGTCCCGGGTGTGGGGTCCCTGGGTGGGTTCCACTGTGGGGTCCCGGGTGTGGGGTCCCTGGGTGGGTTCCTGGGTGCAGGATCCTGGGTGTCGGGTCCCTGGTACGGGCTCCTGAGTGCGGGGTACTGGGTGGGGGGGTCCCAAAAGAGTCCCAGACGCAACGATCCCGGCTATGGGGTCCTGGTTAGGGTCCCAGTTGTGGGGTCCCGAGCAGCATCCCCCCACCCCCCAACCCCAGTGACCCCGTTGTCCCTCCGACAGCCGGTTCTCGTCCAGCGGGGCCGGTTCGGGCGCTTCCTGAGCAGAATCCGGCGCGTTCGGCCCAGGATCAACTTCTACATTCGGGCCAAGGGCTCCATCAGCTTAGGGTGAACGAATAAAGGGGCCCTTCGCGGCCGGCGTGCGTGAGCGGGGCTCCTCGCTGCCTCCCAGCATTCCGGGATGGGGGGAAACTGAGGCAGACGGGGAGGGGGCACAGGCAGGAGCCGGGCGGGCTCCTCTCCCCACATCATTTGCCATCCCCGTCGGCAGCTCCACATCCCACCCACACACCAGCAATGCCCCCATCTTGGGGATCAAGGGCTTGGCCCCGAGGGAACGTGGGGTCGGCACTGGGGACAGGGCCCAGCTTTGCGCTGGGGAGCCCCTAGGGTATATCCCCCATCCCAAAAAAAAGAAGTCATTCACATCCTGCCCCCCATCATCCCCACGGCGTCATTGTCCCCCCGGCATTTCGTCCCCCCATACTGGTGGTGTTGGCAGAGGGAGGGGGCGTGGGTGGGGGGCATCTGGGCTGTGTGTCCCCCAGGGAGCTGCAAGAGAAGAGACGGGGGGGGTCAGCTCCCGAGGGACCCCCATGACGCAGCCCTGCCCAGGGGGGTCCCAGGCTGCGCCAGTGTGTCAGCACCGACCCCAGATGTGCCACCGGGGCCGTCACCAGTGGTTTGGGATGGGGATGTTGGAACATAGGGATGGGGTGCACGGGGACCCCCACGCCCCATGAGTGGCCAGCCTGGGGTCGTGGCTGCAGCCCCGGCTCCGGTGGCCCTGTGGGACCCTGAGGATGTCCCCTCTTGTCCCCTCCATCCCCACAACGGGCCAACGGTCCCACAGGCTTGTGCCCCACACGCACCCCCATGGGCACCCCGCAGCTGGCACAGGCTCCCCAGGGGACCCTCTGGTCCCCAGGGTGTCTCGGGGAGCAGTGAGGGACCCAGTCCCAGGGGCACGAGTCCCCGCATGAGGCCGGTGCCAGGATGAGGCCCCGGGGAGCCAGCGGTGCCCAACCCAGGGGTCTGACCCCGATCTCCCCACCCCAGGACCCTCCTTCATCAGCATCTCCCCCATCCCATCCGCCACATCCCCAGTCCCCGGTGGGTGACGGCAGCAGGAGAAGGCAACAGCCGGGTCGGGAAGCAGCTTTATTTGGGGAGGGGGGTGTCGAGGGGGGGTGCCCAAGGTGGAAGCCCCTTGAGGGGGTCTCATTTCCTTACAATGACCTTGAAGAGGTTGATGCCGGCAGCCACCATCTTGATGGCCATCCTCAGCAGCGGCCAGAAGCGCTTGACCCAGATGGGCTGCAGGGAGAGAAGGCATCATGGAGGGGGGGGTAACCATGGGGACCCCCCCCCAACTCCCCCCTCCAGACCCTCGGGTTGCACCCCCGCAGCGTGTGCCCCATCCCCTGGGACCCCCCAACTCACATCGACGGTGGAGTCCACGCAGGTGACGTCGAGCACGAGGTGGCTGCCACGCTGCGGCACGGGCACGGAGCAGACCTTGATGACCTGCGGAGAGTGGGGGGCTGAGCGTGGGCACACGCGGGTGGGACCGTCCCCAGGCTGGGGGACCCCCCCGCCATGAGACACCCCCCCCATCGGCTCTCACCCCGTCCTCCTTGAACTCACAAGCGTCGAGGCGGGCGCCCGAGAGTGCCGGGCATCGCGTCTCCATGATGGTGAAGTTGAGGCGCTGCAGGGAGCTGAGCTGGACGTCCTGCGGTGACACGGGGATGGGGACGGGGACAGGGTGGTGGCACCCACCAGGGAGAGATGGCATCCATCACCGGCTGCCCAGAGCCAGCCCGGGCAGGGGGAGCATCCCCCTGCATCCCACCCTACACCCCAAACCGTGTCCCCCCACCATGTGTAGGTTCTGGCACCCCCCCCCGAGGTCCCCATAGGGACACTGGGTGACCCGGCGGTGTCCCCAAGGTGGTGGCACTCACCGGGGTGGGCTCGGGGTCGGCGCTGAGCATCCTGAAGACGTTCTGCACCTCGGGGCGCTGGTTGAAGGAGTCGACGGCCTGAGCCAGCGCCTGGCTGTAGGTGAGGGGGGCCGGGGTGGGGAGGGCACAGGCCCCCCCCAGCACCGCCAGCACCAGCACCCAGGAGCTCGGCATCCTTGTCCCCACGGCCACCCACCATGTCCCCTTTTATCCCCCCCGGGATGTTGGGGAACCCGCCCCGGGGCTCAGCTCCCCCCTCCGGAAACGCCTGGCCCCAACCCACAGAGTGGCAGGGGTTTTTTTTGGGGGGGGACATGGCATCGGGGGTTCCTGATCATCTCCCACATGCAGACGGTGGCATCTCTGGTTCCCCTCGGGGACACGGCCCCACTCCCCAGGGTGTCCCCCAGCCCAGGAGCCCCTTGGCTGGGCATGGGGAGGGTTGTGGGACCGCAAGCCCCCGGGGACCGTCCCCACTCCCCAGTGGGGCACGGGGGGGGGACAGGGCGGCGCAGGGACCTGCAGGGATGAGGGTGACACCGGGAATGTTGCAGGGATGTTTATTGCAAGCAGAATGCCCGGGCAGGGGGCACAGGGTGGGGGGGACACGGCGTCGCCCGCTCAGGGTTTGGGTTTTTTGAGGTTGAGCTTGTCGCGGATCCAGATCTTGGTGCACTGGAAGAAGCCCCTGAAACGTTCCTTGATCCTGGCAAACAAGTCCGAGAGCCTGGATGTCTGGATACGGCCGAACTGGGAGGGGAAGAAGCGGCGTCGAACCTCGGGGAGATGGGGCGGGAGGGGGAGGTGTGACCCCCGTGGGGACGTGCCCCACGGCAGCCAGCGAGGGGAGCGGGTGACGAAGCCAGGGGATGTGTTGGGGACAGTGCCATTTTGGGCACCTCCTTACCGTGGTGGGCACCTTGTCGCAGGAGAGCTCGACCACAGGCTGCTGCTGCTCGAGGAAGACGAAGCCCTGGCACCAACTCACCGCCTGCAGGGAAGCAAAGGTGGGGACACAGGGAAAGATGAGGCCGAGAAGAGCCCTGACCCTCCCCACTCCCCGTGCCTCAGTTTCCCCATCGGCTGCTCCCCGGTTCCCCGTTGGGGACGGCAGCGGGCAGCCCCGCGGGACGAAGTCTCACCCCGAGCCAGCGGCTCTTGCAGGTGGCGGTGGCCGTCCCCGGAGCCCGGCACACGGTCTCCTCGACGGTGAAGCTCAGCTCCTGCCGCTGCCGCAGGTCCCCGGGCTGGGAGAAGGGACAGGACATGTCAGGGACCTACGGCACCGCCGTCCCCAACGCCCAGCCCCAAAACGGACCAGATCCAGCCCAGAGCTGGGCCAGACTCAACCCCCCAACTTGTGTGGGCTCCATCCCTGCAAGCGATCAGACCCAGCCCCAAAACAGGCCAGATTCAGCCCTGAGAAAGGTCGGATCCTGCACAGCCCGGGCCCGGTGCTGCTCTCAGGATGGAGGAGCTCAGCACTCACCCAGCCGGGCCGGGGATAGGCTTGCCGGAGCTGCAGGACGTAGGGACTGACGGCCCTCATGTTGAGCAGCTCCACGGCCGCCGAGACGGCATCCTCGTAGCTCACGGCCCAGACCCCCGGCGAGGACGGCGCGATGGATCCATCCAACCCCGGTGTGGATCCATCCGGCCCCGGCGTGGTGGCTCTGGCCAGCCCCAGCAGCAGCAGCAGCAGCAGCGGCGGCGGCAGCAGCGGCACCGCTCGGCACGGCCTCATCCTGCCTCCTGCCACCCGCCGTGCCGGGGAGGACTTTTATGGGAGCTGGCCCCGATGTGCCGGCGTCACCATCATGGGTGTTCCCATGGGTTGACGCTTGCTCCTGTGCCAACGGGAAATTCCTGGTGGGCCAAATCTGGCCGGGAGCCAAGTCCGTCCCTCTTTGGTCCCCAGGCCACCGGAGAAGGGGTCCCAGCACCGGAGATGGGTGCTGCTGGCCTCCTCTGGGGCTCGGCAGAAGAAAGGTCACAGGGTTTGGGGTCCCCCTTCCATGGGGGTCCCCGTGGAAGGGAACTGGGTGCCTGGGATGGGTGACAGTGAGGACAGCGGTGATGTCGAGTCACAACGTGACCATGGAGGGTGCTGGCCCCAGGCACCACGAGACAGCCCACCAGGGCAAGGGGCACCCCAAGGTGACCACCAAAGAGCCAGCCCGGGTTTGATGGGGACGTAGGGTGACACCATGTTGGGTTTTCTTGCTCCTGTTGGATAAAGAAGCCACCCTGCCCCACGGCCGGGGCTTTCCAGCCCCCCAAGGTGTTTTATGGTTGGGCGGAGCGGTGGAGACATCTGTCCCTCACAGCAAACAAGGTGGGTTTGACCAAACACCAGCCCCAGGAGCAGTCACCCTCTCCGAGGCCAAGCAGAAACCTCCAGGAAGTCAAGGAACCCTGCCCAGAAGATGACCGTCCGTTCAACCTCCGTCTGCACCGCCATGCGCAGTGAGGGGAAGCCCAAAGCCACCCAACAGGTTCAGAGCTCCTAGCTGGTGGAGGCTGTTAAGTACATTCTCCCAGCGGCTTGTAAATCAAGCGAGGACAAGCGTGCCCGGGTCAGAGCTGGTGGGTGGCATCTGGGAAGTCCCCAGGGATGGATGCGGTCAATCACAGACCCATAGGACAGCCCTGGAAAGATCCAGGTGCAACCAGGTCCAACCTTCCGTGGAGAAAGGACCCTCGATGGGATTATCTTGCACCCCATCCAGGTTCATCTTGAGAACCTCCAGCCATGGGGACTCCACCGCGTCCCTGGGGAGGTTCTTCCAGGGAACGACTGGTCTCACTATACAACCTAAGCTGAGATGAAACCTCTCCCAGTACCCATTGCCCCTTGTCTTCTCCACGTGGCTCCTTAAAAGCTGCCACCCTTTGAATACTGGACACCTGTGATGAGGTTCACCCCAAGCCTTCTCCTCTCCAGAGAGAAGAGACCCAACTCCTTCAGTCTTTCCTCCTAGAGCAGGTTCTCCAGCCCTTTGACCATTGTCCTGGCCCTCCTTGGGACCCTCTCCAGTCTGTCTGTGTCCTTCTTGACTTGTGGGGACCAGAACTGGACACACCACTCCAGGAGTGGCCTGGAGGACGGCTTCCTGGGCCAGGCGACTGAGGAGCCAACAAGGAGAGGTGCTCCACTGGACCTCCCGCTTACGAACAAGGATGAGCTGGTTGGAGATGAGAAGGTTGGGGGCTGTGGTGACCATGAGACAGTGAAGCTCAAGAACCTGAGAGGGGGAAGCTGGGCAGAAAGCAGGATCACCACACTGGACACTTCCAGAGAGCAGAATTTGGCCTTTTCAGGCACCTGCCTGGAAGAATCCCATGGGATACAGCCCTGGAGAAAAGAAGGGTTCAGAAGAGCTGGTTGATTTCCAAGGATCATCTTCTCCAAGCCAAACAATGGGCCATCCTGACAGGCAGGAGATGAAGAGAGGTGGCCAAAGGTCTGCATGGATGAGCAAGGAGATCCTGACTGAGCTCAAGGACAGGAGGGACGTGTACAGGAGGTGGAAGCACAGACAGGTGATGTGGGAGGAAGATGCAGACACTGCCCAAGGTGCAGGGTTGGGTTTAAGCAAGTCAAAGCCCACCAGGAGGGGTTGTACCCCACAAGAAGGCGGTTGGGAACCATCAGCATGGACTGAAAATGGGCTCAAAGGCCAGACCCAGCGGGTGATGATCAACAGCACAAGGTCCAGATGGAGGCTGGTCACTGGTGGTGTTCCCCAGAGGTCCATACTGGGTCCAGTCTTGTTTCACAACTTCATTAATGATCGGAATGATGGGGCAGGGTGTACCCTCAGCAGGTTTGTAGATGACACCCAGCTGGGAGGAGTGGTTGATGCGCCAGAAGGTCATGCTGCTGTCCAGAGGGACCTCAACCAGGTGGAGAGATAGGGCAGCAGGAACCTCATGGGGTTCAACAAGGAGAAGTGCCACATCCTGCACCAGGGGAAGAACAACCCCAGACAGCAGGACATGCTGGGGAGACACCCAGCAGCTCGTCAGAGAAGGCCTTGGGAGTCTTGGTGGACACCAAGGTGACCGTGAGCCAACACAGGAACCGGTTGCTGAGAGGGGCTGTCTTGGAGATAACCAAAACTCAACCAGAGGTGGCCCTGGGCAACCTGCTGTGGCTGAGCCAGCTCTCGGCAGAGTCCCTGCCAGCCCCTTCACGCTTCCTCAACTTGAGACAAGCTTTTGAGGAAGACAAATCCCTTCCAAATTCTTCAATCCCTTCCAAATCCCTCAATTCCTTCCAAACCCCTTCCAAATCCCTTCCAAATTCTTCAATTCCTTCCAAATTCTTCAATTATGCAGAAAATTGGATTCAGGTGGGACACCCGGCACCAGCGGTCCTTGCCGGGACTCCTGCCCCTCTGCAGCACAATGCCAAGGTGAGCAAAGCCAACTGCCTTTTATTGGAGCCAAAATCTTTCCAGATATGAGAAGGGAACATCCAGCCGAGCAGCACTCACATCCTGTAGGGAGACAGCACCCAAAGCGAGAGTCCCACGGGAGGGTGCACCAGGCCTCCAGAGGAAATTTTTTGCTCCATTTTTCCTGCAGCTCATACTCACAACCTAACAGCGACCAAAACCAGTATGGAGACCTCTAAATATTATTTTTAAGCTTCCTGTGTAAACCTTGAGCAGGCTTGTCCCTTTCGAAATAGACACGAAATCCTGCAAGGCCATTTTTGGAACAAAAAGGGAAAATTTGGTGAGTTTTAGTCAGGTAGCACCATGCTCACACAGCTACAGCTGCATTTCACAAGCCAACTCCCCACCGCCAACCAGGGCAGGGGGGATGGTGGTAAATAACACCCCCAAAATCAAACATAAAGGCCTTGAGCCATTGAGAAATACCCCGCTCGTAAATCAGCGTCTCTCGCTTTATTTGATCGCCGCAAAAATCGAGCTGCCCCTCCTCATTCCTGGCAACCCACAGATTTATTTGTCTTTTATTCGTTCCCACAGCCGGGCCCTGATCTGTTTGGATGCTCTAATAACAGCAGGAAATAAAACACAGGGGTCGGGTGAGGCAGAACTCAGCTAACCTTACTGGTGAGAACCTCAGCAGGTAAAGTGAGGACACGGCTGGTCCGTCAGCGCTGGGGCAGCAGCCCCAGAGAGGGCTGGGAGCAGGGGGTGGAAATCCTTTCCTTCCCCCAAGTGATAGCATATGTCCATACATTCTGTATAGTATGTCTAAGTATTTTTATGGGTTTTAATATTTTGTACCAGCCGTGGAAACTGGTTTGCTGCTAGATGACTGTAAAGGTGAGATTTGGTAATTATTAGAAATCTTATAACACTATGATTGAAGCAATAGACAAAAGTGTAGCCAAGTTATTAACTAGCAGAGGTAGTTACTCTTTAAGTTTTACAGTTCTTTGCTCTTATACGGCTGGATGTTCCTGTACATTAGATAAGAAGAATACTGAAACTGACCATACGTGACTGAAACCTTATGTTAAGCTCCAAGATCAACGAACAAAGACTTGAAGGTCAGCCAGCAGAATTTGGAATGGGTCGGTGGTCGCAAAAGCAGCCCTCCGACTCAAACGAAGAACCATTGCACAAGATCGGATGTAGACAGTACTACGATAATCAGTTACCATAATTTGTATGTATACTAATCCGATTAATATGTAATTAGTTACGCTATATAACCTGTTTGTGCTGAAGCTGTGGAACACGCGCTAGGTGGAATTATCCCCCGCGCACCCAGCGCTGCAATGAAGAATGCCTGCTTTCCGAAACTCCAAGACGAGTCTTAGGAGAGTATTTCTTTACAGATCGTGAATTTCAGTATCGAAGGCGGCGAAGGGGCCGCCGGCGGAGAGGCTTTAAGGGGGGGGGGGGGGGGGGGGAGCTGAGGAAGGAGGAGGGATGGCAGCGCGGGGGCTCAGCCCCGCAAAATGGCGGCCTGGCGGGCGAGGTCGGGCCCAGCCCCGACCCGCGGCCTCGGGTAGGACCGGAGGGCGGGAGGGTGAAGGGGGGCGGCGAGGCCGCGGCGGGGCCCCGGCGGCTGATGGCGGATCACGGCGCATCATGGCGGCCGCGCTCGCCCTCACAGCCCGCGCGGCTCCCCCCTGTCACCGCCCACCAGAAGGGAACCACCGCCTCCAGCCAATAAGAGCTCACCGCAGCGCCACGGCACCGCCCAACCCCGCCGCTTCTCCACCAATAGAGACTCGCCGTAGAGCTGTGACGCTGTCGGACCGCGCCGGGCGCGACATGGCGGAGCTTGGGGCAGGCGAGGTCAGGCTCGGTGAGGGCGGGAGGGCCCGAGGGCCCGGCCCGGCCCCGGAGGGTTTTCTGAGGGGAAATGTCGCGGGGAAGCGTGGGTCGCGGCCGGGAGTCTGAGGGGAACAGCCCCGGGAGGGGCGGGGGGCTGAGGGGGGTGGCGGGGTGGGCAGGAACGGGAGGGAACCCGGGGAGGAGGGTGTGGGGAAACTGGGAGCAACTGGGGAGAACGGGGCTGTGTCCCTGAAGGTCTGGGGGGAGGCCGGTGTGCTGCTGACCCGCTGCCTGGGAAAGCCGGGCGGCCCCTAACGAAAGGTTAAGCCCCAGCGGGGAAGAGCGTAGCCTCATCCAAAGCGGTGTCTTGCCCATCAATCGATCGTCAGAAAGCATAAAATGTTGCGGGTCAAAACCATCCTCACCACGGTTACCAGCAGCTGGCTGCCTCCTCCTCTTCATCTCTGAAATTCTCCCGCTCCTAAAGGGTTTCTTTTTCTTTTCATAGCGTTCCTGAAATGCGGCGTTGACCTCCAGCCGGTTACGGCCACCCCGGCCTTCCTTTCCCCCCACACCTTCCACCATGGCTGCCCGCTTGGTGCGACGCTGCTGCTGGAGGCACTTTGGTGCCTTCGTTGCTGCTCCTTCAGCGGTCCCGGCCTCTCTGCTGGCGCCTGCTGGGAAGGTGGCGATGGCGAGAGCTCTGCCTCAAGCACCTTTCGCTTCATTTCATGCTTCGAGCCCTTCCAGCTGGGCAGACGGATTCTCAGTCAAAGAGCAGGTGGAGGACAGCGGAAATCCAGAGCACAAAGTGATCAGGGAACTGATTGAAACAGCCACGAGTCCTCAGGAACTCTTCCAGTTGACCAAACACCATGCTCTTAACAGCAACCAAGCCTCGCTAATAATTACTCAACTTTCCCGGCTCGCAGCATTAAAAAACCTGGAAACAGAGAGCATCCTGCAAGATGAGTGTTTCCAAGAGGTCCTCAGCATCATGGATTCCCAGGTAAGTTCCCTCCTTGCCGCAGAAGAGTTTTGGGGAAAGAATATGAGGCAGAAAGCAGCCAGTGCTCCTGCGGTTGAACCGGCATGGCCAGCTCGAGCAGGCTGCTTGTTCAGGGTTTTACTGTGCCTTTCCAAGTAAAAAATGAAGTTGAGGGGATCGGGAGGTGAATTTATCAGCTCTAGGCAGGTTGCCTGATTATTTCTACCCGAAAGCGCTGCTGTTGGGCCCAGAGACAAAATGTAGCGGAGAGATCATCCTCGTTAAATGCTGCCTTACTCCTGCTCTCATGAATTTTCAGTTTTCTCAGTAAGATAAAGCTGCACCTTTGCCAATTAGTGGCAAAGGCGCATCAGAGCTACACAGCCGGACAGCAGAGAAAGCATCGGGTAAGATGGGGCATCTGAAGGGAACCAGTGCACCATGCTCGGCACATTGTATAGTCGAACCTTGGCAGCCCCATCAAATTCAGCATTGTCCGCTGCGGTTGGTGCTGGCCCAGCCACCTGCTACGGAAGTAACCTGCAGCTCATGGGCCTCATGTCGTAGGATCGGTTTGGGTTGGAAGGGACCTTAAAGATCATCTAGTTCCAACCCCCCTGCCATGGGCAGGGACACCTTCCACTAGACCAGGTCGCTCAAAGCCCCATCCAACCTGGCCTTGAAGACTTCCGGGGATGGGGCATCCACAGCTTCTCTGCGCAACTTGTACAGTGCCTCAGCACCCTTATAGTGAAGTATTTCTTCCTTACATCCAATCACAATCTACCCTCATTTGGTTTAAAGCAGTTACCCCTTGTCCTGTCACTACAGACCTTGGTAAAAAGTCTGTCCCCATCTTTCTTACGTATTGAAAGGCCACAGGAAGGTCTCCCCAGAGCCTTGTCTTCTCCAGAGTGTGGAGCAGAGGGACAGAATCCCCTCCCTCGACCTGCTGGCCATGCTGCTGGTGATGCAGCCCAGGATACAGTTGGCTTTCTGGGCTGCGAGCACATGTTGCCGGATCGTGTTCAGCTTTTCATCCACAAGCCTGTGCTGGTGCTGGGGATTGCCCTGACCTGTGAACTTGCTGTGTTGAACTTGCTGTGTTGAACTTCATGAGGCCCTGGCAGAGTGTTTTGCAGACGCTTCATATTTTTCCTGATCCGTAATCTCTGCTCCCTAAAACCTGTCTAAGGATAGCAGAGAGGTGGGATTTGTCCTAAGGTTGCCTGGTTAGATCTGTTGAGCTGCAACGCTTCCATGCTGCTGTATTTGGAGTGAAAGTACTGCTCCTGCTGATCTGCATGGTCCTGTGTCGCTGTCACCACAGGTCAAAGGGATGCCCGTGTCCCTGGGGGCCACTCAGTGGGGAAGGGATGCTCCAGAGCTGGCAAAGCAAAGCCAACGGGCTGGATGAGCGCTATGAGAAGCAAGGCAGTGTGGCCTAAGTGTAGGAAACTGCCAAGAGGGATGTGGCTAGGGATTTTGAGATGTAAAGCAAGCAAACTCGCTGCAAACGCAATTATCCTTCTCCAGTGAGCTGTTATTGGAGCCGCAGTCGTAGATAACTGAATGTAAGAGGTCATCATGTAGATGCAAAGACGCTCTGATGCAAAGAAACTAAAATTAATTGGCTTGCAATGTCCTTGTGTCGACGAGCCAGAGATTTTGAACAGAAGATGAGGCGTGGGCCAAGACAGCATTGAGGGAAGGGCTCTTAACAGACTGTGAGGTGAGTTTTGTACATGTGAATGGGTGAAAAAGGTGAGGGATCAGCCAGGGGAGCAATCTGGTTCTCCTTGTGACTTTCTGAATAACCCAGGGCAAATTGTGAGCTCTGCTCCTTTTCCTGGCTGCATCCTGGTCTGTGATTTTTCAGATTTGAGCAGAGCACCCTGGCAGGGCTCAGGTTGTTCTTGTGCCTGAGGTGCTGAACTGTTTCTGAGCAGCACTTTAGGAATTTGCTGTGTTGGTGGAAGTGCTGGAGTTTGAACAGGCCAGAGAGTTAGCGCCTTTGTTTGCCCAAACTCGTGTAGTCACTCCTGCCTGAAATTCAACATCTCACGGCACTGCCTCGCTTGCCTGCTGCACGGTCACTCTGAGAAGCAACTCCTTGTTTCTGAAATCATCTTGTAGTGTTGGGATATTCTGTCAAGCAGACGCTGTGCTCTGTAGCGGGGTGGCTGGCGCAGTGACGCTTTCTGAAGGGCCCATCAGAAGCGATGTTGTGCTGAGGATTGTGTTTGTTTTTATAGAAATCAGGAGAGCTTTCGGACTGAAATTGCCTTTTAGCGCTGTGTGGCAGCAGCAGAGCACAGCTGGGGAAGCTTGGGCTGGAAATAGAGGTGCCTGGCATTCCCTGATAGATGCCAAAGGAGATGAAAGCTGGAGGACTGATTGCTGGTGGAAAACCACAAGCTCTGCCTCGTATCAGGGCTGCTGGTGGGAACACAGCCAGTGGTGGCCAAGCAGAGAAGTTCAGTGGGCAGAGTGGGACTGGGCAAGTCCTGGTGCTCTCAGCAGCTGGTGGGATTCATGCCCAGCCTCCTTTTGGAGATGCTGGAGAGAAATCAGAGCTTTTAGCATAAGTTTCATCTGACCTGAGGTGGGTTGGAGTTCCCTGGCATTCCCCCCGAGACCCTCAAGTTTCTGCCCCTGAATTATCAGTCTTCCCCACTGCTTTTTGTTTTACCAGCCACCCATGTCATATCCCAGCCACACCACAGAGAAGCTCAAGTGCCTCCAGAGAAGGGTAAAGTCTACTTAAATATGTCACCCAGCTGGTAGCCAGTTTGCGTAGCATCCTTCTCTGAGGCAGAGAGAGTTCACCGCCTATATGGCAGCTCTGTAAGCGATGTGTGGTTACCTCTCGAGGCTCTGCCGTGCCACTGGGATTGGTGCATGCTTCGGCTTGTGGTACAGGTGTTGAGATTCCTCTTCCTCACCAGGGTGCTGGGTCACTCCAGGCTGTATCTGACTGTGCAGGCTACACCTGTGAGGAGGAGCAGGTGTCTCGTGTTGTGGTGGGGGACAGCTGGATGTCCTCGGACCGAGGAGGGCTCTCTTGCCTCCTCCTCAATGCTGTGCAGCTCTTTCTGGAGAGACAGAGCATTGCCTGGCATTTGGCATGACTGGCAACTGAATGCTCTCGTGCTGTTTCTCATCAACACCTCTCCCTTATTTCTCTTTGCTGCTAGATTTCTCAGGTGTGGAATAACACCTTGTTGAACCTCCTGAAGAGCCTCTACTCCCTGGGAGTGGACAGCAACAGGAGGGAGATGCAGTCGGTGGAGCAGGAGGTGCTGTGGCGGCTGCGGCGCCTCACCTTCAGGCAGCTCGCCTCCCTGGCAGAGTTCTTCGCAGTCAAGCAGGTAAAGGAGAGCAGGCTGCTGAACGAAGTCATCAAGAAGCTGGAGCTGCGCTGGACGGAGCTTGAGGGCACTCGGACTGTGGTGGCGCTGATGAGCAAGGTCGGGCACATCTCCCCGGCGCTGATGGACCGGCTGGAGGACAAGGTACGGGCTTGGGCTCTCCCTTCTGCCTCCGTTCCCTTCAGACGGGCCACCTCCTGCAGGTGACAACAGCGGGAGGGAGAGCCCTGTCCCCTTCAACCCTATATGGGAACGCTAATTCCACACAGGCTGCGCTCGCTGCTTCAGAGTACTTTGGTGTGTGCTTATGGGTTGCTGTTTAAGCAGCTCCCGTGCATGGGTGCTTCTAAGAGGTGTTTCCATCCAAGGAGCCATGTAGATGGGGGAGCTTGCACTCGCCAGCCCCTTCACAATGCATACTGGTGTGAGTGGGTGACTCGCACTGGTTTGCACTGCTGGAAGTGGGCTGAGCTGATGTGTTTTACTTTGCAGCTGCAGCAGGTTAGCAGAGACGGGCTCAGATTTCCTTAGCTCAGCTGGCAAGTGGTAACTTACAGAGCCAGCATAACACAGCTGCCAAAAACATCATCCTTTGCTTCTCTGCACAAGCTAAGCTGTGAGGAGAGCTGGAACAAGGAGTGACCATACTGTCCTCGCCTTCTGGCTGCCTCTGGGCACCCATCGTCTCCAAAGGGGGCAGGTCTGTCCCCTCTGGTGCTCAGTGGGTCCCCGTTTCTGTTGCTTGCAGGAGCAGGGAGATGTCCTTCGAGTCAGAGCCCCTGCAGGAGCCCCGACTGCAGCTGTGTCAAATTCAGTCCTCATCCAACCCGTGCTGGGGACTGGCCAAACAGCTGCCACAGCAGTGGCTGTAGCTCATGAGCCCCACTGTCCGTCTCGACCCTGGGGATAAATAAATGCTACAGACACTGGTGTGTGACGAGGCAGAATGCTGTAGCTGGATCTGACGGGGTTGTCAGCTTATGCAGAGCCTGAACTAACAATGTTGGGTAGCATCCTGCAAATGAAATGGAAATTAGAGTGGAAAACAGGGCTCTGATCCAGCAGCAGGTGCCTTTCCTCTGTCGGTGTTTGCCCAACAGCGTGTTACGGTGGCTAGGCACAGAACAGAGTAGACGCTGAGGTCCTGCCGGCTGGGGGAGGTAGAACCAGCAGCGGGAAGGTCCTGGCTGAGCCCTGCTGAGAGGACAAGGGTCTGCTTCCCCTCGCCCTCCCTCCGCTTGAGCCGTTATGCTCGCTCCCAGCCCCTTAGCCTTACCATGTGCTAAACACTCACTAGTCCCAGTCCCTGTCACCCTCAGAGAGGCTCAGCCAGTAGCGATGGCGCATCCCGCTCCATATAAAGGCTGTATCTGCACCTTGCTTTGTGCTTTCTCTTTACATCCCTGCTCAAAACATTTCTTGGCAGGCTCTGGAGCTTGCTGAACAGTTCAGCCCTGATGACATCCGGAAAATAAGTCTGGCTCTAGCCTACCAGAACCGGCGCTGTGTGCCTCTCCTCCGAGCCTTGTCCTACCACCTGATGCAGAAGCACTCTGAGCTCAGCCTCAACGTCCTGCTGGACCTGATTTTTGCCTATGGTAAGCAGCTCGGTTGAATTGGCACCTGCTGGACATTACGTGTGGTAGAGTCCAGCTGATTTTGGGCACTCGAGCGGGGATTTGATAGTGTTGCTGCCACGGCATTGAGGCCAGATGAAGGAGAAAGGCTGGCAGGGTACGTTAGGCTGGACCTAGCGTACCAGCCAGTGCAGCTGGGTAGTTTCGAGCTCTGAGCACAGGCAGAGTGGGCACAGGTATGCCCTTTTCCTTCCAATGCATGGGAAGAAGGGGACTTGTGATGAGAGCGTGCTTTGGAAGGGCCATCGGGGTGCCAGGGAGGCCCTCTGCCCTGCAGCATAGGCAGCTAGTGAGCCAGGATGCCCCAAATGGCCCCAAATCCTCTCTTGCCTCCTCCCGTGGCTGTGGGTTTCTCAGGGAGCCCCTGCCTCTGTTTCTTCACTTGCAAAACACAGCCCTCAGTAAAAGGAGGGCTGAGCAGGAGCCCTGGGGAGAGCTAGACTGTTTATGTGGGGACAGTGGCACTAAGATAGCTGATGTCTTTCCACCCAAGATGTCCTAGTGACAAGTTAATTATCATTTGAGAAGCGCTGGGTGCTGAATTCGTACTCTTCAGCAGGTGAGGTGCTGCAAGTACTTCTACAGGCGCTGGCAGATGCTCAGGGCGGTGACAGCCACCTTGGTGGTGTTCCTGGCCAGAGGGTAGACCAGAGCCGCCAGATACTTGATGGTGACAGAACCTGGTGCCAAACAGCTCTATTAACAGCAGGGTAGCACTAACTGGTAATCTGTTTTATGATCCTGAGTGTCTTGGTTCTCTGGCTCCTCCTTCCACGCAATGTTGCATGGTCTTGTTCTCCTCTTACTCTTGGTAGCCAGTGGAAAGCCCAGACAAGCAGGGATAAAGGAAGCCAGGAGACCCAAGGAGGAGTTCCTTCAGTTGATTGTCCAGCTTCTGGTGGTGGGAACAGCTCTTCTGACAGCAACTGGGGCCAGGATGGCCTTTGTAGGTTAGCTATACTCTCAAGATAAAGAAATAACCCCAGTAGACCTGGCCTTGGAGGGAGCTCATGCTTCTGTCATTGATGTTACTGGCTTACTTACTATGAAGATGATTAATCTGGAACAAGTTTCAAGGAGAGTGGTGGACGCTCCATGTCACAGCCTGTAAATCTGTGCTGGGTGCCTTTCTCAGAGGCAGGGCTAGAGGTGCTTCAGCTCAGGAAGGGCAGCTGGACAGTATATATGGGCCTGGGTCATATGCAGAGATCAGAGCAGGTAATCCAGCAGTCCCCCAGCCTTAAAACCTACGAAGTGGACAACTACAACGGCTGGACATGGTTTGGGAGCGAGACTGGCTCTTGCAGGCTCCAGCAGCTCTGTAGCTGCTGCGGCGGGGATGCTTTTGGCTGGGACGCTAGCAAGCAACACTGACATTTCTCTTCAGTGCTTGGAGCTGCCCTGTTGTTGCATCAGGATGGTTTGTACTTGTTGCTACTGCAGCCAGTCTCGGACCCTGCCTATGCTCCTCTCATGGGGACTGTCCCCTCCTGGCTGGTCTGCACTGGCCTCCGGTGCTTGGTGCTGCAGGTTGCTGATCATTGCTCGCTTGTTCCTCAGCTGGCATGAGATTCCTGGTAGCCTGGGCAAGTTCAGGGCTCTTCTGGCCAGACCAGGATCTGTAGATGGAGTCACTGGGGGTAAAATCTGTTACCAGCACTAGGTGGAGGCTGGAGCCATGAGTTGGCACTGGGATTGAGAGCTGGTGGGTGCAGCAGGACTCAGCAGAGACTTGGTCTGACCAGAAAGGATGAGGCCAAGGCAACTGGGGGAGACAATACCGGTCTCCGAGCCTCCTCTGCTCCTAACGAACGGCTCTGTGCTTTCCCTTGTGCCATCACCACCCATCCAGGCATAGCTCCCGTACCAGCTCCTTGTAAGTGGCTGCCGCTTTCTCTTTGCTCCTTTAAGGAAAACTGAATTTCCACCAGCCCCAGGTCTTCCAGAAGATAGCCACTGACCTGCACCCCCACGTTTCCATGATGACGCCCGTCGAGGTGACACGCTGCATCAGATCCTTCGCCCTCCTCAAGTGGCTCAACCTGCCGCTGTTTGAGGCCATTGCACAGGTGAGGAGGGGGCTTGGGAGGGCAGGGAAGTCCCCACTGGCACCAGTACAACTGTGATCCACCCTGGTTCTTGGGAGATGGGAGCAGTTTCCCCACCACTACCTCTCCAGAGATGCTCTCTGGGATGTTGTCACTGTTTTCCCTACCCAGCTGGCGGCTGTAATCGAGTCTGACAGGACTCGCTGTTCATCTTCCGCTAAAGTCAGCACTGGGAATCCGTGCTGAGCTGGAGCTGGTCTCGGTTCTGTCTGAGCCTCCAGTCCCGAGTGCCAGCGCTGCTTCTCTCCCCAGGCGCCTTCCCAGCTCTGCCCCAGTTTATGCTCCTGTACTTTTGCATCTGTACCGGAATATTACAGAGCTCTTCTTCCACTCACAGCTTTCCCTTGTGCCAAGATAAAATCCCAGGGAAGCACTGAAAGACCTTTTCGCTCACGTTTTTCCATCTTGCCACAGGGCTGGATGCGTCCTCGGCTGACGCTTTCAATCTTTTTCTGTCCGTACTCATGTAGGACAGACCTAAACCTCTGTTTTTTCCCCCTGTATCTTCCAGTATGCCCTGGACAACACCAAGCAGCTGTCAGTCACCCATCTGTGCAGTATCATCCTGTCTTTTGCTCGCCTGAACTTCCAGCCCAGCGGAATCGAGGACTTCTTCAACATGGTAACCTTCCTCTTTTCCCCCTCTTCATCAAACTTCCTCCCTTCCTAGTCAGCAGGAAGGCTGCAGATCACCTTCTAGCACATCTGTGTGTGAAAGTGCACATCGGATGGCTCGAGCCAGTTTTAAACGGTGTGAGACATGGGAAGGGGGAACCCAGAGCTCAGGCCAGGCTTAAAAACCCGCACTGGGCTCCCCTGGCTGCGTGCTGGGCAATAGCTGAACCAGTTAGTCCATGACTGGCTCAAGTCCCCACAGGCTCGCTTTTCTAGCAGACGCAAGCAGCGTGTGCGTGTGTTCACTGCCCTCCTGAACTCCAGTTGCTGTAATTAACTCTTCATAACGAGGCCATAGGTGTTGATGGTCGCACACCCGTTCCCGGCAGAGCTGTGTGGCTCTCCCAGCTGAGCCAAGCCCTCTGTCTGGTAGCGCTGAGGCTGCCTCCCCAGCTCTGGGGAGCTGTCAAGAAGGATAGAGGCTGCCACAGGCAGACGTGCTTGCTGTCTACCTGCCTGGGGGGGAAGGCTGACGCATCCCAGGGCGAGGAGATGTGATGGGCTGGAACGGCCGAGCGGAGGGGGAGCCTCCTGCCTGGTTTGGCAGGAGGCGAGCATGGAGCAGGCGCTGTCCTTGGCATCCTCCTGCCTACCCTGGCTCGTGGAGGCAGCCGGGCTGGCCTCTGAAGTGGAGGAGGAAGTCACCTTGACCTCCTTGGGGACAGATTTATGCTGACGATTTCCAGAGAGGAGCTGCGTTATTGCTGAGTAAGCGGGCATTCGCCGAGCACCCGGCAGAGGGAGTGTGGCCTGCGCAGTCCTACCTGCAACACGCAGCCAAGAAAGAAGAGGACCCACATATGGGTGTTTCTAATCGGCAGCACCTCGTGTCCCACCGCAGGGCAGCCTGTCCCCCGTGGCCAAGCCAATCTTGGGAGCAGGGGGTCTCCCTGGGACGGCAAGGAGGGCGAGGTGTGGAAGTAGCATCCAGGGCTCTGGACTCCCCCTGCCAGCATTAATCGTGGTCACCGTGAAGGGGGACTTTGTAGCAAGTGCAAAACTACTCATTTTTGAGGTGTTGCAGAAAAGTTCTCCAGGTTTAACAGGAGAAGCCCCTGCAGGGTGCAGAGCTCCGGGCTCTTGCTGTGATTCCTGGACAGACATCCTGACACCACCAATACAACCTCAGACCCCTCCAGCTCTGTTTACCGCAGGTTTTAGCCGCAGATCCTGAAGGGCTTACCACCTCCAACTCTGCCTTTTCTGAATGCTGCCCTCGTGGCAGGGCTGGCTGCAGTGGCGCGTTACCCCTGGCTGCTGCGCTTTGCTGCTGGGCTTTCTGATGAGCCTCCCTGGCAACGACGCAGCATCCCGGGCCAGTGAACTGCAGCTCACAAGCAGCAGGGTCATGTTACAGCAATCTTAAAATCTCCCCTCTGCAAATAACGCAGGGGAGAAGCACTGCTGTAGAGGAGACAGTGCACATCGGGTGCACCGTAACACCTTGGGGGTTTGTCAAGCTGCCAGATCTGCGTGTTGACCACAAGATCGAAGCATCAGCAGCACTGACCTGAGCTGTTTGGTCTCCTTCTCTGCAGGTCCACGAGTTGCTCCAGGGCCAGCTGGACAGCCTGGAGCCTCACTTGCTGACGGACCTGGTGTGGTCGCTCTGCGTGCTGCAGCAGGCCAAGGCTCCCTACCTGCAGCGAGTGCTGGCACCTGACTTCCACGCTCAGATCCGAGGTGAGGTGGGCATCTCTGCTGGTGGGACGGGGACCGAGAACCTCAGACCTGGGGCAGGGAGCAGCGATACTGAGCCTGGTCCATCTAAATGATGCATTGTCCTCAACCTTGTCGTGGAAATCGCATGCCCCAAGGCACAGCTTGCTGCTCTGCTCTGGCAAGCCCACTTGGCTTTCCCCAAGACCTTGAGAAGAGATGGGAGGGTTTGGTATTTCCTAACAAAATGGTGACTTCTGGGGAGGTGCAGCCCCGTCAAATTCAGTCCCTCTCTCCTCTGTGGTGGGAACTGGCCAGCCGGCTGCCCCAGCAACTTCTGTTGTCTGTGGGACCCTGGGGATAAAATCCCACTGCAGACACTGGGCTCTGACGAGGCTGTCCCCACTGAACAAGGGCCCTGTTTGGCTCCGCCAGCTCATGGTGGCTTCCTGCGAGCACCCAGCAGCTGGAGCAAAGCCAGGAACCCCTGCATTTGGTGATCTGTATCTCCACGCCAGCAGGCAGGGACCCATAGCGGGGGGATCAGAACCAGGAATCCCAGTGAGACAGGCTAGGCAGGCCACTGTATGAAGAGCCAGACCCTGCTGTGGGCTGGGGCTTTGGCCCATGTCTCTAGCTCTGCTTCTCTCCTCCTGCCAGGCGACCAGTCCTTCAGGGCCCAGAATTTACGGCTGAGGCTCATCAACATCAACGCTGCTGCCAGGCTGGAAAGCCCCAGCTACCAGGGGCCATTCTTGCCGGTGGAGATGCTGAGCACCATGCTGCCAGTGGGGGAGAAGGTCACACTGCTGCAGAGCAGCCTGCGGGAGGCATTGGCAGGGGTGCTGGGGAGGCAGGACAACGGGCGCTTCGACGTACACACCATCTATGGCTGGCAGATCGGTGAGTGCGTCCTCTCCCCGCCTCCGTGGGCAGCAGCGGGACCCCATCAGGCTCTGCTTGGTGGAGGGAATTGAACTCGAGGGCTCGGGTACGGCTACCAGGCTTTATCTCCCCCCTCATTCTTCAGCCTCACGCCCCTCCGCCTGCTCATTGCAGCTGCCCTGTCTTGTTCCCATCTCCTCCTGCAACTTGACTCTGAAGGCAGAGCAGAAACCGCGGCCCAGGTCATGGTTGTGGGTAGCAGATGCGGGAGGAAAGCCCTTCTGCAGCCAAGCAGCACAAAGGCCGGTGAAAGGCTTCTGGCTCTGCCCTCCCTTCCCCTGCCGCACCCCCAGCTCCCACAGCCCACCCCAGGCTCCCCCAGCTCCCTGCTCTCCTGCAGCCCTGTCAAATTCGGTCCCTGCCTCCTCTGTGGTGGGGACCGGCCAACCGGCTGCCACAGCAACTTCTGTGGTCTGTCAGCCCCACGCCCCCTTCCCATGGGATACTGGGGGATAAAATCACGCCACAGACATGTCTTCTGCCCGAGGAGATGCTTGGTAAGCAGACCCTGCCGTTCGGCGGTGCAAGGAAGGTGCTGTACCTTTGGCTGCACGCGCAAAGCTGCTCCACGGCTTCAGCAAAGATGGGTTTTTTGGGAAGGGAGCGGCAGGATTTCGCATGCTTTGCATCACCAGCCTCAGCGGAGACGGTGTGAGCGGCATCCAGGTGGGTGTCGGGAATCCTTGTGTTCCCTCCTCTCCGTGCAGATGCCGAGATGGTGGTGAACAGTGAAAATAAACCTCTCCCCTTGAAGGACTTTGCTGCTCCCCATCTGCTCTACTCGGAAGGGACAAAGCCACTGCCACCGGGAGCCAGGAGGTGGGTCTGGGCTCAGCTGTGCCCTGCTGTCCAGGCAGGAGCTCGCCGGGAGAGGAGTGGGAAGGCTCTGCCTTCGTGGTGCTGAGGATCCGTGGGCTCCACACCTCCTGGTCACCGCAGCTGGCAACTCACGGCAGCGCCGCAGGGGCTGCCAGTGTGCCAAGGGGGCCGTGCCCAGCTGCGTCCCCCCTTGTTTGGGAGCAGGAGGGGGTGGGCACAGGACAGAAATTGGGGTAGGGCTGTGCCAGCCCCACTGGGATAACATTTTAGAGCCATGGGCTGCTCTGGCCAGCCAACCTGGTGGAGGCACGGCAGGGGAGGGGGCCGGACACTGGTCGTGGCAATGGTTTTCTCTCCGAAGAGAGCCTCTGCCAGGTCTGTCTGCCACAGAGGCTGGCTGTCTGCAGGGCCCTGGGGACAAAGCTGCCTCCTTCCTGCCTGGAAAAGGCAGCATCGCCCCACTCAGCCTGCTGCCAGGCCTGGGCTGTGGATAAATTGCACTTGAGCTGCTGCCCTGGGGCTTCTCGGATGGCTCAGAGGCAGGATAATGGCTCCAGCAGGACAAATCTGTGTCCGGCTGGCACGGGGCGATCGGCAGAGCTGGAGCAGGCCCTTCTGCCGCAGCTCCCTTCGGGATCCGGGTGCTGCTGCCAGCTCCGCTTGGGCTGCACGTGCTCAGCCTCACATCTCATGACCTCCCGTTCCTCCGTGCATCTCCCAGGGTCGCCTTCCTCCGGTGGGAGTTCCCCAACTTCAGCAACAGAAGCAAGGACCTGCTGGGCCGCTACGTCATGGCCCGGCGCCACATCCAGGCGGCCGGCTTCCTCGTGGTGGATGTGAGTAGCTGCAGGGAAGAGAGGGGTCTCTTAATTCCATGGAGGTGGAGGAGCAGACCCCTTCTTGAGGGAGGGCAGGGGGGTCTACCAGCTTCCTTCTCGCTCCCCTCACCTTCTTCCTGATGGCTCTGGATCCCGTACAACAGGGCAGAGTCCCAGGTCAAGCCCTGAGCGCTCCTTGGTGCCCACGGCTCTGTGCGGGGCGGCTCGGCAGGTCGCCTGCCTGCCCGCGCCGGGATTAGCCGCCGTGATCCTCTCTTGGCCACCTGTTAGGCAGCCTGAAGGTGCCAGGTGGGGGGGGGGGGGGAAATCGGTAATCGAGGAGGACGGCAGACAAGGTCTTAGGGTGCTGATCCCCTGCGCCAGAGCCCTGTGCTCCAGCGGGGTCATGTATTATTTAGCTTCCCGGAGGTAATTATAGCTCTCCTGGCAGGCAGCGAGCCCTGCCCTCCTGCGGGCTGCTCTGCGGGCGGAGGGTTGGTGGCTCGGCACGCTGCCTTCGCAGGCAGGGAGACCTCCCTCTGCCCCTTGCCCTGCGGAGCCCGGGCTCAGCCCCATCCTGCCTGAGCCGCGTACTCTAAGCACAGCTCCTTTGGGGCTGGAGGGCCACGTGTCACCCCAGAGCAGTGTCATTGTCACCCCACGGTGGTCTCCCTAGCTTGTCCCCACGAGGACCCTGAGCTTCGGGCCTTCCCCAGCGTCCTCCCCCCAGCTCTCTGCGCCTGCTGCCGCGCTTTGAGGCTGATGCGAAGCGAGGTTTGAGGTTCACCGGCGCTGTTTTTCCCAGCCGCTTGCGTAATCCCCCCCCTGCAGCCCCCGCGCTGGCTGGCTGGCTGGGGAGGCTCGGGGGGGGGGGTTGGGGGGAGACAAGAGGAGGAGGAGGAGGGAAGTGCTGCTTCCCGCAGCTTCAGCAGTGCCTCTCGACTGCTAAATATAGAGGCAGGGGTGGGTGGTGGGATCCCCCCAGACAAGGCTGCTCCCTCATACAGGCTGGCGGAGGTGCTGCCGAGGAACGGCGTCCCGGCTTCAGTGTTCTAACGTAGCTGGAGCTGTCAGCCGCCGGCCAGAAAGAAGGTGCCGGGCTCTTGAACCTCTTCCCTGGCCTGCCTGCCCTCCTCCTGCCTGCAAATTCACTCCAAATAAACATTTCATCTGCCTTTCGCCAGGCTGGGGGCTGCTGGGAGAGGCACGGGGAGGAGGATGGGGTGTGCCAAGGGCAGGACCATGAAGCCCTGCACGTCCTCTGCATCTCACATGAAAAATTAAGCAGGTTTTGGTGCTTAACAAGGTCCTCAAGCCTCTCGTGGCAGAGGTGCTGCCCTGAATCCTCCTCTACCACGAGGAAAGGTGGGTGCCGGGGCTGGCTGCTCGGCCCGTACCGCTCCCAGTGCTTTGTGCCATCCCGACTGCTCACAGAAGCCCGTTGTTCAGTGGTGGTGACGCGGGCCAATTTGGGGACAGTCCTGAATTGTCTGCATTTTGGTCCCCTGGGTGCCAATTCCACCGTCAGGCGGGAGCGAAGGGTACCCTTCACCCATCTCCACAGCCTCGTCAGACTCGGTGCCCGCCTCTGCCATGGTGGGGACCGGCCCAAGGGCTGCCATGGTGGTGTCTCTGCTCCACATCCCTGCCGTGGGACATCGGGGGGATCAAAATAGGTTATGGACACTCCTCCGGCGGCCAAACACAGGACCTTGTTGTGCACCTCAGGGCTCTGATGGCATCTCCTCTTCCCCCCACTGCAGGTTCCTCACTACGAGTTCCTGGAGCTGAAGCTGGAGCGGCAGCGGACAGCCTACCTCAAAGACAAGCTCAACAAGGTCATGGCCAAAGAGATGGCGAGCTAACCGCGCCGCTCTGCCCGGCCTCTCTGGCAACACTTGTCTGTGTTAAAAACGTGTTCAAATAAAACCACCGCTGTACAGTGCCGTGGTTTGGGGTGGCGGGGGATGTCTGCGCCGGTTGGCACACGGCGTTGGTTTTTCCCTGGGGTGGGAGACGGCTCCGTGCCGATGCTTGGCAGGACCCCCTTCACCACAGCCTCTGGAGGAAGCCGGCTTAAACCAGGGTTTAGGATTAAGAGCCATCCCAGCCTCTCTTATTCCTGTCTTATTAGCGGGGCTTTGTCCCCGGGCGGCTGCGCAGTGCGAGAGGGGAGGGAGGACGGGCAGGGCCGGCTCCTGTGCCGTGCTGTACCGCTTCCACCCGGAGCAGCAGGACCCCCAGAGCGTGCGCTGGGACGTGGGGGGCTCTAACTGGGAAGGGTTAGATCCTGCCCCACATCATGCCAGCCCCGAGCACCGCCCAATACCCCCGCAGCTTCCCCCTCATCCCGACAACACGCACGAGGCGTCCCCCGTGTCCCGTGGGACACGTGCACCCGGGCTTGGGGGGGACGAGGTGGGTCAGGAAAACCCTGGGTGCCGTGACGCACCGGAGCCGGCTGCCAGGAAGGGCTTTGGGGATGGATTAGCTGCCATCTGGCCGCCGGGATGCTGCTGGTCCTTGCCACGTCCCTTCCAGCCCTTTCTGGCTGGGGGGCACAGCCTCATCTCCTTCCCCCAACCCACACCGTTGGGGACCACGGCGTTTCTCCTGGTGCCCCGCCATCCCACAGGCCGGGGATACAGTGCCGGGAGAAGGCCGCAGCGGTGCGGCGAAGTTTACCGGAGGCGACCGGGAGATGCTGAGTCACGGCTCGGGTCTGCTCCTGGCACCGGCATCGCGGCGGCACCGGCATCGGCGCCAGCCGCGCTCCGTGCCCGGGGTGGCAGCCAGCACCCAACCGTGCCCGTGCCGGGTGCCAGCCTCACTCCGTGCCTGGCGGCAGGCACCGGCATCCTTCCATGTTCTCCGGCCGTGCCTCAGTTTCCCCTCAGCATCCTTCGGTGGGGGCCTTCCTCTCCCTGCAGCGTGGGGTGGGGGGGTTACCTGGGGGGGGGTCTGGTCTGGTCCATCCCCAGCTGGGACAGGGTGTCCTGGGGGTGCCCGGTCCCCCGGGCATCTCCTTCCCTCCACCCAAGGAGGCATGTGTCTGTCTGTCTGTCCATCCAGCCAGGCTCTCCCCACCGCCAGCCTTTTGGGGGTACCACCACCCCCCCCCAATGTTGCCAGGGAACCATCCCCATCTTCCTCACCATCACCAGGGAGACGAGAGGAGGAGGAGAAGGGCCGTTCCCATGGCGACAGCGCAGGCACCCATCCTGCCTCCCCAGCGGTACCCGGGCGCGGGGCGATGCCTGGGGGACACACAGGGTGTCGTTGTCCCCCCCCCCCCCCCGATACGTCTGGCATCACCGCCTGCGTGCAGCTGCGTTTTGGGAGGGGGGGGCTCAGCAGCTCAGCACCCCACCACCACCACTTACACCCAGGACATCGCTGGATGCTCTGCCTCCTTTTTTTAGGGGGGAGGGGGATAAAATCCCACCTCCATCCCCCTTTTTGTCAATCCTGGCTGGGGAAACTGAGGCTGGGGACCCCCCTGAACCCACCCACCGCCCACCCCCCACCCCCGCCTTGGAGCTGATGCAAGCAGCGATGGGGTGGGCCCTTCCCTCCCCTCCCACCGCCGCAGTGCCTGGCACACACCCCGCTTTCTCCCTGCCGGAGAGATAATAAAAAAAAAAAAAAATCAGAAGAGAAAGAAAAGGCAAGGGGGGGGGGGGGAACCAGAAAAAAAAAAAAAAAAAAAAACAACCAACCCACCAGGAAAAAAAAAAAAAAAATCCTGCTGACATCATCTGGGATGACGGGGCTGATCCCGCTGCCGGCCCCCCCGCCGGAGCCCCACTAATGCTCCGCTTCTCTCCCAGCACAGCCGCCTTCGTCCAGCCCAAGCCAAAGGTGCCGGCGGCCGAGCGGGGTGGCAGGCGGCCACCCAGGCCGGCCGGCCGGGCTCTGGCATCGCCATGCCCGGAGAATCGGTGAAAACCGAAGGGTTGGGGGGATTGGAGAAGGAAAACGGAATGCCGGAGGGATCGGAGGCAGGTGAGGCCGAGGGGAGGCCGCGGGGAGAAGGGACGGAGGGATGCGGGATGGAGGGATGCGGGATGGAGGACGTGAGCGGGAGGGATGGAGGACGCAGGGCTGGCCGCGGCGGCAGCTCTCGGCAGCCGACACCGCCGAGGGGCTCCGGTACTGACACCCCCGAGGCGAGGCAGGAGGTGATTTTGGGGACACCCCTTTGGGGACACCCCCTCCCTTCAGCCCCAAGGACCCCCCAGGCGTGGCCGGCCTCGGGTTGTGCCCCCCCCCAGCCCTACACCGGGAGGCCCTGGCAGAACCTGGGGGGGATGTCTTGGTGTCCTGGGGAGTCCGAGCTCCCTCCCCCCCCCCCCCAAATCCCAGCTCCGTTCCCCCTCCCCAGGACCACCGGGTGGGGAAACTGAGGCACGGGCAGTGCGGAGCCGTGGCCCAAGGTCACCCGGCACAGGCGGCCCCGTGGGCTCACTGTCACCCACTGGGGGGGGGGGGGGGCTGGATGTCCCCACTGCCACCCTCCCCATGTGCCTCAGTTTCCCCTCCCAGGAGCCCGGTCTGGAGGGGGACAGTGGCTCACCCAAAAATAGTGGGGTGAGGGTCTGGTTTATGCAAGGGGTGGGGAGGGGGTGTCAGGGCTTTCCCCCCCCCCCAGGACAGCAGAGGGGGGTGCAGGTGGCCTTGTACAGCCCCTGTGCCAGGTGGGAGCAGGGGGAGCCCCAAAACACCCCCCCAGGTACGGGGGGAAGGGGGTCCCAGCCAGGCAGCAGCAGGGAAGGGCAGAGCTAAGGGGATCCCAGCACCCCCCACCCCATGGGACAGAACATGAGATTTTGGGGGGGCATAGCCCCCCAATTAACCCTTTAAGGGCCCCCCCATTTCTCAGGGGCACCCCAGGCATACCCCACCCCAGACCCCTCTTTTGGGGGAGGGTCTCTCCCCACCTGCCCCAGGGCAGGCAGCTGCCTCTTAAATACCCAGGTGAGACCCCACCCCCCACCCCCCCCCACCCCTCCCAGCAGCCTCTGCAGCCTTGCCCCGCCCCCTCACCTCTATATAAAGCCCCCCCCGTGGGGGGGGCCCATGGGGTTGTGCTGGGTTTGGTGTTACTGGTGGGTCCTGGTTGCTTCTGCCCCCCCCCATGGACCTGTCTCTGGGGGCGTCAGGTAATGTGGGGAGTAATGGGGGGTGTCATCCTCCTTCCCCCCCCCCCAGGGAGGTTTTGGGGTGCTTGTGAGGTGAGGAGGAGGCTGAACTCAGCTCACCCCCCCCCCCCAGCTGGGTAGTGGGGGGCTGAGAACCCACAAACTCAGTGCATGGGTGGGCACAAAGCTCCCTCCAGGGGTGATGTTGTAAGGGGGGGGGGGAGGATATGGGGTCCCCCTCCCAGTGGAGGGGTCCCCCCCTTAATGCATCTAAATCTGTATGCCCCTTGGGGGGGGGGTGTGTCTGCTGGTGTGTGTCACCCCAAGGGTGCTCTGGGTGGGGGGGTCGCCCTCTTCTCCCCCCCCCCCCGGGGTGGGTGATACCAGCCTGGCTGGGTGTCACGTCGTGTCCCCCCCCCCCATGGCAGCCCCCTGGCTGTCCCCTCCCTATGGCCCCCCCGTTCTGGGGTGACCCTGGGGGGGGGGGCAGGAGTTGGGGGGCCATGGCACTGAGGGTGGGGGGGGTCTCCCCTCTCTCCACAGCCCCCCTGCCGGCCACGAGCCCCCCGCCGATGCCCGCCAAGGAGGAGGCTCGCCCGCAGCCCGAGGGGGCTAGCTGCGACCCCGGCCCCCCCGCCGCCGCTCCCCCCGGCGAGGCCTGCCGGCCCCCCCCGCCCGCGGACCCCCTGGACACCCGCATCGTCATGGGCGAGGAGACCCGCTCCCCCGCCGCCCCCGAGCTCCGGGGGGGTCCCCCGCCGCCCGCCGTGCCTTGTCCTTTCCCCGCTCCCGCCAAAGAGCCCCCCCCGGGCAGACCCCCCCCCGCCGCCAGCCTGGACCCCGACCTCTTCTTCACGGCTCCCTCCACCCCGATCCGGGTCGGGGGGTCCCGGCTGCCGCCTGCCCCCCCCGAGGAGCAGACGGACGGGGAGAGCGAGGGGCTCTGCTCCCCCCCCACGTCCCCCTCCGGGTCCTACATGACGGCCGAGGGGGGCAGCTGGGGCTCCTCCGGCACCGCCAGCACCTCCCCGTCCTGCTCCCCCAACCTGGTGGCCGAGGCCGAAGCCATGGCGGCCGCCGAGGCCGAAGGCATGGCCGAGGTCGAAACCGTGCCGGCGTCGCCCGCCGGCCTGGAGGAACCCCCGGCCTTCGCCCCGCCGTCTCCCGAGGAGGAGGAGGAGGAAGACGGACCCTTCGTCCCGCCGGAGGATGAGGAGGATGAGGATGGACAGACGCCGGAGGAAGAGGAGGACGAGGAATGGGAGGTGTCGGGGGGCGAGGGGCTGCCCGGCGCGGGCCTGATCCCGGCGGCGCTGCTGCCCTTCCGCGGCAGCCTGCTCTTCCAGGCCGAGGCGGTGGAGATCACCCCGCTGCCCCACGGCGCGGCACCCCTGCCCCTCTCCGGTGAGGAGGAGGAGGACGAGGACGAAGAAGAAGAAGAGGAGGAGGAGGAAGAAGAGGAGGAGGAGGAGGAGGGCGGCAGCACCTCAGCCTCCTTCCTGCGCTCGCTGTCGGAGACCTCCATCACCGAGGGGGTGGACGAGTCCTTCGCCTTCCGCGACGACACCTCTGCCTCCTCCGACTCGGCCGCCTACGACGGCGAGGAGGACGAGCGGCTCTACGGCACCGAGCACCATGCCGTGGGGGCTGAGGGGGGGGCCGCCGGCACCGCCACCGCTCCCCCCGGCACCGATACCTCTGGGGATGGTGGTATCGAGCTCCACCTCCGTGCCGGGACGGACCAGGTCGGCTCCGGCTCACCGGAGGGGTCCCCGCGGCACCACCACGGCGAGGAGCCGGCGAGCGCGGTGCCCGGCGTGGAGGACGCCGGCGGGGATGAGCTCAGCGCCGAGCGGATGGAGCCGGCGACGCAGGAGCAGGATGGCAGCGAGACCCCCCCGGCACCCTCCGGAGAAGGTGGCGTGGAGCCAGACGGTGAGACCTTCCTCACCTCCTCATCTTCCTCCTCGGAGCTGGAGGAGGCTTCAGCCCTGGAGCCTGATGTCCTGTGGGAGCCGGACCCCGTCCTAGGGGGGTGTCCCCCACCAGAGCCCCCCCAGCTCCCAGAGGAGCCGGCGGTGATGCCGGGTGCCGAGGAGGAGCCGGTGGTGAAGGATGATTCCGGTATGGCAGTGCTGGAAGAGGGGCCCGGCACGGAGCCAGTGGTGAGCCACGGCGTCCTACAGCCCCCCGGCCTCTGCTCTGGGGAGCCCGGGGACCCCCAAACCGATGGGCCGGGGAGGGACGACGTGGCACCGGCCAACGGGGAGCCACAGGGTGGCCCTGGGAGTGACGGTGATGATGGTGACGGTGATGATGACCTTGGCACCGCGAGAGCAGGGAGCAACGAGCTGGCAGCCACCGATGGCCCCGATGAGCTGGACGTCGTGGCCGCTGACCTGGCACCGTCGGTGACGCCCAGCCCACCGAACGAGCTGGACACCGTGGGCATCAACCCGGCACCGTCGGTGACACCCAGCCTGCCGGATGAGCCGGACACAGCAGCCACCGACCCTGACCTGGTGCCATCGGTGACGCCAAGCCCACCAAATGAGCCGGACGTGGCAGCCACCGACCTGGTGCCATCGATGACACCCAGCCTACCAGATGAGCCGGACACGGTGGCCACTGACCCAGCGCCATTGGTGACACCCAGCCCGCGGGATGAGACGGATGTCGCAGCCACCGACCTTGGCCTGGTGCCCTTAGTGACGGCCAGCCCGCCGGATGAGCCGGACACGGTGGCCGCCGACCCGGTGCCGTTGGTAATGCCCATCCTGCCAGAGGAGCCGGACACTGCAGCCGCCGACCCTGACCTGGTGCCATCAGTGACATCCAGCCCGCCGGATGAGCCGGACACCCTGGCTGCTGACCTGGTGCCGTTGGTGACGCCTAGCCTGCCGGATGAGCCGGACACCGTGGCCGTTGACCTGGTGCCGTTGGTGACACCTAGCCTGCCGGATGAGCCGGACACCGTGGCCGCTGACCTGGTGCCATCAGGGTTGCCTGATGAGCCGGACACTGTGGCCACCGACATGCTGCCGTTGGTGATGCCCAGCCCGCCGGATGAGCCAGCCACCGCGGCCACCGACGTGGTGCCGTTGGTGATGCCCAGCCCACCAGATGAGCCAGCCACCGCGGCCACCGACATGGTGCCATTGGTGACGCCCAGCCCGCCGGATGAGCCGGCCACCGCGGCCACCGACATGGTGCCATTGGTGACGCCCAGCCCGGCAAATGAGCCAGCCACCGCGGCCACCGACCTGGTGCCGTTGGTGACACCCAGCCCGCCGGATGAGCCGGACAGCGCGGCCACCGACCCCGACCTGGCACTGTTGGTGATGCCCAGCCGGCCGGCCGCTGTCGCGGCACCGTCCCCCCCACCGCAAGACGCGTCCCCTCGCGATGCCGACGAGGAAGCGGCGGACGGGGCGGCCTCGGCCGACGAGTCCCCGGAGCCACCGGTGACCGCGTGTCCCTCGGCGCGGGGGACGATGGCGCGTCCCCCCGGGGACGTCGGCGAAGCCCCCGAGGAGTGGGACGCTGCCACCGCCTCCTCCGAGGAGTCGTCCCCGGAGCTGCTGGAGACCTCCCGCTCCCGCACCGACTCCAGCTTCTTCACCGCCCCCGAGGACAGTGCTGGGGAGGCGGCCGCCCCCCCCAGACCCCCATCTTCCGACGAGGAGGAGGAGGAGGAGGAGGAAGAGGATGCCGCCCGTCGCTGCCTGGCCCTCTGCCTGCCCGCCTCGCCCCCCGCCGTCCCCCCGTTGATCTTCACCGCTTCGGAGCGGGAGGTGTACGTGGGGGCCCCCCCGTCCCCCCTTGAACTGCTCCAACCACCCGGTGCCTTTTCGGAGAGCGGGGCGGCCTGGCAGCGCCAGGAGGACCGGCAGCGGGTCACCGCCATGTTACGGGGCTCTTTTGGGGATCTGCCGGCCCCCCGCCTCCTCCCCAGGGCCCCGGAGCCCCCCGAGGTGCTGGCGGAGCCCCCCCTGAGCCCTCCCGGCGATGGGGGGACGGAGGAGCCCCCGACCCCCCAAGAGCCCCCGACCCCTCGGCCGGGCGATGAGCCCCTGAGCCAGACTGCTGGGGAAACCGATGCCAAAGTCCTGGGGGAGGGTGGCCCCCCCAGCCCCCCCAGCGAGCCCCCGGCACCCCCCCGGCAGCAGGAGGAAGAGGAGGCGACGGCGGGGGCCCCCTCCGGCCCCCAGCCCGCGCCGGGTGCCGGCGAAGCGGAGGATGCTCAGCCGGAGCCCGTTGGGGAAGCGGCACCCCGAGCCCCCCCCGAGCCCCCCAGCCCGCCGCCGGCCCCCCGCCCTCCGCTCCCCAAAGTCAGCCAAGTGCCTCCTCTCGCCGTCGCGCCGTCGCCGTGCCCGGATCCGACCCGCGGCCCCCAGGACACCTCAGGGCTCCCCGCCGGCGAGGAGCGTCCGTCTGTCCTGCCGCCCTCCAGGAAGCACCTCGAAGGTAAGATACACCCCCCCCCCGACACCCACCCACCCATCGCCGTGGGGCTGGGGTGGGCTTCATCCACTGGTGGGGTGCTGGGGGTCCCCTTTGGGGGTTCTAGGGTGGCCGATGGGGGTGAGCGGGCTGGATTCGACCCCATGGGAAGGGATTTGGGGGGGCATGACCAGCTCAGTCCCCCCCCCCCGTTGCCCCCATGACCACTCCCCTGCCACCATGGGGTGTTGTGTGGGGCTGGGGTGGGCATCACCCACTGGTGGGGTGCTGGGGGTCCCCTTTGGGGGGTCCCAGGGTGGGCGATGGGGGTGAGCAGGCTGGATCGACCCCATGGGAGGGGATTTTGGGGGGCACCACCAGCCTAGATCCCCCTGTTGCCCCCACAGCCACCCCCCCACCATCATGGGGTACTGTGTGGGGCTGGGGTGGGCATCACCCCCTGGTGGGGCGCTGGGGGTCCCCTTTGGGGGGTCCCAGGGTGGGCGATGGGGGTGAGCAGGCTGGATTTGACCCTATGGGAAGGGATTTTGGGGGGCACCACCAGCTCAGCCCCCCACCCCTCCCTGCCCGCAGCCCCCCAGCCCTCCCCACGCAAGGAGAAGGAGGCGCGAGGCAGGCAGGCAGGGACGGGCAGCGCGGGCAGCCGGGGACCCCCCCGGGGGTCCCTGCAGTCGGAGTCGAGCTCCTCCAGCGAGGCGGAGGCTCCGTACCCCTGCCCCGAAATCCAGCGCCTGCGGGAAGCCGCCGGCATCGCCCTGCGCCAGGACAAGCAGCCCCCGGCCCCCCGCCGCTGCGAGGCCAACCATAAAGGTGAGAGAGAGGGGGGTCCCTGTGGGGTTCCCCCCTCCCCCAAATTTTTGGGGGGTTGGGGTGTCAGAGGGGCACCCGTCTCCATCCCACCCTTCTGCTTGGCCGCAGGGTCGTGTAACGAGTCGGAGAGTAACGACGAGTCCATCCCTGAGCTGGAGGAGCCCGAAGGCTCGGAGCCGCAGCCGACCCAGACCCAGGTGGGTTTTTTTTGGGGGGGGAGAGGGGGTGATGGGGACCCCCTTACCCTCCCCAGGGTGGTGGGACCAGGGCTGTCCTCACCCACGGATCTCTGGCAGGCACAGCTCACCCACTCGCTGGGCACCGGGGAGGAGACTGTCAGCAAGGCGAAGCAGAGCCGGAGCGAGAAGAAAGCCAGGAAGGTGGGATGGGGACCCCCCCAGGTGGGGCTGGGGGTCCGCCATGGGGCTGGGGGGTCCCTGTCCTCTCCTAGGGTTAGTGGGGGGTAAGATGGGGGGTGGCAGGGGGGGAAATCTCCACTCTGAGAGGGTCTCCAGGTCACGCCAGGGTGTCCCAGTACTGGGCTGGGGTGGTGGTGTGGGGTCCCCCATTCTTGGGGGGGCATGGGGGCTCAGCCTGGCCATGCTGGGGGACAACATTGTCCCACGTCCCTGGTTTTGCTGTTGTCCCAGGGTTCTGGGGGGCTGCAGACCCCCCTCCTTGGCTGCTCGGGGTGTTGTGATGCCGGACAGGGGGACACGGGGTCACCCCTGTGTCCTGGTTTCTTCTGCCCCCCCCCCCCCCCCCCCAGGCCATGTCCAAGCTGGGGCTGCGGCAGATCCACGGCGTCACCCGCATCACCATCCGCAAATCCAAGAACATCCTCTTCGTCATCACCAAACCCGATGTCTTCAAGAGCCCCGCGTCCGACATCTACATCGTCTTCGGGGAAGCCAAGGTGAATTGGGGGGGGGGGGGTGGTAGAGGGGATCTGAGGGGGGGGTCCCATCCTTGGGGCTGGTGGGTGACCCCGTGTCCCCGCAGATCGAGGACCTGTCGCAGCAAGTGCACAAGGCGGCGGCGGAGAAGTTCAAGGTGCCGATGGAGCACTCGCCCCTGATCACGGAGACGGCCCCCACCCTCACCATCAAGGAGGAGAGCGAGGAAGAGGAGGAGGTGGGTGCCGGAGGGGATCCAGGGGTACGGGTGGGGATGGGTCAGGGCCCTTTTGGGGGGGGGGGGGCTGATAGCGATGTCCTGTGTCATTGTCCCCCCCCCTCGTAGGTGGACGAGACGGGGCTGGAGGTGAGGGACATCGAGCTGGTGATGGCCCAGGCCAACGTCTCGCGCCCCAAAGCCGTGCGGGCGCTTCGGCACAACAACAACGACATCGTCAACGCCATCATGGTGAGTGGTTGGGGGGGGGGGGCTGCAAACAGGGTTATAGCCCCCCCCGGTGCATCTCCCAGCATGAATTGGGGGTGCAACCGCCCTTCCTGGGGTGCTGCGGGGGGGTGCCTGATGCTCTGCTCTCTCCCCCCACAGGAGCTGACTATGTAGCGGCTGGGGGTGTCCCGGCCCCCCTGTATAGATGCACAGTTACTCCCCCCCCCGCCATCCTTCCTCTAGACCCCCCCATACTCCTCCTCTGCGTCTGTAACGCTCAATAAATGGCCTCATGTATCACTTGGATCGCACACCGCCTCCGCTCACGGTGATTTTGGGGATGGGGGGGGGTCTGGGCTGCCCCATGGCTTCCCCAGACCTGTATCCCAGTGGG